>NC_034591.1:58937918-58957342 GCF_900095145.1 Mus pahari
AAGATTTATTTATTATTATGTCTAAGTACACTGCAGCTGTCTTCAAACACACCAGAAGAGGGCATCAGATCTCATTATGGATGGTTGTGAGCCATCATATGGGTGCTGGGACTTGAACTCAGGACATTCGGAAGAGCAGTCAGTGAGTGCACTTACCCACTGAGCCATCTCGACAGCCTAGATGCAAAGCTAAAAACCAGCCTGGGCAACATAGAAGGCCCAGGTTCAGTCACTACATCTTTAAGGAAACATACACACCTATAAGTTGGAAGTATAGCTAAGCAACAGAATGTATACATATGAAGTATGATACTTTTTCAGTAGCAAAATAAATAAATAGATAGATAAATAAGTAATAAAAAAAAATAAGCAGGCCAGCCTGGTCTACAGAGTGAGTTCCAGGACAGTCAGTGCTATACAGAGAAACCCTGTCTCGAAAAAACAAAACAAAACAAAAAGCAGGGTTAATTGCACACATTTGTAATCTCAGTACTTCAAAGCCAACCTCAAACATTATGTCGCTCAAACTCCTAGCCTGGGCTATACTGTGACTCTATTTCAAAATAAAATAAAAATATGCCCTTTACCTAAAGAAAGAGTTCCGACTGAATGTTCTTCCTTATATTTTTGTAGAAAATAAAAATAAGCATTTGGACTTTCTGAGTTGTACTAAGGAAGCGTACATCTGATCCTGTTACAGACGGTCGTAAGCCACCGTGTGGGTGCTGGGAATTGAACTCAGGACCTCTGGAAGAGCAGTCAATCTCTCCAGCCCTCATGTTTGATCATTTATGTGTTTTTACCTAGGCTTCCCATGTTAATGCTGCAATGATGAAAGGATACCTAGAACTACTGAGGACTTACTATTTGGTTTTTGTTGTTGTTTTGTTTTGTTTTGATTTGGGGGAGGGAGGAACGGGTCTTACTATGTAGCCTTGGCTGGCCTGGAACTCGCAGAGACCCCCCTGGCTGTGCCTTTAATGCTAGCGTTAAAGGTATGAGCCACCACACCCTTTGAGCACTTACTGTTTTCTAGGTAAGATGCACTGTGAGCTGTTTAAGTGGGTGGCCATCTTTCTGGCCCTTGTTCAGTTTTTGAGATGGGGTCTATGTGATCCAGGCCAATCTTGAACTCTTTATGTAGCCTTGGATGACTTTAAGTTCCAGGTCCTCCTGACTCCACCTCTCTGGGGTTACAGGCCTGCACCCCCACATCTGGCTTTCATTCCATCTTCACACAAAACCTACTACTACTGCCCCCTTTACAGACATCTGGAGGGATGAACTTTGCCCATGCCTGAATGAACACAGGTGGTCAGACTCAGGATTCCAGACATCTGGGGGTGGGGTACAGCCTTCAACTCAACGGAACTGACTGCATTCAAAGCAGCCAAATGTCAGCCCCCTGTCCACCAGCCATGCCCCTGGTACAGAGGCATGCCTGGTACAGTCGCCTACACTTCCAGAGGAAGCCATACACAGCCATTTGAAATTTCTTTCTCTCTGCAGGCTTTCCTGATGTTTGCCTTAACCTGACCTCACTGCACATTACACAAAGAGGAAGAAGGGCCACCCTGCTCATCTCTCCAGGGCCGTGGCAACCCAGAGAGTACCGTGGCCTGTGCCTCCTAGGGCTGGGTGTTCACACCACACCACTGAGCAGGCCGCTTGAGTGGAGTGCACCTGGAGGTCACATTCACTTGCTTCCTGGCAGCCACCCCAGCTCCAGCTGTGTTGCCTCCCTCCCTCCCCTTCCTGTCCCTCTCTTCCTTTCCTCCCCCTCAGCCTCCTTCCCACCCTTTTTTTTTTTTTTTTTTTTTTTTTTTTGCTGGCTTCTGTTCTTTCTTTCCATGAGCAGAGAGTTTCCAGGCTTGGCCCACAGCCAGCACATGTGGACAAAAGACAGCAATCTTAGAGGGAGACGTCACCTTCCATGCTGTCCACAGGGCCGGCACAGCCTAGTGAGGCTGCTCCCAAGGTTCTGGGGAAGGGGTGCTTTTAATCGCAGGGATTGAAAGCAGAGGATCTGGATGGGTCTGGACCCCAGGCTCTGATTCCAACAAACCCCGAGAGCTGCAGGCCTTCTGGCAACTTCTTCCTTATGCCCCAGACCTCTCGGTTTTACCAGCAAGTTTGCAAGACCTTGGAAAGGATGACGTGAGGCTGCACCTGTGGGATGCTCCGGCGCATTCTGGGAGAAGTGCTCAATAACTGTCTGCTGAGATTTTTAAAACGAGCCTCATCCTGGCAAGTGATACTAGTATTGATGGCGCAGGGTCCTGAATTGATAAGGACCACGCACTCAACTCACTTAGAGGGCTGATTATTCCCAAGTTCTGTGAAACCTAAAATACTCTCTCAGACCAGGCTGGAGGTGTAGTTCAATGATGGAGAGTACTCACCTAGCATAAACAGTGCCCTGGGATAAACTTCCAGCACCATAACACCCATCCTCCAGCCTCACGCTCACCCACCCACCAGCAAACTCTCAAGAAATGGCCGTAGTGGCAATGCGGCCCGAGAATGTTTCGGTTATTCCAAGAGCTGAGCCCCTTTCTTCTGCAGTAGAAGCAACGACACCCAGGACATGCTGACCCTCAGCCTCTGTTCGCCAGGGGTCACTGAGCCTGCTGTCTGTCCTGACCTCCCCAGCCGGAGCTATTTTTCAGTATCTTGTGGGCTAAGGCCCGGCCGGGTCTGTCTGTTTACTATCTTAGCCTGGTGTTTTTGTACTCAAAAAGTTTCGCAACGCCTGCGAGTACGTTCTTCTTCACTGGCTAAATTCTGAGATATGAAAAATGGTCTTTCACCTACAATTTAGTTAATCTGAGGCAGCATGAATGGATTTGAAATTGACCAATAAACTCAATCACCAAGTAGAACACAGCATTGTTACTGTGAACACACCAGTTTAAGAATTAGTCTCTGCCCTGAGTTAGTCAGATGAGACATAATGTCAGGCAGTATGATGGCAATAAAGAACTACTATTACAATAGACAGAAAGCCAAGCTGGAAGTCAAGTGTGGTAGTGTAGCCTTTAATCCCAGCACTCTGGAGGAAGAGGCACGGGTGGGGGTCCCTGAGTTCGAGGCCAGCCTGGTCTACAAAGGGAGTTCCAGGACAGTCAGAGCTACATAGAGAAATTCTGTCTTAAAAACAGATAGGGCTGGAGAGATGGCTCAGCAGTTAAGAGCACATACTTCTCTTTCAGAGGTCCTGAGTTCAATTCCCAGCAACCACATGGTGGCTCACACCATCTGTAATGGACTCTGACGATTTCCTCTTCTGGTGTGTCTGAAGACAGCTACAGTGTACTCATATACTTAAAATAAATAAGTAAATTATTTAAAAAATTAAAACCAAAAAAAACCAACAGGCATATAAGACATACCAGGCTTAGGAAATGTGAGATATTACATTAAACAAACAAACAAACAAAAATCCCAGTGACTCTGCCTAGGTGCTGAATTTACCATTACAGGAGGGCAGGGAAACCTGTAACACTGAGTGGGCTATGTTAAGAGCCACAGCCGCCTTCACAGAAAGCAGAACTTAACATGTTCTTAGATGAGACTTGCCACACGATTTGAACACCGAGCCCTTTGAAGCTGTGCTGAAGTTTAGCCCCCATTCTGAGATATTATGGTGAGACCTTGAGAGAACCCTCAGGCGATTAGGCCTCTGGCTTTATAAATGAATTCATCTAGTCACACAATTAGCAGGTTGAGTCACTAAGCTATCTAAAAAGTGGATCTACTACATGAGCCAGTTTCCCCTGGAGACGCAGTGGTATAGTGCCTTCTTAGCATGCTTGAGGCCACGGGCTCAAACCCCAGAACCACAAAACGGAAAACAAAAACCTCTTATTAAACAGCTTGTAAATTTAAAAGCCAGCTTGGGTAGGTATCCCCAGCTCCCTAACTCGACCATACAATGTCCCTCATCGTTTCAGGATTCTGACAGAAAGGACATTGCCAGATATTGTTGACCTTGGGTCAGAACCAACCTAATGAACCCCTCTTTTCTTTATAACCTGCTCGGCCTCTGGTACTGTGTTATTAGCAACAGAAACTGTACAGCTGCCTGACATGATGGAAAATCTCTGTAATCCCAGCACTCAGAAACAGAATGTGAGCCCAGCCTCAGCAATAAAGCAAGAGTCAGCCTCAGAGAAGGAGCCATAACGGATGGGCTCTACTCTCTGGAAATGGGAAAACTTGCAAGCGAGGATGCTGAGAGGAGACAGAAGAAGACAGAAGGCTGGTAAGCTGGGACAGAAGACGCTTACAAAGCAGGACAGAAAAACTAGCTAGTGTTTGCTACCCTAGGCAATGAGGAGGGCCTGCAGGAAAGAGCCATTCTCTTGTGCACACTCGAAGGTCTGGGTAGTGTAGAGCAGGCAGAGCAGTGAACTAAGTGAGAGAAAGAACAGCTCTGAAGGGGCCGGGCTGAGCTGTGAGCATAGATGAGCTATCTGTGAGAGAGGCGAGCTACGTGGGATTTTATGTCACCCTCCGCTCACTGCTTCTGACATTGCTGTGTCTAGGCCTTATATGTGAATAGGACTTTTTAATCTTATGAACATAAGATTTTATTTTAAATTGTATATATAGGCAGCACCTGGTGGCATGGGCCTTTGATCCCAGTACTCCAGAGGCGGAGGCGGAGGCAGAGGCAGGTGGGGCTCTGTGAATTCAAGGCCAGGATGGTTTAGAGTGTTTCAAGACAGCCAAGGCCACAGAGAATCCCTGTCTTGAAAACCAAAAAACAATCACCAAAAAACTGTGTGTGCGCGCGTGCACGCTGAACATGAGTCTGGGTCCCTGCAAAGACCAGAGGTGGTGGGGAGCCACTTGATGTGGGTGCTGGGAACTAAACTTTGGTTCTGAGAGAGTGGTAAGCACTCATGAGTCATCTCTCCCGCCCTCCCTTTGTTGCCCAGGCTAGTAACTCAAGTGATTCTCCTGCCTCGGTCTCCCAAGATGCTAGGACAATAGACTCATGACATTTGATTAAATTTATTTTATTTCTTTTTATGTCCCTACTATTGTCTAGCCCACTCTAGGGCTACTGAGAATGAGGGGGGTGATCAGTGAAGATCTTTATTGCAAAAGAGGGGTAAGAGAGAGATCACAGTGGATAAGAGAGCTGCCGACCCCAAGACCTGAGCTTGATCCCTGACATCTACCACATAAAGGAGGAAGGAGAAAAATGCCCCACAAAGCTGTCCTCCCAAAACCCCTTGCACACCAGGGCAGTCTTCATTTGCACAACAGTAAGAAGTAGGGGGAGAAACAGCTATGGGCAACTAGTGTGGCATGGCATCCAGGGCGAGGAAGCAGCATATATGCGTTCATACATACATACAAACATTCATACAAACATTCATACATACATACACGTAAGAAAGTCAGGACATGGGCACCAGCCAATCAGAACTGCCTTCTGGTTAACTCCTTAATGGCCATTCTACATGGTCCTAGGTGACTAGACATACTTCAATGCTCTGACGTGAGGCACAAAGGTATCAGTCTACGCCAACTTCCTATTAGCCTTGACCTGGGTTCCAAAAAGGGATCAGCAGCCATGACCACGGGGAATTGGCCCCTGTATTTATAGATGGTTAGAGGCGAAAACCAGTTTCAGGACTCCGGGGGAAGAAACTTGGGGGCTTGTCTCTGTACCCTCCCATTTGCAAAGTGTCTCCTCTCATCTTGAAAGCTGCTTTCTCTTTCCCTCCAACAAACTGTCATCCCGGGCCTTATGCTTTATATGTATGTAGCTAGAGGCAGCCTCCGTCTCCTCATTGAGGTCCAGGCCAGACATCCTGGCTGCACTGTGCTTGGGAGCAAGAGGCTCTCTTGGCCTTGCCCATGCAGCTGGGAACTAAGCTTGGTTGTTTTGAGAGCCACTGAACAGCTCTGCCCCCTCTCCGCCACTTTCCCATCATGTTAGAGGCTTCAGTCAGCTGGGAGGTAAACAGGGATCACTGCGACCTCTTTGATGTCCTGGGAGCTTTGTGAATGCTGATTGCTGTGAACACAAATGATGACATGGGCCAGATGGAAAGGGTGACAGCCACCAAAGGATGCCAAAAAAAAACCAAAAAACAAAAAAAAAACCTTTCTAGTTAGACAGTCACCTACTCCATTCCAAGGCTGAACTAATGTCACCTGTAGCCTAAAGGATGAAGAAGAAAACTAACTCTTTCGCCCCTGGGGAGTCAGACACAATGCTCTGGTATAGAGGCCCAGAACAGACAGCCAGTGGCGTCCTGTCTTTACAGCCCCCATCTCTGACCAAGTCTATGAAGAATGGTCGCCCTCCCCTGTAAGGGATGTCCTGGGTCTCAAGCTGGCCATCTCACACTTGTCCAGGAACCAAACAAGAGCGTCTGCTCCCTTGTCACTAAATTAACCAACCACCTAAGGAAGGTTGTTGTGATGAGGTTTGTTCCATGGTGAGCTGGAAGGGGCAGGCACAGTTCCCACCTCTGACTCAGACCAGAAAAAACCAGTTCACTCACAGAACTCGGCATCCACCTTGCCCCCTCTCCTTCCCCGGGCCCAGGTTCCAACTCTAGAGGGCTAGAAAAGTCCAGGAGACAGAAGAATAGTACCAAATTATTCTGCTCAGCCAACTGGGTCAGAAGAACGAGTGCTTCTGGCTTTCAGCCTTTGCCAGCAACGCCACCAGGGAGAGCCTCCAGAACTGCCCAGTTCTGCCTGCGCTCCTGTGGAAAACTCATTTTCACTTATGCTGAGTACGGGGCAGACACAAGCAGTCCCAGCAAGGCTATAGGCAGAGACAGAAGGATCACAACCTTGAGGCCAGTCTTAGCAACAGGAGCCAGCTGGATGTGGTGGCAAGTTCCTTTAACCCCAGGACTGGGGAGGCCGAGGCAGGTGGTTCTCCATGACTCTGAAGCCAGCCTGGTCTACAAAGTGAGTGTCAGACCAGCCAAGTGCTATATAGTGAGTCCCTCAAAAAAGGAGAAGGAAAGATATTCCCCCTTAATGATGATTTTTAAAGAGTTTGATATGGTTTATGTGTGATTGTGTATGGGTGGGTCTGTGTGCACCTGGGTATGTGCACACGTGTATTTGGGCACGCATGGAGGCCAGAAGCAGGTGTCGGAGCACGTGGAGGTTAGGCATTTGTGAGCTGTTCCATGTAGGTGACTGGGTTACAATTCCAGTTATTAGCAGCTAAGCCAGCCCCCTGAGTACTTATTTTCTTCCCCCTGCCCCGTCTTTTTTTTTAGGCAGGGTTTTTCTATGTAGCTCGGGCTGTCCTGGAACTTACTATATAGACCAGTCCAGTCTCGAGATCTGCCTGCCTCTGCCTCTCCCGAGTGCTAGGATTAGAGGTGTGCAGCGCCATGGACCACGCCTGACTACAGCCTGGTAAGTTGTATGCAGTGGTGGGCAGTGAGACTGGCGGAGGGAACCCGCTAGCAAGTACTCCACCAACTGTGCCACATACCTAGCCCTAGTTTACCCACCTACCTTCTAAGTAGCCCTAGTTCACCTGTAATTTACTATGTAAACTGGTCTGGCCTCAAAGTCACAGAGACCCACCTGCCTCTGCCTCTCCTCCCCACCTTGCAAGGACTGGGGTTAAAGGCATGTGCCAGCATGCCTGGCTCCCCAATTTTACCTTCAGTCTGCCCCCAGTTTGTGACCACCCCCTTATCTGCAGGGTAATAACTTATTAGGCATGCTAGACAGACACTGCTCCTGAGCCACACCTGAAAGACCCAATCTGGCCTGTACACAAGTCACCTGTCCCCAGAATGGATTTGCAGAGAACCCCCGTTGAGTCAGATTTGTATCTTTGGACTCTCACTGCATCTTTTGAGAAGGAGGAAGTCTGAGGGAGAAGTGGGCAGCTCAGTCGATAGAACGTTTGACTAGGTAGCACGCACAATGTTCTGTAATAATATTCAACTACATAGTGAGTTGGAAGCTAGCCAAATAGCTACAGAAATAAAAGAAAATAAACACAATAATAAATAAATAAACAAGTACAAGGGAGAAAAGGGAGAAACCATATGGCACATTTTTTGTTGTTGTTTTGTTTTTGTTTTCTACAGAGGGTCTTGTAGGTCAGGTTGTCCTGGAATTCACAATCCTCCTGCCTCAGCATCTAGGGGTGTGCTACCACACCCATCTAGAACTGACTCAAATCAAAGCTACAGCAAGAGACAAAATTGAAACAATTTGTTAGCTAATAATTCATCCCCATTTCCCTTAGAAACTTTAACATGCTGTCTTTTTTATACTTAACAAGCCTCAAAATAACAAATTGCTTCTGAATGTTCCATACCACAAACTTTAATTTCATATAAACTTAAATAAAAATTCATAATGAATTCAGCATGAAGCTGGTGTTAGGAACAAGCGAAGTAAGATGATAGGTAATATATAAATTTTAAAAAGGCCATCAGAACTTCATTTTCACAGGAGCGACTGGGCACAAATGCTATTCAATAAGTGCTTGGGCTTTGAGACCCTCTTTGAGACAGCAATTCCACTTTTAAGAATTTAG
The DNA here is from genome assembly GCF_900095145.1 of Mus pahari. NCBI lineage: Eukaryota > Metazoa > Chordata > Mammalia > Rodentia > Muridae > Mus > Mus pahari. The sequence continues at coordinate 58,946,470 of NC_034591.1, forward strand.
CTGACAGGAATATTAGAGCCAGGGCTTGTGGCAACATCATTTGCAGTAACTAAAATTGAACCATAATTGATAGTTTGCTCAAATTAACTTAAACAGAGGCACTGCAGGCAGCTGTTAAAAAGAAGGCTGTTGGGGGCTGGGAAGATGGCTCAGCAGTTAAGAGCACTGGCTGCTCTTCCAAGAGGTCCTGAGTTCAATTCCCAGCAACCACGTGGTAGCTCACAACCACCTGTAATGGAGTCTGATGCCCTCTTCTGGTGTGTCTGAAGACATGACAGTGTACCCATATACTTAAATTAAATAAATTTTGTAAAAAGAAGGCTGTTAAGTGGAATTATTCTCATAAAAATGTTGTTATATTTGTGATATTGTTACAGAAATGTTCCATTTTGACACACACATGTATGTATGTATATATATATATATATATATATATATATATATATATATATAAAACATACACACTTATGCAAAGGAAAAAAGACTTAGGAGTCTTGGTGATGCAGGCTTATAACTGTAGGTAGGACAGTGAATCCAAGGTAAGGCCTGCTCAGGCTATAAGTGAGTTCAAGGTCAGCCTGGGCAATTTAGTAATGCTCTGTTTGAAAACAGAAAGCTAAAAGGGGGCCCAGGAAGGCGACCAAAGCCTGTCCAGCACTGAGAGCAGAGGAAGGAGGACTCCTTCAGTTTGAGGACAGCCTGGCCTACATGGAAATTTCCAGGCCAGTCAGGATTATAGACTGGAGCTTTGGTGGGGAGTGGGAGGTGGTAGTGGGGGTGGTGTTAAAAAAATTGGATATGGTACTGATGAGATGTCTCTGCAGGTAATGGCACCTGATGCAGGCCTGGTGACCTGAGTTTGATCCCAGGGACCCACCTGGTAGAAGGAAAAAATGAATCTCCCAAAACGTCTTCTGACTTCCATGAGCTCTGTGGTGCTCATGGATACAATATGTACCCTCACACTCAATCTCTCTCTCTCTCTCTCTCTCCCTCCCTCCCTCCCCCTCCTCCTCTCTCTCCTACCCCCCCCTCTCTCTCTATATATATATATATACACTGTTCTTGCAGAGGGCCTGAGTTCGATTCCCAGCATCCACGTCAGGCAGCTCACAACCACCTGCAGTTCCAGCTGTAGAGGAATCCGATGCCTCTGGCCTCTATGGGTACCTGCACACACACACACACACACACACACACACACACACACACACACACACACGCACGTAATTAAAGATAAAACAAATCTTTAAACTAAAAGAAGGTTAGGACATAGCTCACTGGTAGAGTGAATGCCCACCATATGCAAGGCCTCGGGTTCAATTCCCAGGAAAGAAAGAAATGGAAGAAGGATTTGTTTTCTATACAACACATCAACCTCCTTTGAGGCTGGAGGGAGCATAGGGAATATGTTCTCATCACAGTCTCCTTATACGTTGCTGAAAGGTTCTGGTTTTGTTTTGCTTTGTTTTTCGAGACAGGGTTTCTCTGTGTAGCCCTGGCTGTCCCGGAACTCACTCTGTAGACCAGGCTGCCCCCAAACTCATAGGGATCCCCCTGCCTCTGCCTCCAGAGTGTTGGGATTAAAACTGCTGCTCTGAAAGGTTTTATAGTGAACACAAGCTCTCTTAGCTTACATGGAAGCACAGAGGCATAAAGTGAAAAATTTAAAGCATAAATTCTAAGAAAGCAAAACACAGAAGGACATGAATTCGACCCTGTACTAGTCTGTCGAGTATCCGACTAAGAGCCACCTTCCCAGAAAGAGAAGCTAGTCACTGTCTCAGTCATAGCCATAGTCACAGTCATGGGTCTTTCGCCTGACCCCTCCCCCACAGCTTGATGCCCTGGAGCTTGGGGGCAGGGAGCCTCTTCCCTAAGCTTGCTGCAAGGGTGGTTCACCCCACCCTGCCCCAAGGCTAGGGGAAAACCCCATTACTTGGTTTTTCAAACTAGCAGTTAGAGAAGGAGGTCTCTGAAGGACTGTAACTCATGGAGGGCCCAGACAATACAGGGCCCAAGTTCTGCACAAAGTGACTTGATTTGGGCCTGAATCAGCCTCTGCTTATAAAACCAGGGCAAGGGTCTGACTGTGGCTTCTCTGCACGGCGCTGTCTTCTGAGCATCCAAGGTGAGGGCTGGGCTGATCACTTGCCTCCTGTCCCTCCAGTGCAGGCAGGTCTAGCAGCCTCTCTGCTACAGCCTGTGAGAAGACCTTCAACAGAGCCTAGGCTGGCCTCCGGATCCTGAGGAGACCAGTGGTTCTGGATGTGAAACGGTTCACACATGAACACTTGAGGCTGCTGGCTGGGCCCAAGGCTGGGTCCCTAATGCCACAGAGGGACAAGAATGTGGACTGAGTCAGTGGCTCTGTGAAGAGCACTGACTGCTCTTCAAGAGGTCCTGAGTTCAGTTCCCAGCAGCCGGATCCAAGGTCCTCTTCTGGTGTGTCTAAAGACAGCTACAATGTACTCATCATATATATAAAATAAATAAATCAAATCTTTAAAAAAAAAAAAAAAGAATGTGGACTGAGAGGCGGCTAAGGAAACAGTAAGATCTCACAGCTCGAAAAGTGTGTGGCTGTCAGCCATTTCGCATCAGACCATTTCACTAGTATCCAAGGTAGCCCCAGGGAAGGAACCCCGACCCCCAGCCTTGAACAAGGTAACCACCAGAGCTATACAGAAGGGTCTGTATAGACTTATATAGACTTAGAGGTGAAACAGCGATCAAGGGCTACACAGAGACTGCGAGACACACAGCCCCAAGCTGGGTCAGCCTGGGCTACTTGGTACCTGTGATATAACCCATATGTCCCTTGGGTCCTTTGGAACCCAAGGTTTATCTGCATTCTGGGGAGGTGGCAAAAGCTTCGACTTTGAAACTTAAACTCATCTGGAGACCCCCCTCCCCCCACCCCTAAGAAACCAAACCAACTAAACAACAAAAAGTGCCTGATGCTCAGGGACTCTCACAGACTGTTGTGTTGTGTTTTGTTTCTTTAACTGGTACAAAGATGAAATGGGAACACCAGCTTTTTTTTTTTTTTTTTTTTTTTTTAAATAGCTGGAGAGTTAGCTCAGTGGTTAAAAGCGCTGACTGCTCTTCAAGAGGTCCTGAGTTCAAATCCCAGCAACCACATGGTGGCTCACAACCATCTGTAATGGGATCTAATGTTCTCACATACATAAAATAAATAAGTTAATCTTTAAAACAATCTCCTTCCCTAGGCCTGGGGATGTAGCTTAGTGGTAGGGTGCTTGTCTCGTATGCATATGAATCCCTGCATTTGACTTTGGTACCACAAAACAACCCCTCCTCCCCCAAAAATGTCCCTCTCTGGCACTTTACATATGCATTCTAAGGTGTAAGACAAGTTTAAAATATTAAGAAATTTGAAGAGCCGGGCGGGGTGGTGCACGCCTTTAATCCCAGCACTTGGGAGGCAGAGGCAGAGGCAGGTGGATTTCTGAGTTTGAGGCCAGCCTGGTCTACAAAGTAAGAAAAAGACAGACAGACAGACAGACAGACAGACAGACAGAAAGAAAGAAAGAAAGAAAGAAAGAAAGAAAGAAAGAAAGAAAGAAAGAAATTTGAGATAGGCGTAGTGGGACACACCTGTAACTCAGCCCTCGGGGGACTGTGGTGGTTTAGGTGAAATGTGCCCGTAAGTCTTGGGCATTTGAATAATCAGTCCCCAGTTGGTGGAGGGGATTAGGAAGTATGGCTTTACTGTGGAAAGTACACCTCTGAAGGTGGCCTTTGAGGTTTCAAAAGTCTCATGCCATTTTGGGTTAGCTCTTTCCTGTCTGTGGCTTGAGATGTGAGCCCCCAGCTGGGTTCTCCAGCTGACTGCCACGTGTTACTTGCTACCTCTGGTTTGCTGCATTGGACTCCAACCCACTGGAACCATTAGCTCCAAATAAACTTTCTTCTATTCGTTGCCATGGTTGTGGTGTTTATCAAAGCGATAGAAAAATCACTAATACAGAAGGCTGAAGCAAAAGGACCAGTAAGGCCAGTCTGCATGGTGAAACACTGTCTCATAGTCAAAGAGGCAAAGAAACTTAACAGGGTGCAGAGTGCCAGGGAGATGGCTCAGCAGTTACGAGTACCATCTGCTCTTCTAGGAGTCGGGTTTGATTCCCAGCACCCACATGGCAGCTCACAATCATCTATAACTCCAGTTTCAGGGGATCCAATCCTCTTCTCTGTCCTCTACGACTGCCAGGTATGCGCGTGGTGGTACGTGGACACACACGCAGGCAAACACCCATACACATGAAAGTTTCAAACAAATGAAAGGAAGAGAGAGAGAAGAAACGTGATGGAGAGAGCAGAACTGCGCACTTCCTCAATGCCAGTAATGTGAGGCCTGTCATGAGGCTCACAGGGCTTGATACCGAGGCTGTGGCCACGGACTCTGAAGGCTGTCAGCCTCGTGCAGACGTCAGAGGGAAGGGTCACGAAGAAACCTGTGCATGCTGTGCAGGACTTCCCAGCTCATTCTTTCTGAAACTTCACCTTGTACAGAAAGTACCCCCATAGTTGGGACCTCTCTTGAGCAGAGGAGTTCAGATCTGCTGAATCCTACCCTCCGCTTTAGATTCAGACCCAGAATCAAGGTCGGAGGGCAAAAGGATCTGGGCCACGTCAATCAGGAAGGAAACCGAAATGCTGCTCCCAAGGCTACACCCCAGCTGACGCTCCACCCTGACCAAATCCAGACTGTTCTCATTCTCATATTCTCTCTCTCTCTCTCTCTCTCTCTCTCTCTCTCTCTCTCTCTCTCTTTCTCTCTCTCTCTCTGCCTTATCTGTGTTTGTCATTTTGTTTACGTATGAAGACTTTATTTTTCCCCCTCTGTCACTCTCTACTCTTTACATGAAGTTCCTCTGATGAACTCCCAGTTGAGTTCAATTCCAGGAAAAAATTTGTTCTGAAAGTTCATTTGTATGCTTTCTGTTGTCTCCGGTCCAAAGCTATGCAATCTAGTGCATTTTTGTTTGTTCCTAAGCTGCCAGAAAACTGGAAGCCAAGTTCATTGTCCAAGTGCTGTAATCCGCTCCATTCACGCCATTCAAAATGTCGCCCCTCTCCTGCCCTCTCCTGCTGAACATCTCTGGGGTTGGCTTTAGTTTAAGTAACCTCATCCCATGCCCACACCCATCACCCTTGCCTACTTCTCAACCTCCAGACCCCACTTGCCTTACCACTGCCATGCAACGGGGCTGCAAAGCCTGGGTCTCACTGGCCTCAAGGCCAGAGTGAGCTTTCTAAAACACAAAGCCCATCCATTATTCCTACTTAGAGGAACTCCTCCTTCCACATTCCACCTTGCCCTGAGACAGACAACAGGTAGACAGATAGATGCATGCACAAGGGAGGCGGCAGGGAGGGAAGTAGAGGCTCTGACTCCGAGCTGCAGACACATGGGTTCTCCCCCATGCCTGCCTCTCTCACCTTTCGGTGACTTTGCATCTGCTGTCTCCTCTGTCCCAGATAACCTTCCCTGCACTTTCATGGTGGAGTGACTCCCAGGGCATCCACAGCATCCTCTCTGGATTCTCCTGGGTCTACAGTATACAGCATGAATAGCCAGGCCAGACTGGAATGGTAGCTTCTGGTATCAATGTGTTCCCAGTCACCAGCATGCAGACCCATTTATATGAGTGAAGTAAGTCCCGGCAGGTGCATTCTTCCAGAATGAGCATCCAGACACAAAGCTCTCAGCCAGTTTCCTCATTACCATACCTTACAGTCTCTGAGGAATGGCAAGCTGGCTCGGCCTGGTGTCCTGTAAGTTCAATCCTAACCACGCACATGGTGGGAGGGCAGAACTGACTCCTACAAATTGTCTTCTGATCTACATACATGACTAGTAGTAGCACATACACAATAAATTAAAATGCAATAAAATTATTTTATTAATTTATTATTTAATTAAAACAATAGTCTCAGAGCTGGAGACATAGCTTAGTTGGTAGAGAGTTTACCAAGAGTGCAGGAATCCCCAGGTTTGATCCCTAGCATCTCATAAAGGTTTGTGCCACGCTCCCATAATTCTAGCATTTTGGAGGTAGACTCAGGGGTTGGAGAGATGGCTCATCAGTTAAGAACACGGGTGGCTCTTCCAGAGGACCTGGGTTCGATTCCTAGCACTCACATAGCAGCCCACAACTGTGTGTAACTAACTCCAGTCCTAGAGAATAGGCACTAGCGCCTCCATGGGCTCTGCATGAACATAGTGTACAGACATACATTCAGGAAAACTCATAAAGATATAGTACATTTAAAAAAAAATTCAAAATCAAGTTCAAGGTCTGTCTAAGCTACCTGAGACCCTGCCTCAAACAAACAAGTCCCTGAACTGAACCTGGCTGCCTACCAGTAATCCTGAATTTACAGAGTTAAGGCAGAAGGGAGGACTGTTAAGTTTGAGGCCAGCCTGGGTCACATACTGAGACCCTGTCTCAAATAAACCAACGACAGTCTGTTTCTGTTTGCTTCCTCTCTGAATCTCCACTTCTCTATGGTCCATTCCCTAAACAGCCTATTCAACTCTTCAGGTGTTTGATACTGAAGGAGAAAGGCTTTTCTATAGTAACCACAGCAGGTGCAAGTTTTTCATAACAAATTACTGTAAAGTGCCTATTATAACACTATTACCACACCCCACAATTACCTGTCTTTTGGGGAGCTGAAGCCACAACCCTAAAAACCATCAGAGCGCCTGCTCCTTCCTTGGCAGACTGGTAAATCAGGGTCCCAGCACCCTCCTTGTTCCAATCCAGTGCCAAAGGAAGGGACTCCTTAGCTTCCTGTCTGCTCCTCACTACAGGATTTCAGGCGCTGAGCTCCCTCTGGCTCAGTGGTCTGACTCCCTATCACAGTGACTCTCCTACACAAGACTATATCCTGTGTGGTTAAGAGACTTACCCTGGGCTCCATCTACTCCCAACTCCATCCTTGGGGGTAAGATGGGAGAAGTAAACTTCAACGTACCCCACTTTCCAACACGGCAAATCCCGACTAGAGCCGTCTGGACTCCCCCACCCCAGCAGATACACTCAGTCTCACAGGCGCGTACTCACTCACAGCCGCCCGGGAGCTCCAGCACAGCGCAGGGCCGGGCTCTGCCCAGTTTCTGCAAGTTTCTTCGGCCCTGAAGTTAGCCCGACCCGGTAAAGAGCTGTGGATCGCTGCCTGCGCGGGTCCCCAGGGCCACGCTGAAGCGTCCCCAGTGCCGCCTGCGAGGAGCCCCGGCTCGCGCCTGCAGTCCCCTCGTCGCCCCCGCGCGTACCCGCCCCAGGTCTCCCCCGAGCTCGCCCCGCACTCCGGCGCCCGGCCCTACCTCTCCACGGACGGCGGCTCCGCGGGTTCTGGGGCGCAACTCGCGGTCGCCCGGGGCAGGGGCGGCGGGGGCCTGGGGCGCCATGGCCCGCTGCCCTCCGCGCCTTTGTCCGCGCGGCCTCCCCCGGCCGCCGCGAGCCCCTCGGGTCCCCGCCGCGCACGCTCCCGTCCGGTCCCCGCCGCCTCCGGCCTCGGAGGCGCGCTGCGTCTCCTCTGGCCTCCCGCGCGCGCGGCCCCTTCCTCTGCCCTGGGCTGCGCCGCGACCGTCTGCAGTGACGCGCGCCCCCTCCTCCCGACCCATCCCGCGGCTCCAGTGAGCTAATCCGCAGCTGGCGGGCGCCCGGCCGGTTGCCACAGCAACCACTCTCCCAGGGCCCGCCGCCGAGGGGAGCCACGGTAAACAGGACCTTCTGCCGCACTCACTCGCCCCCTCGCCTTTCAGGGGGTGGGGGAGACGGTGGCTTAACCTTTTCTGTGCTGAAGATCGCCGCACGGATTCTCTGCTACCCCGGCCGAGGTCCATTCTTGAGATGCGCTTAGCCAGGGGCCGAGGACCAGATTTAGACAGCACCAAAGCCGTGGCCACACTCCCTGACCTTGCTTTGTTTCTGAGCAGTTAGGGTGGACGCCGCAGGCAGAATTGGGCTCCACATTTGCCCCCAAGCAACTGACAGTCATGAGATAGGCCTTCAAGGCCCACTGGCCGGCGTTTGCCCACAAGCAACAACTCATAGTCATGAGGCAAGCTATTTGGACCCAAGGGTCCATATTTGCCCCCAAGCAACTCAGGAGCCGGGGCCATAAGGATCCAGGGGCCCACCTCCCTACAGAAGGCTACAGAATGGGTCCCAAGCCCTGATCAGGAAAAGTGATCAGAGAACTGACTTTCTACTGCACACCGTTCCCACTTACACAGGGCGCAGTCAAAGCACACACACAGGAGGTTTTAAGACAGTAGGATTGCCAAATTGGAGTCCACTTGAAAATGCTGTGGGGGACCTCAAGGGTGCCAATACAGGCTGGGGCATTCTCTGGGGCTTTGGTGGCCAGCGACAGTGAATCAGTTATAGAAGGTGGAGAAACAGGACAGAAAAGACAGCCTGAGAAGAGGGAAGAGTGTGACTGACTGTGGGGGAGTCGCGTCATGGTATTGGGGGACCCTTAAGAAGTGAGAGGGAATAAGGATCGATGGGTAGGCCTGGAGGGATTCAAGTGGCCTGGGCAGAATTTGAATATTATGCTAAAGGCAAAGGGGTCCAAGCAGAGGAACACCAGATGATAAGTACTCAGGCCTGACAGTGACAATTTATCTGCCCTGTGGGTAGGTGCCAGCCAGTCTCCTTCCTGGCTATTCGAGACCTTCAAGAGTTGACCTATGTTTCTGGAGTAGCCTAACGGCCTAACGCTTAGGTTGGGGTGGCCAGTTGGGGGTGGGGTAGGTACAGACCCAGACTTCTTACAACTTCACAAAGCGGATCCTCAGAAGAAAACTAGAGCTGCGTATGAAGAGGAAGGCCCGGCAAGGTGTGTCTGTAACCCAACACTCAGGAGACTGAGGCAGGCAATCTCTAGTCTGTGTGCAGGGGTGAGGTATGGTAATGAGAGTAGACTTCAGACACCAGGGAACTGGGACTTAAAGTTCCAGGCGAAACAAAGTTGCATGTCCTTCATAGTTGAGGGGTTTGCTCATTGCAGGAGATCTTGAGGCCTTCCTAAATTCTTCATGCCACACCCAGTTCAATGAAGCACTGTAGACTTTCAGAACAGACGTTTGCCAAGTGTAAGCCTTCTTTTTTTTTTTTAAGTGTTAGCATTCAAAGTATTGCTTTGTTTGCATCTTTCTAAGTTCTCCCTTTATAAATAAAGATCAAAGGCTTGGCTTCTCTGGGGTTAATTACTCCCAGGGCCACAGGGTACCCCACAGCAGCAAACTGGCAAAGTTCAATGGGACCTGGGCCAAGAGCCCAGCTGGCTGCCTCCCCCTGCCCAAAGCACACAAGAGCCTAGGAGCCTTTGATTGTCTGGCTTCCAGATAGCCAGTCCCATCTTAGGTGGACATGGCAAAGCAGGGGCTGAGGACTCAGCCCTTTGACAATTCCCAGGCCACAGTTTTATCGCGGAATACTGCACTCTAGCTCATCTTAGGAAACCACATCAGTGCCTGGACCTGTGGGTCAGAGTTTGACGAGTGTTACTGGGCCCTTCCCATCCCAGTCTCCTCACTTTCCTTGTTCTGTCATCCTATGGCTCTGTCACCATGACCCAGAGCCACTCATTGTCCCACCCAAACCCTGGTGAGTTTCACCAGACCCTGCCATGCCTCCCCCCCCCCCACACACACAAGGCAGGTGCTCTGTGCTGGGGATACTCCAAAGCACACGTCCCTTACTCTCCCTGTCTGTCCTCAAACTTTCTCCAGGTTGGAAAATGAGAGCTAAGGTAAGCGTAAAGTCAGCTTCCTGTGTCCACAGGAGTGTGGCTTCACCATCTCCCCGGATACCAAATATGTTTGGATGTTCAAGTTCATTGTTTAAAAAAAAAAAAAAGTTTTGCATTTGTATATATCCTACATGAATTCTTCCACACTCTTTAATTCATCTCTAGATTATTATTATTATTATTTTTTTTTTCGAGACAGGGTTTCTCTGTGTAGCCCTGGCTGTCCTGGAACTCACTCTGTAGACCAGGCTGGCCTCGAACTCAGAAATTCGCCTGCCTCTGCCTCCCAAGTGTTGGGATTAAAGGCGTGCACCACCACGCCTGGCTCTAGATTATTATTAATTACTTCTCTCTACTCCAACGTGCTATATAATTATAAACTTTTTGAAACTGTGTCTCATATCTCTTAGCCCCAGTTTTCTATGTAGCTAAGAAGGACTTTGAACTCCTGACCCCTCACCTCACCCTCCCAGGTGCTAGAACTACAGATGTGTACCACTGTGCCTGACTTTAGACTCTAATGTTTAGGAGATGATGACAAGGAAAGAAAAGACTATACATGCCTTGCATGGTGGTATCCATCTCTAATCCCAGCACTCGGTAGACTGAGGCAAGGAAGGTCATGAGTTCAGTGCCAGCCTGAGCTACATAAATCTCCCAGGAACCCCTACCACACATTTTCAGTTGTATGTATATCTCAGGATATTTTCCACCAACCATTGGCTGAGTCTAAGATTTTAGAGCACATAGATACAGAATCCACAGATGTGAAGTACGGACTGTATGATTTGGTTCAAGAAGGGAAAGGTAAACAAGAGAGAAGGGAACAGAATTGACTCCTTGTAAACTTTTAATTCTGCTTTCTCTATACATCACAGGGTTGGACCTCTTCAGAACAGCTATTTCCTTCCCCCTCTTGCCTCTGTGTCCTACTGAAGAACATAGTCAGATCTAGCTCTAGGACAGGTTGCTTGGTCTTTGAGACTCTTCTTTTCTTTTCTTTTCTTTTCTTTTCTTTTCTTTTCTTTTCTTTTCTTTTCTTTTCTTTTCTTTTCTTTTCTTTTCTTCTTCCTCCTCT
>NC_034591.1:58957727-58964426 GCF_900095145.1 Mus pahari
TGTGTGTGTGTGTGTGTGTAGAAGAGAGAGAAATAGGAGGGGAAAGGGGAGGAGGGAGAGGGAAAGGGAGAGGAGGAAGGTGTGGTATGTATGTGGGTATTTGAAAGGCTGAGGAGGACCAGGCAGTGGTGGCACACGCCTTTAATCCCAGCACTTGGGAGGCAGAGGCAGGCGGATTTCTGAGCTCAAAGCCAGCCTGGCCTACAAAGTGAGTTCCAAGACATCCAGTGCTACACAGAGAAACCCTGTCTTGAAAAACAAAACAAAACAAAAAAGCTGAGGAGGGCAGTGTCACATGTCTTTGGTCACCCTCCACCTTTTTCCTTTGAGACAGGGTCTCTTCTTGGACCTGAAGTTTTACATTTTGTCTTTGTTTTGTTTTTTGTTTTTTTGTGGGAATTTTTGGCTGGAGTGGCAGCCAATAAACCCCAGCAATCTGCTTGTCTTTGCCTTCCCCACCCAGGGCTGGGGATATAGGCTCATGCAAGAACATACCCGGCTTGTTTTGTAAGTGGTGGGATCCAAACTCAGGTCCTCATGGTTGCTCAAGTCCCCTTAACCACTGTTGCCATGTCTCTATTTCTTTTAGTTTAGTTTTCCAATTTTCTCTGCTTTCTCTTTCCCCCCACGAATTCAGGGCGTGTCAGGCTGGAGATAAATAGGAAGGATTACTTCTTTCCCAACAGAGCCTTCAAAGAGTGATAGGCAGCCAAAAGCTCACTTACCCATTAGCCAGGGGAGACGGGAGGGGGCATCCCAGGGACCTGAGCAGGTTAGCGCTCCTGAGAAGCTGAATATCACCTGAAGATTGAACCTTCGGACATCGCCCTCAAATTTTCCCGTTTCTAGCAATAATCGTTTCGGATGCCAAGTTTTTCCTGAGTAACTTATTTGTTCCAATGTACTGTTCCCCTCTCTTGTCATGAATCTTATCGGAGAGCACACGAGGCCAGGCCTGCCGGTCAGCTGAACCCAAGTTCTTTCTTTCACACCAGACTGCCTGGGAGAGCGGTTCTCCCCAGCACCGCCTACTTTTCTAGCGCTCTTGATCAGCATCCTATTCATGTCTTTGCTATGGTTCCCCCTTGTGGAAAGTACTGGCAGTGCCATGAGTTGGACAAATCTCAGCTCGGGTTTCCTCCCAGTTTGGTGCACTAGGATCTGCTGGCAGGGCTCTTGGCAGGCTCTTTATTTTGACTCATTGACACTTGTCTGCCAGAGCGAAGGTGAAACGTGTACCGGCGTCAATGAGGAACTAGACCTTTGGTTAGCTATTCTCTTGAAGGTGTGAAGAGAAGGAACACTATCTATTGGATAAGGTAGAACAAAGGAGGGACCTAACGGGGAGGGGGGAGGGGGTGGGGAGCAGGGAGAAGGAAAAGTATCGTCTCAAGTTGACAGCGTCGTTGACAGCGTCTTGAACAAAGCTTTCTCGTCTGGAGACCACAGGACTTAGAGTCTGTGGAGTCATCCTGGAGAGCCCTTTTCTGGTCTTCCTTAGAAACCTGATTCCTTCCTCCTTAGGAGGCCACTCTCCTCAGGCCTGTCCTCGTCCCATGGTCAGGCCCATCCTTGGCTCTGTCTCCCTCATTGGGGTGTTAGCAGAATATCTGGGGGAAAAAGGTGAAATGGTGGTTCATGCCCTTAATCCCAGCACTCAAAGGCAGAGGCTGGCAGGTTTCTCTCTAAGTTCCAGGACAGCCCGGTCTACAAAGCAAGTTCCAAGGCTGTCCTGGAAGACCAAGAGAAACCAGCCAAGAGAAACCCTGTCTTCAAAAACAAAAACAAAAACACCAAAAAGCCAAAAATCAACCAACCAACCAAACAAACAAAAATTGGCTATGCAGGCCTGCATTCAGAGAAAAAGAACGTATGTATACATTCATGTATGTATGTATGTATGTATGTATGTATGTATGTATGTATGTATGGCTGTGTATACATCTATCTATCTATCCATGAAAAAATTAATTTACTCCAAATTTTGATCAGAAGTGGGGATTCCTTTTTTGTTTGTGTTTTAAGACAAGGTTTCTTTGTGTAACAGCCCTCCCTGGCTGTCCTGGAACTTATTTTGTAGCCCAGGCTGGCCTCAAACACCTGCCTCTACCTCCCAAGTGTTAGGATTAAATCATGGAACCACCATCGCCTGGCCAGAACTGGAAATTCTAAGATCAGGAGTTCAGAATCATGCTCAGCTACATGGTGAGTTGGAGCCAGCCTGGGCTACAAGAGCCCCGGTCTCAACAAACCAAACCAAACCCAGGAACTACGCAGATGTAGACTTAGCTGACAATTGGTCCACTAGGGCTCTTGGGTTGGCCCCTGTCACTCCTAGTATAGTATTTCATGCACAGAGTCCAATTCCTAGGGACTCCTCACCTGGGAACATGTAAGTTCAACCACCTAGCTGCCTCCCTCAGAGAAAACTCTGACCCGCCGTTTGAGGTATGGTCCATCATGGTGAGGCAGAAACAGAAGCTTGAAGCAACTGCTCACACTGCACTGGGCAGTCGGGGAGCAGGAAGAGCAAGGTTGCCGCTCAGCCACTCCTTTGGTTTTTTTTTTGTTTTTTGTTTTTTTTTGAGTCCTGGCCCCCAGACCATGGAATTGTGCCAGTCACATGTAGAGTGGGTCTTTTCATTTCAATTCGCTTAATTATATGTGTGTGTGTCTCCCCGAGCACGCATGCATACATGTGTGCACACACACACAGACACACACACAACTATAATGGTTTTTGTGTTGTTGCTTTTTAAAATAAAGATTTATTTATTTTATGTATATGAGTACACTGTAGCTGTCTTCAGACACACCAGAAGAGGCATTGGATCCCATTACAGATGGCTGTGAGCCACCATGTGGTTGCTGGGATTTGAACTCAGGACCTCAGGAAGAGCAGAGCCTCTTAACTGCTGAGCCATCTCTCCAGCCCTTGTTTGTTTGTTTGTTTTTTGGAGACAGGGTTTCTCTGTGTAGCCCTGGCTGCCCTGGAACTTGCTATGTTGACCAAGCTAGCCTCTAACTCAGAGAGCCACCTGCCTCTGTCTACCAAATGTTGGGATTAAAGGCAGGTGTCAGGCTGGAGAGATGGCTCAGTGGGTAAGAGCTGACTGCTCTTCCAGAGGTCCTGAGTTCAATTCCCAGCAACCACATGGTGGCTCACAACCATCTGTAAATGGGATCCATTGCTCTCTTCTGGTGTCTGAAGATAGCGACAGTGTACTCATATAAAGAATAAGCTTTTTTTTTTTTTTTTTTTTTTTTTTTNCTCACTTTGTAGACCAGGCTGGCCTCGAACTCAGAAATCCGCCTGCCTCTCCTCCCAAGTGCTGGGATTAAAGGCATGTGCCACCACGCCCGGCATGTTTATACACTCTTGCATGACATCCTTTTCTGATTCTTTTGGAGATCCACTTGAACACTACCAAGAGGAACAAGAATGAGGAACAAGAATAAAAGCATAGTGGCATCTTTAATCTCAGCACTCGAGAGGCAGGGACAGGTGGACCTGTGAGTTCTAGGCCAACCTGGTCTACATATTGGGTTCTAGAATAACCAGAGCTACCTAATAAAGAGACTCTGCCTCGACCTCTCCCCTACATTCCCCTCCCCCCCACCAAAGTGGTTTGGACCTTTGAGAAAGTGAACTCATCTATGAGTGAACGCCAGCATAGCTCTTCATGTCCACTATGAACCCAGGACACACAGGTGTCAGGCTAGCTGGTCCTGTGAGTTAACCCTTCTCTCTTCTCAGGTCTCTGGGCAGCTGGGGGTCAATGGGTCCCTTGGGAACTCCAGCTCCAGCGCTGTGTAGCTGCCGGTCTCATTCCCACTCTGCTTTTCTCTTCAGCAGATGTCAGGTGGTACGAATGCTTGCCTAGAAGGTAGGTCCCAAACTCGCTTCTCATTTAGCTAACCTCTAGCTGGTCTGCTGCCTTATTAAGGACAATACCATTACAGTTTGAAAGTCATGGCTACTGGTCAGGCCTTTTGTTGTTGATGGGTTTTGTTTTGTTTTAATATTGTTTATTTGTGGGTGTGTGCACAGGCTGCGGGTACCCATGGAGGTTGAAAGGTGATGTTGGAGTTACAGGCAGTTGGAATCCATTAGACTCTGGTCCTCTGGAAGAGCAGCAAGTGCTCTTAAGTACAGAGCCAATTTTCCAGCCTTTGCTTTGTTTTTGAGACCAGGAATCACTCTGTAGCCCAGGCTGGCCTAAAACTCACAGCAATCCTTTTGCTCAGCCTCTTGAGTCCTGGGATGCAGCCGTGAGTCACCAAGTTCAGCCTGGTCAGGCTTTCAGAGCAGGTAAGTCACAGGTCTCCTGGGCAACACAACTACTGCCTGTAGCGCATTTGAGCTGGAGGGATCTCAGAGATAGGTGCACCCATGCATCCCAGACGGAGGGAAAAGGGATTGTCCCTGCAGTGTTAACATGAATCTAGAATCTGGGAAGGGCTAGCATAGGGCTTGAGCAAAATCAGAAGGTGGAACTGGAGTGGGAGAAACTCTGATACAAAGAATGACTACAGCGCCAGTGATGAGCAGAGAGAAAGGGTCTCCGAGCCAGACCTCCGGGGAGGTCTATGAAGGCAACACCGAAGGGCATGGTTGAAAATGGCTTTCTCCATCTCTCTTCAGAGTTCTGACTTTTTTTTCTGCTGTGCATATGGGTGTATGGGGGTGGCTGGAAATTATATATATATATATATATATATATATATATATATATATACATGTATATAATACATATTTAAGTATTACACATATATTTAAGTGACACTGGAGATTAAACCCACATACACCAGACAAGTGCTCTGCTCACCCATAGCTCCACCCCATGACCAAGATTCTTACACCACACTCCAACTTTCTTAGGGGCAAATTGCAGGCCATGTGTATCACATAGGACTTGGAGTAGGATCAGGGGCTGACCTCAAACTTTACTTTGCCAGATAATTACCTTGACCTCGTGTAAAAAGAAGAGGTGGGAAAAGACAGATTTTAGCTTCTCATTGACCATTTTGGACTGTAAGAAATAAGGGTTTGCAGTTTATAGACTGAGAGTTATGGTACTTTGTTAACACAGCCCAAAGGGACCTGTAGGCCCTGGGTTGTGTCTGACATTGTGTGTGAAGAGGTCAGAGATGCAGCTAAATATCTTCCAGTTGTAGGACACCCCTCCTGCACTACCCCCTCTGCAAAGCAGAGAATCCTGCTCAGAATGTCAGAAGTACAGAAATTAGGGATGGAGAGCAGTTAAGAGCACTGGCTGGTCTTCCAAAGGACCCTGGTTCTATTCACAGCACCCACATGATGGCTCACAATCATCTGTAACTACAGTCTCAGGGGTCCCAATGCCCCTTTTTAACTTCCACCAGCCATGCCTGTAATAAACAAATATGCATGCAAGCAAAATACCCATATGCATAAAATAAGAAAACAAGCTTCCACTTCCTTCTCCTGAGCACCGTATTGCCCTGCCTCATATCGTTCATGTAAACGTGTTATGGAGGAGGTGCTAAAATGATAGACTCTTGTGCAAAGAACCGTCTAGACAAACTTAGCATCTCTTGTTTTTCCTTCCTAGGCAGGTCTGGAACGCTAGGGGAAGCTTGGTTGCACTTCAAAGTAAGTAGTGACACCTAGTGGAAGCAATGTGAACCACATCAGCAGGGGCAATACTGAGAACCAGAGACTATCTGCCTGCTTTTGCTGTTGAGAGGAATCTGGAAGTCAATAGAGGCTACCCAGACAAGGACAAACGGGCTGTTTACTCAGACTTGTCTGTAGAAAGGGAGCTGGCCACCATTGTGGGCAGAAACTTATACTCAAGTGGAGCGAATACTGGTGGGAACATTGCTGGGGCGAGGTGGTGAAGGGGGTGTCGATTCATTTCTGTTGCTGTGCTAAGACATCCTGATAAACAATGTAAGAGAGGAATGGGTTATTTTGCTTTATGAATTGGCTCATTTAAAATTTTTTTCTCACTGTGTATCTCTGGCTGTCCCCCAAACTCACTTATGTAGACCAGGCTGGCCCTGAACTCACAGAGATCCATTTGCCTCTGCCTCCCAAGTGCTGGGATTAAAGGCATGTGCCACTATGCCCGACTACTTTGGTTTACATCCCAGGTTCCATTCCATCATTGGTCAGAAGTTGAGGCAGGGATTTGATTTGCTCTCATCTGGCTTTCTCCTGTCTTACATAGTTCAGGATCTCCAGGCCAAGGGAATGGTACCACCCACAATGGGCTGGGTCCTCTTACATCAATTAACATTCAAGACAGTCCACCACAGACATGGCCACAGGCTAGCCTGATGTAGGCAATCCTTCACCCAAGCTTTCCTTCCTGAGTGATTCTAGGTTGTTGCATGCTGACATTTAAAAATAACCCTCACAGCTATGCAGAAGAGAGGGGGAGACAATGGTTATAGCTAGCAGTGGTGGCTGACCCCAAGGAAGCCGAGTCTTCCAGACACAGCAGGAACGAGACACACATGGATACACAGACTGTGACAGCACACACAAGACCTGCACAGATTCAAAGCACACAAAATCAGCACAAAGAAGAGGAAACGAACACAGGGTTCCACCACTAACCAGGAAGCTATTTGCAATTGAAACCTGTTGGAAAGTGAAAAATCAGCTTTCTGCAGTGGAACGTCCTCCCCATGCTAGGATTGAAGGCATGC
>NC_034591.1:58964508-58968313 GCF_900095145.1 Mus pahari
GGATGGTTATGAGCCACCATGTGGTTGCTGGGATTTGAACTCTGGACCTTCGGAAGAGCAGTCAGTGCTCTTACCCACTGAGCCATCTCACCAGCCCCTGTAGCCGGCACTCTTAAAAAAATAAGTTTCCCTTATTGTAAGCCTTTAGCTGTTGCAGGGGACAGAGGTAGACCACAGCTCCATTGTGAGATATAGCCTGGCCGTCCTTTCCTCTCCAGTGTAGCCCATCTTAGGATACCGCACAATCTTCATTGCTTTCGTGGCCCTTGCTACACTTTGAAACTGCTCTTGTATGTTCCCTTGTGCGTCCAGAAATGCACATTCTCCTGCCCTCTTCCTAGGTTTACAGACACAGAAGCTGAGGGTGAGGCTAGCCCTCCAGTGCAGTTATGACAGATAATACGGTTTGAGGTAGGTACCACAGGTAAATGTCTAGGATGCGACAAAGGCACCTACTCCCATGCTGAGAATTGGCTAAGATGCTGTTTTACTTATTTTCCTGGGTGGGATGGGGTGGGGTGGATGTGGGCTCCGACAGAAGCAAACTGGAAAGCGTGATTTACTTATTTAGCGGCAGGGTTTCCTGTACTTGTGCTAGCTTTGGACTTTGGTTCCTCCTGCCTGGCCGTTCTAGGCGTTGGATTACATCTGTGAGCTACTATGTCCACCTGGCAAGACTTAGACAGGGCCTCACTATGTAGCCTGGGCCGGCCTGGAACTCACAGAAATCTGTCTGTCTCTGCCTCCAGAGTGCTGGGACTAAAGGCGTTTGATGTGACACCATGACAGGTGAGGACTTTTCATTTTAAGTGAGATCTTCTTCTACTGGGCATGGAGACACAGCAAATGCCTTTAATCACAGCACTCAGGAGGCAGAGGCAGAAAGACCAGAAATTCAAGATTATCCTCAGTAGCATGTCAAAATGGAAACGGCCTCAGCTACTTGAAATTGTATCTTAAAAAGAGAAATTGTTTGGCATGTTACCTCACAACCATGAGCCAAGCACTTGGAGGGTTGAGGCATAAGGAGGACCTGAAGTCTGAGGCCGGCTTGCTCGGTGAGATCCAGCCCAGCCCGGGCTATGGAGTAAAGCTTTGTTACAAAGTCATAGTAATGGTGGTAACACTGCTAAGTAATAAAACAGAGAACAGGTGAGATCTCCCACAATCCCTCTTCCATGCCTGTTGTGAGATGAAGGAGAAACAGAATTGCTTCTGCTTTTATTTAAATGATAAAAATGATGAGGTTGGCTAATTTTGGGAGATCAGATCACGTATATCCAGCTTGCTTCTTCTTCTTTTCTTATTTTTATTGATTCTTTGTGAATGTCACACCCACTGTGCCCTATACTCCTACTTCTCTCTTCGTCCCCCATATCCAACCCCCCGCCCTTGCAAGTGTCTCGCCAAAAGAAAACAAACAAACAAACAAACAAACAAACATCTTGTCCTGGAAGTTGCGGAATGCCATAGTGTGTCACACAGCACACCCTTTTGCCCAAACAGCTTTTCTTGCAAACGTTCATTACAGTGAGTCATTGGTCTGGTTCAAGGCCTCCTGCTTCAGCACACCATAAATACTCAACCCTCACCAAGGCTTCTCTCAGATAACCTGTTGTTGCCTGTGTCATGGGGATCCTGCAGTCTTGCTTCTGGGGGACCGGTCCCTTATACACTCCAGAAGTTTATAGGTGGGGTAGATGTTAGGGTGGGCCAACTCAAAGCCTTGGATCTGGGCCTGGGTGGTAGCTGAGTTGGTTAACCTGACAGCTCTCCAGCACTGTCCATGTGTCTTAGGGTTTTAAAGCTATGAGCAGACACCATGACCAAGGCAAGTCTTATAAAGGACAACACTTAATTGGGGCTGGCTTACAGGTTCAGAGGTTCAGTCCAGTATCATCAAGGTGGGAGCATGGCAGCATGAGAGTTCTACATCTTCATCTGAAGGCTGCTAGGAGAAGACTGGCTTCCAGGCAGCTAGGATAAGGATTTTAAAGTCCAAGCCCACACCTACTCCAACAGGGACACACCTTCTAATAGTGCCACTCCCTGGACTAGGCATTCTCAAAGCACTGTACCATGCCAAGGGCAGTGCCATGGCTGGCAAAGGCTGGGCCAGCTTTCCTGCCCTCCTGCCCTCTCACCCTCTCGCCCTCCCACCCTCCTGTCCAGCTCTCCCACAGTGCCCAGGCAAGGGGTAGGGTCAGCTCTCCCAAATGAGCTTCTTCTTTTTAAAACTATTATTTTACTTTAAGTGTATGGGTGTGTTGCCTGCATGTATGTCTGTGTATTAGTCATGCACAGAAGTCAGAAGAGGGTAATGGAGCCTGTGGAGCCAGAGTTACAGACAGTTAGTTGTTAGCAGCCATTTGGGTGCTAGGAATGAGTCGTGGGCCTTCTTAACTGCTGAGCTATCTCTCCAGGAATTCCCAGTCCCTTTTTGAGAGAGGGTCTTACCTTGTATCCCTGACTGTCCTGGAGCTCCCGATGTAGACCAATCTGGCCTTGAANCAGGAATTCCCAGTCCCTTTTTGAGAGAGGGTCTTACCTTGTATCCCTGACTGTCCTGGAGCTCCCGATGTAGACCAATCTGGCCTTGAACTCTACCTCCCTCCCTCCTTCCCTCCCTTCCTCCCTCCCTCCCTTCTTTCCTACCAGAATTGAAAGTGAGGGCACCGTGCCTGGTGCCTGACCACATCTCAAAGCAGTGTCAGGCATCATGTCTGCCTTGGGAAGCTCAAAGGGTGTACTCCGTCTTTTAGAGTTAGGAACTGGGCTGTTATTGACCATACAAGAAGAGCCAATGACCACTCTGCTATTCCTGACTGTTAGTGGCCCTGATCTTACCTTTGGGGAAATTACTATATCTTCTGAGCCTTCTGTATGGTCTGAGGGTGTGTGTCTTGAGGTTGAGTGACATGTCCAGTGATAGGAACCCTGGGCCCTTTCCTTGTTTCTTTTTTTCCCATAATCCTTTTTCTCCTGAAATGCCTTTAAATCTACTCTTGGCCAGACTTTTGTGCAAGTTTCTTTCCACACAGGGACAAAAGCTGTTGATAGGTAATAGGGACTGTGGTGCTTCAGGGCAGGCAGCCTTATAAGTCCCATAGTGCTGAGAAGAAATTGCAAGCCCTTCCCTGGCTGCGTAGGCTCAGTTCCCATGCTCTATCACCTTCTACCAACTCCATGTCCCTCACAACCCCACAAGCCCAGGACTGTCCAACCGGCCTTTGATTATTCAAGATTAAACACACAGACACACACACACACACACAGACACACACACACACACACAGACACACACACACACACAGACACACACACAGACACACAGACACACAGACACACACACACACACACACAGAGACGTGCATACCTCAGAACATCAAAAGTCTTTCCTACTTTGGAACTTTCATTTGGCCCCTCTCCCAATACCCTTTTTTCTTCTCCAAAGGAGCCCTGTTTTATGCTACAACCTGCTCCTCATTGCTTCCGTGGCCCTTGCTACATTTTTATTTCTATCACATTTATTTTGTACGTGAGGGACACGACTTAAAAGAATTGGTAACATCCTTCCTTCAAGTAGGTTCCACGGATCGAACTCATTTATTTTGTCGGGCTTGACAGAAAATAATATCGTTACTTATCTAGTTCAGTACATATTATTATGACTCAACAAATATTAAATTCAAGAAAGACTGACTTGACGCAATAAGTCTTAGTTAACTGTAGAAGCCATTCCCTAAGGTCTAAACACTACCGCTAAGTGTGTGTAGCCTAGCCCAGCGTGGTGGCGCACGCCTTT
>NC_034591.1:58968523-59013328 GCF_900095145.1 Mus pahari
AAAAAAAAAAAAAAAAAAAAAAAAAGTCTGTGCAGCCTGAGACTCAAGCGCTCAGCAGCTGAAAATCTCTCCTTCCCTTGGACCCACCTGCAATATTCCGTGTAGTTTAATATTTCTAGGATTTAAGCTACGAGGCTGTGAAAAGGAGAGGCAGACGCGGAAAAGAGGGCTACAGAGCTCGCTTCTGTGTATTTTTTTTTTTGCTCTAAATCATCACAGAGACTCGATGTGCCCAGGCGCTTTTGCCCTGGTTCGCGCCGCGGCCCCTTTAAGGAGCGTGTCGTAGGCAGAGAGGGCGGACCCAGGTACCGGAAGCCGGGAGCAGCGCTGGCCAGGACGCTCAGTGCTCTCTCTGCCTGGCTGTCACTGCGGGCTCCGTGCTGGTCCGGAGCCGTCGGTTCGGCGACCCGCCGCCCCCCACCCCCGGGAGCCTGGACCGAGCGCCCGCTGGAGCGCGCCTCTCAGGTCTTCCCGCGGCCCTCTGAGGCTTCGTCGTCCTCTCTAGGCCGCGGGTCCGCATCTCCATCCCTGGCGCTCGGCGACTCCCGGCTCTCTGAGCTCTGGCGCTGGACAGCTTGTCACCCGTGGTCCCCGGCTCAGGTCTCCGTTATCCCTCCCCTCCCTGGCTGCGCTGGGGGGCGCGGTCCGACTCATCCCCGCTTCGGGCACGGAGCGTCTCCACAATGGCTTCCCTTTAGGTAGAGAGCAAGCAGCCTAGGCCAAGGGTCTAGAGAGGATGGTGACCCCCTGGCGTTTGTCTGTCAGGGTCTACTTGTCACACTTAAGATGCTTTGAGTTCAGAAAGGAACTTGGGCTTTCCAGACCCCTGGGATGCTCTCGCAGCGCCAGACTATGTTGGTTTCTGCTAGGTACTTTGCCCAAATTCATCTCAGCCCATGGCAGTGTTGGGGAGGGGGCGTCTGGCAGCTTGTGCCAGAGAAAGACTCACTGGAGTGACCTGACGGAAAATGGACTAGTGGAGAAGGTGGCCCAAGAAGGGCCTCTGGCCCGCGTCTTACTGTGTCTCCGCCTAGGGCTCCGCGCTGGTGTGCTCTTGGCGAAATTCTTCCCCCTCCTCTTCTTGTACCCTCTCACCTACCTGGCCCCTGGCCTCTCCACCCTCTGGCTCCATCTGCTTTTCAAAGCTACAGAGACCTCAGGCCCAACATATATCAAATTGGGCCAATGGGCCAGCACCCGGCGCGACCTTTTTTCAGAGGCTTTCTGTACCCAGTTCTCCAAGCTGCATGTCCAGGTGACCCCCCACCCTTGGGCAAGGACGGAATACTTACTCCAGCAGGCATTTGGGGTCGACTGGGGCAGCCTTCTCTTTTTCGAGACCCTGGAACCTGTAGGTTCAGGTTGTGTGGCCCAAGTGTACAAAGCATTCGCTAGTATTTCCTTGCTGGAGAAAGACAGAATCTGGAGACTTGGGGCGCTCTCTGCCCCAGGAACCAGGGCCGTCATGATGCAGAGAGAGCCCTTTATGAAAGACTGGAGGCCTTCAGAAAACCTTGCCGACGAAACATTTCTACAAAAGCTGCTTCTTCCTAAAGCTGACCTTGGTAGGTCAGAAGTGGGTGTGTCTCAGGCTCCTGGGCATCCGCCTAAGTCAGACCATCTCATCCCAGTGGCAGTGAAAGTAAGTGCTCTCCGACCCTGCCTGGCGCTTTAATCAAGTACCCACTGAGCTGGCTGCCCCAGACCAGAAACAGACCCTAGTGAGAGGCACGTTGCTTTCTGTTGTTCAAAGACTGAGTATTCATTCTCCAACAATGCTTGGGAATGGTTGTGTTTTGGATTTCATACGGTTCTGGATTGTAGAGTATTTGTAGATCTTCAACGAGATAGCCTGGGATAGGACCCAAGTCTAAACATGAAATGTGGAATTCATTCATGTCACACACACTCCACAACTTAGACATGTAGACTACAGGTCATTTCATGCAGTACTTTTTTTCATGCATACACCTTTGTAAAGCTTTTCCATCACCTGAGGTCAGGTTGGGAAATTTTCACTTGTCAGTCCTTAACCAGGTCAGATATTGAAGCAGTTTGAGTTTGGATTAGGGCTGCTCTAGCTTTATTCTTTTTAGCTCAGCCAATACCTGTTAAATTCAAGCTATTTCTTTCATGTATGTATGTATGTATGTATGTATGTATGTATGTATGTATTTATTGTAGTGAGGATTGAACCTAAGGGGCAGTCAAACTTAGTTCACAAGTGCTAGGCAAACCCTCAGCCACTGAGGTTTATTGTGAGGCCTCATTTTGCCTTTATTTGTAGACAAGGCCTTCTTCCCCCTCCCCCTCCTCCTCTTCCTCTTTTTTTTTTTTTTTTTTTTTTTTGAGGTAGATTTATACTATGTAGCCCCTTGGATGCCCCGGAGCTTACTCTGTAGACCAGGCTGACCTCAAACCTACAGAGATCTGCCTGCCTCTGCCTCCTAAGTGCTGGGATTCAAGGTGTATTCCTCCATAATAGGCTCTGATTTCATTTCTTGACTTCAGGGAGTAGTGGTGTCAATAGTGTGAAGGAGGGGGGAACAAAAAGACTTGGGTTTCCGCTACTTTTGGGGAGGAGGGACCACCACCACCCAGGAGCATCATGGGTACTGGGCTACTTCCCTTTGTTTGATGAGAAGCACTCTGGCTGTTTTGAAGGTGGGACCTGTGCCGGCTAGGTAAGATGTTTCCCTCTGATGCACGGCCTTGTCTGCTGGTTCTTCCTGGCAGGTGCTACACCCAGGCTTGCTCTCTCAGGTGTCCATGGACTTACTGCTGATGAAGATTGGCAGCAAAGCCCTGGGGCTTTTACCCGGAGTCAAATGGCTTAGCTTGCCGGAGATCGTGGAGGAATTCGAGAAGCTCATGGTCCAACAGGTGACTCCTTCTCTCAGCTGTAAATGGCACCTCACACAGTTCTTGCCATAGTTAGCAGTTGCTTATGAACTAGGTGGCTGATGAGGATGTCATGCAGAACATGATCTATTAGTCAGGGTGGGTAATGCTAGCAGATGAAACAAGAAATAGTCTAGTCCACCAGCGTCATGCAGCTAGGGAAGAGGGGAGCTCTGCTTTGAAGTGGTATTAGGACCCATTTTCTTTGCAAGATTGGCACTGCCATTGCAACTGGGAAAGCAGAGCCTGTGCTGCCCGTCACCACAAAGGCCAATGAACAGATACAAAAGTTGAGCCATAATCTTTTTTGCTGTACATTTTATTTTTGTGTGGTATGTGGTGATGGGTAGGCATGGTCAGGCCAAGGCATGTGTATATAAGTCGGAGGACACCTCTGAAGAGTCAGTGCTCCCCTGCCACAGGGTGTACCCTTGAGGCTGGGAGTCCCATGGCTCCAAGTGTTTTTACACAGTGAGCCATTTTACTGGCCTAGAATTGAATCTTTAAATTGTGCTTTATTTAGAGAGCCTGTGGTTTGAAAAGATTGTATATTTAACATTCTTAAAAAAAAAAAAAAAGGCCTGCCTTACCTATTTTTTTCAGTTAGCAGGCTCTGCGGGGTGGGTTGGGAGTAGGGAAACAGTCATTTATCTGGAGCTCAGCCTTGGCCCTCTGGTCAGCCTGTTGGCTGTAGATTTGAGGCTTGTGCCTCTCTGGCCTTGTGTGCCCTTTCCTCATTCTCTGGATATCTGGGCTTGGGAAGTTCTAGAAACACCGAGTCTATCTAGCGTCCAGTTGTCAACCTGGTGCTTCTCCACAGCATCTGAGCAACGGTAGAGAGAGCACAGCATCTCTCAATATGGTGCACCTGTCAAGCTATTAATAACAGGGACCTACCTATAGATTCCTTTTTGCAATACAGAATACAGGTCTGATACAGAATAAAACTGCTCTAATCCATCCCCTCTTACCATCTCCAACGTAGTCAGTTTGGAATGGAGATGACATGGAAGATGTAAGAGATTTTATGGGTAGGCCGGGAGGTGAGAACCATCTCTTCCTTCCAGCCTGCCAAGCAGGTCTCCCAGAGCCCTTGGGGAATACTGTGTCCCTTTGTGCCTGCAGGCACAGTGAGACTAAATGATCATATGAACTCTGCCACCTTCAGTGCATGACCTCCGAGACTAGAAGACTCATCTTTGTTTTCAGAGCTAATTGAGTAGACGAAGACCTCCTCCCTGTTGGAGACCTTTGTGGGGCATTTGTATGAGCAGCCAGACTTGGTAAACTAAGTTGGAGGTATCTGGGCCTTCAAATGAGCATCTGGCTCCCTGTTGGGTGGCTTAGGTATGGGTAGGGTTTCAGAAGCTATGTACTAAGACTTCATGTATAGCCTCTGATTGAAGTCGTTTAGCTTCAAACCTTTGCAGCTTCTAGGCACTTATTTTAATGTTTAGAAAGTATTTGGGTACCTGGTATGGCTCAGGCCTGTTATCTCAGCACTCAGGAGGCAGAGGCAGGCAGATGTCTGTGAATTCAAGTCCAGCCTCATACAAATGAGTTCCAGGTCTTAATTCAAAAAGCAGAAATGAACAGTAAAGTGTCTGGACAATGCGATAGAGGAAATATTTGGGCGGTTGGGGTAAGCAGCACCACAGGGAATTCTTGCCTACAGTTCCGAAGACTAAGCCCGGGCTGAGAGAGTCCTGCTCACTGATGTCCTCACACGAAGGGGCTAGCATCTCAGGCCTTTTATATAATGACACTACAGAGCTCTGCTCAAGACCCAATCACTCTGTGCAGAGTCCTAATTGGTTATACCATATCCTTGGAAGCTAGGATTTGAACATAGGGGTTTGTGGGGGAATGGAAGGTATGTGGAGGGGTGGTATGGTATTCAGACCAGGGTAGAGAGCTCGGTTTCTGTCCTAGAGTGTAGCAAG
Organism: Mus pahari; assembly: GCF_900095145.1. Taxonomy (NCBI): domain Eukaryota; kingdom Metazoa; phylum Chordata; class Mammalia; order Rodentia; family Muridae; genus Mus; species Mus pahari. Next base: position 58,973,368 of record NC_034591.1, read on the forward strand.
TTTAATAAAAGAGATTACAGGGGCTGGTGAGATGGCTCAGCGGGTAAGAGCACCCGACTGCTCTTCCAAAGGTGCAGAGTTCAAATCCCAGCAACCACATGGTGGCTCACAACCATCCTTAACAAGATTTGACTCCCTCTTCTGGAATGTCTGAAGACAGCTACAGTGTACTTACATATAATAAATTAAAAAAAAAAAAAAAGAGATTACAGAGAAAGTAGCTTCTAGTCTAGCTATTATCTCTTTATTTTGACTCTTGGCTTCACCTCTCATCTGAGCTTCAGCTCCCATTAAAAGCCTGAAAGACATCAGGGTCCCATCCACTGAAACTCTCATCTCTATATTTTACCTATTTATCTTAAACCAGCCTTTCCTGCTAGCTCTGACCTCCAACAGCCCCAGCACACGGCAGGCTAGGGTGTGTGTCTGAGTTCCGTCTCTGTTCATTTGTATAGTCATGTGATAGTTACTACAAACCCTCAGGTCAGGCCGTTCGGGTGTCCAGCACTCTAAGACTTGAGTGAGGCTGGAGTTTGGGATGGTAGAGCAAGGTGGGTGTCTCCAAGGGCGGAAGATCTAGAGAGGAGCAGGAGCCAAGTCTTCACCCACCAGAATGTCATTCGAAGGTTGATTTCAGGGCTAGAGAGATGACTCAGTGCACTCTTGCAGACAACTAGCCACCCACAAGTACATGGTGGCTCACAACATTCTGGGTCCCCAGTTCCGAGGCCTCCTGATTTCCACGGGCAGCAGGCATACATGTGGTACACATGCATATATGCACACAAAACACTTATACACATAAAATAAATGTTTAAAAATATTTTTTTGTTTTTGTGCTGTCCTAGAACTCACTTTGTAGACCAGGCTGGCCTCAAACTCAGAAATCCGCCTGCCTCTGCCTCCCAAGGGATTAAAGGCGTGAGCCACCACCGTCCTGCTTAAAAATTCTTTAAAGGATGTGGATGCATCATTTACATGGCATGGATATAGTCAAACAGATTAGGAGAAAGAGTTGGGGAGTTTAGTAAGATATAAATGGGGTTGGACATTGAGCTGTAGCAGTTGCTCCAGTAGGTGGAGGGCAAGGCCCTGCCATGTGGAAGTAGCTCTAGCGCATTGATCATAGTGGAGGGAGAGGGGAACAGGGAGAGACTAGCTGGGCACTGGGCCACTAAAGAGGGTGGTGAGGTCAGACCTTGGGAAATGGGGCAGGGCATCCTTTGGCTGGTATGAAGGGGACCCAAATCCTAGCAGAGGATCTGATGTCTGGCTTAGTTCATGTGCACAGTGGACATTAGTGCCTTTGGTGGTGGCTTTGAGCTGGCTGGCGTGTCTTCTCTGAGGTTCTTGGTATTCTGTAGGGGCCAGGGAAGCTGGTACAGAAGGAAACTGGCCTGGTTCTCCTGGCATCTTAGAAGTCCTCCTTGTGTTTATACTAACTCTCATCTCTCCTCACCATCCCTGCAGACAGACCTGCGCTATGAAGCTCAGAATCTAGAACATTTTCAGCACAACTTCCAGGACATGGCATCTGTGAAATTCCCCACCCCGCTGCACCCCCTCATCACTAGGGATATACTGGTGGAAACGTATGAAGTAAGAACCTGCTTCTGCGTGTTTCTCATAACTGGCTGTTCCCACAGAGGCTTCAGGCTGGAGAGAAGATGTAGTTCTTGTGGGTAAAACTGGGAGGAGGTTGGGAGTGGTAGAGGGTTTGTCCTGCATGTGCAAGGCCCTGGGTCCATTATCAGCACTGCAAAAACCCAATCTACTGTACACCCAGAGTCTGGGAGGAGGTGGAGAGGGAGTGGAGTGAGCTGGGCTCGAGAGCTGCAGGTAGCCTCAGACCGAAGCCTCGGATTGAAAACCTACTCTGCTGTCTGATTAGCTGGTGACCTCATGGTGCTGTCCCAGGAGTAAGTGACACATGGAAAACACATTTGACCCAGAGAAAGTGCATTTACCTTAGCTGTCCTCTAGACTATCTTATTAGTAAATGGTAATGTGATGTCCAGGGTCGTGTTTCCTAGCTGTGTAACTCTGGGCCTGTTCTTAGACTCTCTGGGCTGTTCTGTTATGCTCCATCTCATGGGTTGTCTTGACAACTGAGCCAACTGTTGATTTAATAGTGGCCTGGTCTTCTCACTGTCCTCTCCCTTGCCCTGCTTCAGCTCCAGCTCATGGTCTGCTGGATTGTTATTTTCTTGTTTTATTTAGTTTTGAGACAACCTTACATATCCCAGGGTGCCCTCAAATTTTCTATGGAGCCAACAATGACCTTAAACTCCCGTTCTTGCCTCTGCCTCTGCCTCTGCCCTCTGCCCTCTGCCCTCTGCCCTCTGCCCTCTGCCCTCTGCCCTCTGCCCTCTGCCTCTGCCTCTGCCTCCGCCTCCCAGGGGTTGGGGCTGCAGGCTTGCATCACCAGGCCCAGCTCCTGGGTGACTGTCAGCACCTGCTCCTGTCTTTTCACAGGGCCTCACACATCTCTTTCCTCTTAGTAGCAGAGTTGGTGGCTGCCAGCCCTTGGACATTTCTTTTTTTTTTTTCTTTTTTCTTTTTTTGGTTCTTTTGAGACAAGGTTTCTCTGTGTAGCCCTGGCTGTCCTGGAACTCACTCTGTAGACCAGGCTGGCCTCGAACTCAGAAATCCGCCTGCCTCTGCCTCCCAAGTGCTGGGATTAAAGGCATGTGCCACCACACCCAGCCCCTGGACATTTCTTTTGAGAAGTATATGAAGGAAATATAAATAGATTAAAACCAATGTGTGAGTAACAAATCGGAAGACAGCACAGGTATATGACCTGGCCAGGGGAGGAGGTGGGGCAGCCATCTGGATAAAGATCTCTCCCTGCTGTCTTTAAGGAGAGTGTTCCAGTGTCCAGCTACCAGCAGGCAGGAATTCCCACCGATCTGAAGAGGAAGATTGCACAGCTGGGGATCAACATGCTGTTGAAGATGGTGAGCAGGGGGTCTGCCTGGTGCCACAGCTCAGTACATGGTCAGATTGCATAAGGGAAAGTGTCTAGCTCTATCTGGGTCCTGAGGCTCAGTACACAGGTGGAGTGTTTAAGGGAAAGTGCAAAGGTTTCTGCTGGGCACCAGCTGCATGGGCCAGCCAAGCAGAGAGCTGCAGGTTGAGAACATCGGCTGAGTGGAGCCCCTCCCCAGATGCTTCTGTGGCCCACAGCTTGTGCCGAGTCCTTGCTCTGTGAGGTGCATTCTGTGTGCCATTGAAAGAGCGGGAAGCGCACTGTCTAGACCACGGTGCTGCGTGTTAGGCACTGTTTCATTCATCCCTCCAGTGCTATGGAGTGCCTGCTGTGTGCCAAGTGCTGGGTTAAGGGTCAGACAGACCTGACTCCAGTGGTCCCTGGGTAAGCTAGCGGGGAAGGAGCGTGTGGCACGAAGGGCCAGTACCCGAAGATTAGCTGGGAGGGACCTTGCTTGGGCCCATGGTTTCCTTCAGGAAGAAGCTCCATATCAGCTGGGGTGGAGAAGCTGTGTCAACCATGGTGCGACAAATGGTGGGACTTATCTAGAGACAACAGCCTGTGCCAAGGGTGTGATGCAGTGGGAGCTGAGAAGGTATAGTGTGCAGAATGTTCCAGGGAGTCAGGACTTTAATCTGTGGGCAAGGGGCTCATTTGAGTTCTCTTCCCTTAAAAGGATTTCATTATTACAATATTTGCCAAAATGTGTGTGTGTGTGTGTGTGTGTGTGTGTGTGTGTGTATTCAATCTGAGATTAACTTGAGACAGCTTAATTCTGTATAGCTTAGATTGATTGACTTGAAACTTATTATAGAGCCCAGGGTAACCTCAAACTCACATTAATCCTCCTGCCTCAACTGGGACCATAGGCCATCATACCAGGCAAGTACACTATCTTAAGTGTATTTTTAAATTTGCACGCTTTTCAACTTATTAAAATGTTTTAAATTTTAAAAGTTTATCTGGGCCAGGCAGTGGTGGCACACGCCTTTAATCCCAGCACTTGGGAGGCAGGGGCAGGTGGATTTCTGAGTTCAAGGCCAGCCTGGTCTACAAAGTGATTTCCAGGACAGCCAGAACTACACAGAGAAACCCTGTCTTGAAAAACCAAACCAAACCAAACCAAACCAAACCAAACCAAACCAAAACAAAACAAAACAAAATTTATCTGGTACCCAGAAAGCCAGAAAAGGGCATTGGGTAACCTGGAACTGGAGTTGCTGATGGTTGTAGCTCCCAAGCCGGTGCTGGGGATCTAACCCAGGGCCTCTGGAAGAGTAGCCTGTGCTCTTCACCACTGAGCCATCGTTCCAGCTCCAAACTTTTATTTTAAAAAAAAAAAAAAACCAGTTATTTTTGTGTGTTTGTGCATTTGTGAGCCTGCACACGTCACGCGGCATGCATATGGGAGCCATGGACGACTTGTTGGAGCCAGTCCTCTCTGTCTATCATGTAGCTCCCATGGGGATCATGTGACTTGTAGGAGCCAGTCCTCTCTGTCCGTCAGGTAGATCCCATGGGGATCAGGCTTGGTGGCAAGTACCTTTACTTACGGAGCCAGCTTACTGGCCCCTTAATGAATTTTAAAATGTCATTCTTGAATCCAGATGCACATGGTGGAGGAGTATGAGGCAGAGGGATAAGTTTAGTCATGACAATGGTGACCTCAGGGTGGAGCTGGGTTGGAGGAGTGATGTGAGGCAGGAGGTGAGTTGGAGTACTTTTGTGGGGGAGTCCAAAGGCCAATGTTGAATGAGACAGGGTCTCATGTGGCCAAGCCTGGGTTTGAACTTGCTCTGTAGCAGAGAGTGACTTTGGAACTCCTAATTCTAGTTTGTCTACCTCTCCAATGCTAGGATTACAGGCCGGTGGCCTGGGTGCACTGCCATGCTGGGATTATATGGCCTGAGCGCACTGACACACTGGGCTGATGTTGACTGTAATATATTTGGGCCTCCTCATCTTAGAAGCCCTCAGTGAGCTTTGCTCATTCCTGTATGTCAGGATGAGGAGTGATGAGCACCTAGCCTCATCACAAGGATTTCTGACTTCCATAAGGCTGCAGCAGGGTGTCAGAGCTAGGTCTGGGGTGTGTCTTGGACCAGGTGTGTAAAAGAAGGCTATGGATGTCCCCAAACACTCAGGGCACATAGGATAGCACTTGGCACCCAACTATGAACTGAGAAGCCTGCTGGTAAAGGACAGGGGAAGTGAGTGGAGAGGCATTCAGAGCTTTCTTGCCTGGTGAGTCAAGAGTTGAGGTTGTCTATCAATGGGATGGGATGCAGAGGAGAAGGGAGGTTTGAAATTGCTGCTTCCGGGGTTTGGGAGGGCTGCCTGGTGTTGTCTGTCCCATTATCACGTCAGGCATTGGAGGCGCATTTAAGCTGCCTGGTCTACCCAGGCGGTCTACCCGTGGATCTAGTATTATCTGAATCCAGATGTTAGTTCTGTTACCTGCTACCTGGTCCAGGGAAGGACAGCTGGGGAAGGACTCTGAATCTCTGTCCTTCTAATTCTAGCACGTGAGAGGTAGAAACAGGAGGATCTATCAGAAGTTGAGGACCAAGCTGGGTGTCACGAGACACTGTCTCATAAAACTAAAGCCCTAACCAATTGGAATCAAAATTTCCTGCCCAAATTCTTGTTTGAGAGCATCAATCAGCAAGGGCTTTGTGAAGTGCCCACCTCTTTGCCTTGTCAGGCAGCCCACTGTCCCCTAAAACGTTTTCTGCAGGTGTCCTAGTGATGCTAGGCTGGGAGGGTTGACACAGACCTGAATGGTACAGTCTCTTCCAGATATTTGTGGATAACTTCGTGCATGGAGACCTACACCCTGGAAACATCCTGGTCCAGGGTGCTGATGGAGTGTCCCCAAGCCTGGAGATGCAACAGCAGCAGGTGAATGTCTGTGACACACTGGTGGCTACCATAGCACCTGCCCTGTGCCCACTGCGCCTGGTGTTATTGGATGCTGGCATTGTGGCAAAATTGCAGGCTTCTGACCTGAGGAATTTCCGGGCAGTTTTCCAGGCTGTAGTGATGGGGCAGGTAAGACCCACTGGGGTTGGGCTTTTAGGCTCTTGGGAACTGAATGTATTACTCCTCATCCTGTGTCAGTGGTGAAAGCCCACCATTGCCAGAATGCTATGGTTAGATTCAAGTGGAACAGGTGTGGGCATCATAGCAATGTGTCCTCAGGCTTGGCAGCGTAAGGTCGGAACCCTTAGTTAGGAAGGCATTATCTTGTGTATTTTGCATCTGTAGCTTTTCTCACTCTGTCAGCAAATTTGTCGGCACGTCCATTACAGGAGGCTACCTTTAAAGAAAATGATTTATTACTTTATATGTGAAGTATGAGTACTGTGCACATGAGACACGGTGTGCGTGTGATGGGCAGAGGAAGGCTGTTGGGAGTCAGTTCTGTCCTGTAGCCCCACACGTCAGAGACTGACCTCAGGTCATCAGGCTTAGGTGGCAGGCACCTCCATCCACTGAGCCATCTCACTGGCCACTCTAGCTTTTTGATCAAACAGTGGCTGTCTTTCATCGTGATCTTTGTTGCAAAGTAAAGGGTGGGAAGGATCCACATGATAGAGAACATGTCCTTCATGTGGGGCAAGATGGTTGGTTTCTGTGGTGTGGGGTGGGAGTAGTTCCCCCGAACACCTGGGGAGGCTTTGGAGGTTGGAAGTTATTAGAGAACACAAAGTTTGACAGAGTTTCTGTGGAGCTCAGATGGTGTGTCATAACGAGGAGGATGGGAAAACACTTCTGATGGCATGGTACAAAACTCTGGAAAAAAGAGGACTTTTTTTTTAAAAAAAGATTTATTTATTTATTTATTTATTTATTTATTTATTTATTATATGTAATCTGTCTTCAGACACACCAGAAGAGGGCATCCAATTTCATTATAGATGGTTGTGAGCTGCCATGTGATTGCTGGGATTTGATCTCAGGACCTCTGGAAGAGCAGTCAGTGCTCTTTTTTTTTTTTTTTTAAAGATTTATTTATTTATTATATGTAAGTACACTGTAACTGTCTTCAGACACTCTAGAAGCGGGAGTCAGATCTTGTTACGGATGGTTATGAGCCACCATGTGGTTGCTGGGATTTGAACTCTGGACCTTCGGAAGAGCAGTCGGGTGCTCTTACCCACTGAGCCATCTCACCAGCCCCAGTCAGTGCTCTTAAACACTGAACCATCTCTCCAGCCCAGGATCTTACTTTTAACTCACAGAGAGCCACCTGCCTCTGCCTTAGAGCACTGGAATTAAAGATGTGCTCCACTACTCACAGGTAGAGAGCTGTTTTCTTTTAAAAAGAAGCAGTATTTAGGGGCATTCCTGATTGGCTTTTTGAGGGAACCAACCAAAGCTGTAGCCTGAAGCCAGTTTGAACATGCCTCCTGCTTAAGCAGTGGGCTGCAGTACGTGTGGGGTCACCAGGGAAGGGCTGTGGAGGCTGTGTCCACAGGGACTGTAGGTACTTTGGTTGTAGGGGATCAGGGATCTGAGAAAGGTCTGCATCACAGGGACCAGGAAAGCTCAGCCCCTCCACCCTAGCTTCTGGGCCTGGTGGCTCCAACTGGACCAGTGGTCATCATGGTCATGGAAGTACCCCATGTGGTCCAAGAGGGAGATAGCTGCATCACTGTCTTAGCAGAGTCCTTAAAAATCTTAAAAGGGTCTAGAGGATAGTAGCAGCTGAAAGGGATTTGGGGGACAAGAACTGGGCTGTAGAAAAAACGAGGCAGATGCAACTGAGAGATAAGAGCATGCAGTATGTGCGCTCTGCTTTACAAAACCACTTTCCTTTGCACCATCCAGGGCCACAGAGTGGCTGAGCTCATGCTGCATCATGCCCAGGCCAATGAGTGCAAGGATGTGGAAAGGTTCAAGGCTGAGATGGCTACACTGGTGACCCAGGCCAGGAAGAACATCGTCACACTGGAAAAGGTAGAGAGATTATGTGATTGGTCAGAGTCACTCTTAAGCAGGAGTGAGGGAGGCGTGGGGGATACTCTTCGTGGGGATCTTGCAAGGAAGTATGTTTTTGTTTGTTTGTTTTGTTTTCCAGTGGCAGGGTTTCTCTGAGTAGCCCTGGCTGTCCTAGAACTCAATCTGTTGGACAGGCTGGCCTCAAACTCAAGAGATCCATCCACCTACCTCTGCCTCCCAAGTGCTGGGATTAAAGGCTTGACCACCATTGCCCAGCCGGAGGTAGGGTTTTTAGTGTAGCTAAAAACCAACCAACCAACAAACAGAACCCCAAACTTTTCTTGTTCCATATCTTCCAAGAAGCTTAAGGGGCCCACTGAAGTCACGGGCTTCTTGCTTGGAGCCCTTGCTTTACTTAGGGAACAGCTGTTGTGGAGACACCTGAACATGCAGGGCAGCAGCATCCCAAAGATGTGCCTAAGCCTGTGTCCCTAGTGTGGTCTCCCCCAGAGTCTGTGGTGTACTCACCTTCAGCTAACTCACCTGTCTTTGCCGAGTTATGGCCTACATTAGTGGGACTGGCTATGCACAGAGTAGACACGACTGATGATGATCTGGCTTATTCAGCTGGTTACAAATCACATGCGCATCCACGTGCACACTCACGCAAGCCTCTGTCTCTGCTACCTCAATACACCCTAGTTTGTTTCCTTAGGGAAGTTCTGAGTGCGGCCAGGGATGGGGAGAAACATGGGGTAGACATGGCTCTGAGGTTCCCTCTGCAGGTATCTGTGACTTGAAACTTGAGGTGGGATGGGCCGCTGTTGGTAAATTCCTTTGTGATGTTTGTTGGGTAGTGTGTGTGCACACTTGTGAGTGTAGCAGTGTGGCGTGCTAAGTGTCAAAGGACAGGACTCTGGAAGGGGAAGAAATACTTCTGGATTCTACTGGGATCTTTTGTTTTGCAGCTTCATGTTTCCAGCCTCCTAGCCAGTGTCTTTAAGCTACTGATGACCCATAAGGTGAGGAGCGGTTAGAGAGAAGTCTTGGAAAAGGGTAGAGTAGGGTCCAGGCAGTGAATGGGTAAACCCCCTTTTCCTCAGTTTTTTTTTTTTTTTTTTTTTTTGCATAGTGACTGTATTTCTTTATCTTCTGATGTAGGTCCAGTGATCCTTTCAGAACAAAGTCTGAGGATATCTCAATCTATGTAGTCAAAGTACAATAATCTTTAGATGTAGACAATATATTTAAAGACATAGAAAGGGTCCAACCAGATATTTTAATTCTTTCCCTTCTTAGGTGAGGGATGTAACCCTTGTCCTGGATGCCACTAGTAGCCCTAGTATACCCTCCTGACTGCTGGGAGGGAGGTGGGGGATGGGAGAATCCCATGGACAGCACAAGCGAGGCTCAGTGATGTGGTTGTTCAGGGTAATCAGCTGCATCCTGAGGTCAGAGAAGAACTGCTGTTTCTCTGTTCCAGGTAAAGCTGGAGAGCAACTTCGCCTCCATTGTGGTTGCCATCATGGTGCTGGAGGGGCTTGGCCGCTCACTGGACCCCACGCTGGACATCCTAGAGGCAGCAAAGCCCTTCCTCTTCAAAGGGCCAGCGTCCTTCCTGTGACGGTGGCAGTGCGCACACAGTGAAGGCAGATCCCCAGGGTCTGTCCTTTGGCAGCTGAGACACCTAAAATTGGGATGTGTGGCAGAATCACCACCACTTTCCCAGTGAACTAGCTTCAGGGTCTGTTTAAAAAACTTTGGGTTATTTTAGGGTATAAAGGGAGGGAAGCTGAAACTGGTGCCAGGGACACTATTTCAGGAAAAATAGTCTGTAGAAGAAGACAAAATACACTTACTTATTTTGTTTTTCTGTTTTCTTCTTAAAAAAGGTGTGTGTGTCGTGTCTTGTCTGCCTGCCTGCCTGCCTGCCTGCCTGCCTGCCTGTCTGTCTGTCTGTCTGTATCTATGTGTATGTAGATACCTACTGAAGGCCAGGTGAGACCATTGACCCCTTTGGAGTTATAGGCAGTTGTAAATGCTGGGAACTGAATTTAGGTCCTCTGAAGAGCAGCAAAGTGCTACTAACCACTGAGATATCTCTTCAACCAGTCCTTGGTCCCTCCCTCTCTCCCTCCCTCCCTTCCTTTTTTAAATTGCATGTACTTGTATAGGAGGAGTGGCTGTGGCAATCAGAACCATAGGGATCTCTAGGGATTGGCACCAGGACTTCAAGCCTGGCACCGAATGCCTTCAGTTCAGCCATCTTGCTGCCTGTTTTCCTTTTTCCTTAACTCTCTACATTCTTTGGTCAGGTCCTTTTTGCTGGTGGTTCCTACCCTTAGACTTAGGTTAGAAAATGCCATAAAATCCTGTAGACCACAATTTCCAAAATTTTTTTTGAAAATTATGTATGCAGTTAGGCAGTGGTGGCACACACCTTTAATCTCAGTGCTTGAGAGGCAAAGGCAGGCAGATTTCTGAGTTCGAGGCCAGCCTGGTCTACAGAGTGAGTTCCAGGACAGCCTGGACCACACAGAGAAACCCTGTCTTGAAAAACCAAAAGAAAAAATAGTCTAGATTTGACAAAAAGTTGAAAGCCCTAAGTTTTATATGGGCACTGTCAATATGAGGGAAAATTTGAAGGCACAATTGGCAATTTAATGGGGTTTAAATTATCTTGACAATTTTTAATATTTGCTAATTTCTCCCCGAATGTATTGTTCAGTGTTAACATAATGAGGCTGGTGGTAGAGCTCCACAGTGGTGGCTTAGTCCACCAGGTTTGCGGCTCCAGGCTCAGTCCTCAGCACCACCTACCCCATCAGTCACTGCTGTAGAGCCAACAACTTCCTCTCTTTGTTGGTGGGGAGGGGATGTAGCAAGCCTTTAGGAAATAAAGTAAACATCATTTCTCTTTTCTCATACATCCCCTTTTGTGACTTATTAAGAAAGATGAGTGAGGGCTGGAGAGACAGTCCAGTGGCTGAATGAAGTCCTGAGTTCAATTCCCGGCACCCACATGGTGGCTCACAACCATCGATAGTAGGATCTGATGTCCTCTTCTGTCATGTATGCATACATGCAGACAGCACTGGTATTCATGAGTGAATAAACTTCAGCCTACCTGTAATACTTTAATACCAGAAAAGGAGAGAGTAATAAAGGAATAGGAATTTTCCTGAGAACAAGCTCTGAGCCTTCCAATATCTGAAGTGATGAAGGGCTTTGGTGTTCAGAGGAGAAAGATTATACTTGTCCTAAATCACAAGGTTAATTGCCACAGCTGGGGTTTGGACTTGATACCTCCCAGTTCCTAAGCTCTTTTTACTGTGTGTGCATGTGTACGTGTGTGCGTGTGATGTGTGGGTGTGTGTGTGTGTGTGCATGTGTACGTGTGTGTGTGTGTGTGTGTGTGATGTGTATGTGTGGGTGTATGCGTGTGTGCGTGTGATGTGTATGTGTGGGTGTGTGTGTATGTGTGGGTGTGTGCATGTGTGTGTGTGATGTATATGTGTGGGTGTGTGCGTGTGATGTGTATGTGTGGGTGTTGAGGTCAGAGGGTTGGTTCTCTCCTTCCACCATGGATTCTGAGGAGGAACCAACGCTGTAAAAATAACTTTTATTCTTTTGTTGTAATTATTGTCTGGGAAGTTTACAGTCTCTGCTGACCTAAGCCTAGTCCTGGAAGCTTCTAGTCTCTGTACAATCTAATCTGGACCTAGAATGTTTTCAGCCTCTGAGACTTTTTTTGTTGAATCAGCTCACCCTTTCTCCCCTTTTCTGAACTCTGGCTGGCTGGTTCAACTCACCTGTTCTGGCTCAAACTCCTCTCCCAGCTGATTTATTCAACCTGGCTTTTCTCTCGGCCTCTGAATTGCACTGCTTTGCCTCAAACTAACTCTAGCAATCGTTTCTAATCTTCTGGCTCCTTCTCATCCTCCTGCTCGTTCTGTCTTCACCTGCGTCTAGCTTGTCCTCTCTTCGTCTCTGTAAAAGTCTCCCGGTAAAACTGCCTCTCCCCTGCGCTGCTCTACTCTCTCAACTCTACTGCAATTGCCTCTCCCCTGCACTGCTCTACTCTCTCAACTCTACTGCAATTGCCTCTCCCCTGCGCTGCTCTACTCTCTCAACTCTACTGCAATTGCCTCTCCCCCTGCGCTGCTCTACTCTCTCAACTCTACTGCATTTCTCGACTGCACTCTCTTCCTCCTGTACTGTCTCTCCCTTAAGTAGCTCCCTTTCCTCTCTTTTGTGAGAGTTGGTCATATTCTGTCATTTCTTTCCGTGATTCATCACTTTGTCTACCACTCAATTAGACATCACTTTCAAACATGGGTGCTTCCTTCTACAAGCTAACTTCACCTCCATTGTTTGGGATTAAAAGCGAGTACTTAGGGTGTGTCTGTATTCCAGCCAGAAGGATTAAATGTGTGTCCTAAGTGCTGATCCACATCACAACTAGAAATAGGTTCAAATATCCTGTAACAACCCAGGTTATTAGGTTTACACACTGAGCATCTCATGGGCCCTTTATGGCCTCTTAGAAATGTAAACTGTGTTTGTTCTGTGGTCTTGCCTGGAGCTAGACAGCTGTGTAGTTTGAGACGTGAGCTTTTTTTTTTTTAAAGATTTATTTATTTATTATATGTAAGCACACTGTAGCTGTCCTCAGACACTCCAGAAGAGAGTGTCAGATCTTGTTACGGATGGTTATGAGCCACCATGTGGTTGCTGGGATTTGAACTCTGGACCTTCGGAAGAGCAGTTGGGTGCTCTTTCCCACTGAGCCCCGAGACGTGAGCTTTCAATTCATGAACTGTCTCTCTTAGTGATTTGTACGAGTTGTTAAAAAAGAGTGGTGGACAGTAACCCAGAGAAAACCATGCCATTGAATATAAACTGGAAAGTCAACTTCCACCCATAGGTTTCTACAGGTTCAGGGTTCAACCCAAGGCTTGTATTTAGCAGTCACAGTTTGCCAGTCAAAAGTCAGTATTTGGGAGCCAAAAGTTGGTGGGATGGAGTCAGGTTTAGAAAGTGGAGGGGCTATGGGGCTATTGTCTTTAAAACTGCAGCTTTGGGGAGGTAACGAAAAAACAATTCCTATTTAGTAAAGCCAGTGAAGTAGCTTAGCAGGTTCCAAGAGTAAAGGTGTGTGCAGTCACACCTGCTGGCCTGAGTTCATGGGACCTGCATGACAAAGGAGAACCAATTCCTGCAGATTTCCTTTGACCTCGTGGATGCAGTGGCACTTGAGGATTCACAGACATAGCAACACACACACACACACACACACACACACACACACACACACACAGAGAGAGAGAGAGAGAGAGAGAGAGAGAGAGAGAGAGAGAGAGAGAGAGAGAAAGAAACAAAATAATGGAAGTCTGGATCTCAGATGGCAGAAGAAGAGAATAATCTCTTGATTGTGCTCCGACCCCCACATATCAGCCATGGTACATGTGAGCTCACACATAACAGCACTCAAGGTCTCCCTTGGGTTTGACTCCTAGGACAGGTTTCCTGTTACATACAAGGGCAAAGAGGCCCACATATTGGCACAGAAGGCAAGTTATCGGTCATATTTGATGCTTCCAAGTCACTAAATTCAAGTTTGGCCTTGATGAGTAATTGACTCTCGAATATGAAACAGCATTGCAATTTTCCAATATGTGATGTTGGTACACTACTGTTATAACCTAAAACTGCATGTTCTGCAAACCAACCAACCCAAACCATAATGTACCAGGGAAGACCTTGTTGGAATCAATATTCTTGGCATATCACACACACACACACAGACACACACACACACTAGAACATAGTCAAGTAATCCTGCAAAGCAATGTATTATTGTTGTTAATAAATTTTTCTTTTGGTAAAACATATGTGCCATAACCCACACTGGCCTTGCAAGCACACTAGAGTGGGAAGTTCAGTAGTTATTCTAATACAGGTGATGACTGTGTCTCATCCTATTGGTAGAGCACGACCTCATGCTCTGCCATGGTTGGATAGTTCCTAATAGATGCAAAGGAAGGGGTTCGTAGCTCTTGTCATCAGAATGAAAGGTCTTTGTGTAAACAGGTTTTCCAGATGATTAAAATACTTGAATAACAATTTTACAAGGTGGAGATTTTTAGAGTATTGGTGGTTGGTGTACTATTATCTGTTTATAGAAAAAAGCCTGTTTCTCACAACCTCTCGGGCTTAGGAGGAGTCTCAGGTTTGGAGTCTATCCAGATTTCGACAGAGGCAATATTGAGAGAGAAAAGCAGGCCGAGGAAGGATTATTTTCATAGCAATGAAGCCTTTGTTTCTTGAAGGAAATCTGAAGTGAATGAAAAAATTAAAGTTTTCCGGAAAGATGACAGTAGGCTATCCTAATAACTCAGAACAGATATGTATCTCTTGTTTTATGGGGATGAGCTTTAAAATGCACATTCCCTCCCCACTAATGGCGGGAGACTGAGAGCATCTGCGCGTCTACGTGCATCTATTTGTTATGGCTCCCACTATGAGTATATTTCTACCACTGAGGTCAAGTCTCGATTTGTTGCCATCTTGGTGGTTGTTGGTCTTAACCGGACTGCCCTTGTGTCCTTGTTTTTCTGCTTGCTTATTACATTAATAACAAGAGAAAATGCCAAAAACCTCGAATTGGCTAAGGATCAAGGCGTTAGGAACCTTCACCCATATTCCTGGCCGACTTATTCCGTGTGTGCCACTGGTCCACGTTCGGAAATTTAACACCTTGGCTGCCGGTTAGTCATCAGTTTTCAGAACAATGCTGAAAACGATGTTATAAAATAAACATGGAGTGGTTCAGAAAGGGCCTAGGACTTTAACAAGGGCCCAAAGTGGCAAGAACATGTATGAAAGCACTGTCTATATGAGCCACAGCAGGGAGCAGCAGTAAGGTCAGCCAAGAGCACCTTGCCTGGCTGTGCCACGAGGCAGCCAGAGCTCCTCCTGAAGGACGACCTATCTGCCCGTTAACAAGGAACCTCTAAGGTCGGCCAATGGCTTGAGCTTGTCCCCTGCGGCCTACCATCAGCCCCGGTAGAGACGTGCGACGCAGTGACGTCACGGGCTGGGACTCGGGGAAGTGACGCATCAGGGGTGGGAACTGCGGTCTTGCTAGTATGTCTGCTCTGACCCGCCTGGTACCTTTCGGTCGCGTTGGAGGCCGTCTGCTCCGAGGCTGCCGCGCGCGGGCGGCTGGAGACGGTGGAGTCCGTCAGTGAGTGTCGGGCGGGGGCGAGGGTTCGGCCGGCTTGAACAGGCAGCGCTGCCATCCGGACACTTGTCACCTTGAAGCAGTCGCCGGGGCGGGTGCGTGACACTCCGCTGCCGCCCCAGGCATGTTGGGTCTTGTAGTTTTTTGCCTGGACCGAAACTGGCCTTTTAGTAGGCTTGGTAGGGTAGAGGTGAAGGGATGGCGCAGGGTTGCGGGAGAGAGGCGTTAACTAAGACCCGAGTGATAAGAATCCAGCCCCGCACAGTCTCCGGGCCTGAGCCTTCTAAGCCGCTGGCTAGTGGAGGTCCGGAGCGCATGCAGACGGGTGGAGATGGGCTCTGAGACCAGACGGGTCCAGGCAGAGAGTGCCTTGGAGGGCAGCCACGGGAGACCTTAAGGCAGTAAAGTAGTAAGTCTGTTATTTTCACCATTAGGTACATTTTTACGATTAAAATTTGGCACTTTTTTTGAGCCTCATTATGTAGCCTCGACTGGCCTGGAACTCGTTGGTGATCCCTCCTGTCTCTGCCTTCGGAGTGCTGGGATTAAAGGCGTGCGCCCCCAAGTCTGTGTTTAAATTTGGCACTTTAAATCCTAGATTGGATGCTGTGTCTTATTCATTTTGTCTTCTCTCCAAGGAGATTTGTAAGACTTATAGCTTTATTTTGTTGTATTGATCTCTCTCTGTCTGTCTGTCCCCACCCCCCCTTACTCCCTGCCTTCTCCCCCGACCCCCTTCAATCACTCTCTCTTGACTGAGAGCATATAACCCGCAGGTTTTGTCCATCGAGATTTCTTTTAAGATCTTCATACCTTTTTGGGGATGCCTCCCGTCCAGTTTCACTCTGAATCCTTCACTTGGATTTCCCTTACCTCCAGCGTGGGAAGGGTCCCACTATTCAACCAAGTTCCCAGCACTTGGTTTGGGTTTTTGGGCCACAAAAGTCCAACCCAGCAGTAGTTTAGGTGCAAACCTACCTGAAGTTTGGCCTCTGGTAACTAAGTTCCAGCTTCCTTCTCCTTGATTTATTACTTTCGCCCTTTCATTCAGGAGTCTGATGATTAGAGCACCTGTCTTGGCCTCCGAGTCGTCTGAGTGGAATCCCTGTGAATGCCAGCTTCAGTATTTGCTTCCCAGGCATTTGTGCTCAGTTACTGATGCTTGAAAAAGGACCTTTTATTTATTTCATTTTAGCATCATGATTATTTTAATTGGGAGATTCCTCAGGATATCTAGATTGCCATAGTGCATTTTGTCTGGTTGTAGCATGACAAGTGTTTATTGAGAGTTTGTCCCCCCCCCCTTTTTTTTGGAGACAGGGTTTCTCTGTGTACCCCTGACTATCCTCGAGCTCACTTTGTAGATCAGGCTGTCTTCAAACTCACAGAGATCTGCCTGCCTCTGCTTCCAGAGTGCTGGGATTAAAGGCATGTGCCACTATGGCCTGGCTGCACAGGTAGATCTTGAGTAATAACTGTTAAATACAGTTGACAAACAAGGGAATTACAGAAGCAGCTCTGCTATCTTCTTTAAGTTGTGAAGCAATGACACCTGACAGAATGGCTAAAAGTAATAGGTGAACATGCTGTGGGGAGGCCTTGCCAGAGGACCAGGAGTTTGAGGCTAGCCTGGGCTACACAGGGAGACCCTGTCTACAGAAGAATAGAGCATGGTGATAGCACTCCTTTAATCTCAGCATTCAAGAGGCAGAGGCAGAAGGACGATGAATTCCTGGCCAACTTGGCTAAATAGTAAAGTCAAGGACAGCCTGGGCCACATGGCGAGGTTGCCTCATTAAAAATCACCTTTCACACCATTGATAACTAAGATCTCATTAAAAGCCTTCCAACTGAAAGTGCTATTGGCTGGGCAAACACTTAGACAAAAATAGATCTTTATCACCAAGACAACTTTAGGTGGTTGGAATTTCAATGAAGGGTTATGATTTGTGTGTATGTGTGTGTGTGTCACTTGGGACCAAACCCACGTTAGGCAAGTACTGTATCATTGTGCTATATACCCCAAGCACAAGAGTTAGGTCTTTAGTTAATAAAATGAAAAATAAAAACAATTATTAATTTTATTTGCTTGTAGGCAACATTCTTGGGTTTTGTCATCAAAATGCTTGTGATCACATTTGTAAAACATCTGTCTCATAAAGTTGTCTTATAAAGCTAAGACAACAGATAACAGTCATAAAGTCCAGTGGGTGCACATGGTGAATACTGAATAGATATCCAGCGATCTTTTAGAATGGGAGGGAATAATAAAAACAGTCCCAGCTTGTCAACAACCATCAGGGCTGGAGAGCTGGTTCAGTAGGTAAGAACGGGAGCAGCAGAACTTGAGTTTGGATGCTAGCACCCAGAGGGAGAGCCAGGAGTTGCCATCTGCACATATAACCGCAGTGCTGCAGGAACACAGTCAAGAGGATGCCTGGGCCCAGCCCCAGGCTCATTGGGAGATCCTATCTCAAAGGGATGTGGTCCAGAGTGACTGAGCAAGGCTCACTCTTCTGCTAGGACAGGAAGAACCATAGGAATATTGCTATTTACAAATTCTACAGGAAATTTCAGTGCATTTTTTGCTATGCTGGACTGAAATTGGAGAACATATTTTATATAGGCACACTCGAAATTTTTATATCTGGTTCGTATGCATCAACATATGGTTTGCCGCTGAATAGGTGATAGAAATACTTGCATTAAGTATAAATTACCTCATTTACATCAGAGTCAACTTACACTTACCATAGTCCCAGTTGAAAGTATAGCCCTTATGGAATGTATGCCCCAGCTTGCCAACAAATGCCTGCATGATACCTAGCAGATTTTAGTCAGGCTTATTGTTGCAGCTTCTTTGCTTTTTTTTTTTTTTTTTTCAGAGGAATAAGAATTTTAAAAAAGATTTTCTTATTCACTTTCCTATATGATAGTCTTTAAAATTTTCTTTTTTCTTTCATCTCCTGGGATAAGGTTGTGCAGCCCAGGCTGACCTTGAACTCTTGTGTAGCTGATGCTGAACTGCCTCCTGCCTTTCCCCTCCAAATGGTGATGACAGGTCTGTGCCCCAGGGCTTCGCTTCTGTGTGACAGTCTGCAGAAAGATTGCACTAGGGCATAGGATGTATAGTCTCTGAAGCACATAGAGAAAGTACACAGAACAAAAATGACTTTGATTTTCTTTTTCGGGGAGGGTAAGCTAATTACCTACTACTTCAGGTTCACAGTCCTTCATACAAAACTGTTGGGGTAGCACCCCATAATCATCACTAATATTTCTGGTGCAAAATGGTGACTGTTCACTAAATGAAACCATACATTTCAACTTGTCAGCTCAGCTACTTTTCCTGCCCCCCAAGTTTAAAGCAAGCTAAGTGACAAGCCGTTACGTGAAGGAAGTGGGAGCCTGCCAATCTGTATTTTGTGATGAGATGTGCTAGCTTCAGTTTTAAGGATGCTACAGAAAGCTGAGATGACTTCTCTGAAGTGGAGTAAGAAGCTGTTTCCCGTGTTGCCTTGTCTTCCAGTGCTGGCGGTGGTGTGCATATTCAGCCCCGGTACCGGGAGTTTCCCCAGCTTACCCGGTCCCAGGTGATCCAGGGCGAGTTCTTAAGCTCACTCATGTGGTTCTGGATTCTTTGGCGCTTTTGGCATGACTCGGATGCGGTGCTGGTAAGTACGGGGGATAGTTCCAGTCCTAATTTGAGAGCAGGAGAGGGGAGATGCATAGATAGCTTGTGTTTAGAGAATTTTTTCCTGTCCAGGTATATTCCTTTACCACCATATTGTCATATTACGTAGTAAAACTTGTCACTTTTGGACCTGTTTATATGTCGATGTCCATTGTGGGGAATCTGTGATTTGTGGTGTCCACTAGGTAGCCATGTGACAGGGTGGTGGTGGTGGTGGCTGAAAGTAATTCTAGGATTGGTGTGTTACACTTCATTTGTGGGTCAAAACTTTGGGTATTACGCAGTCCAGGCTGTGCTCACTTTCCATATAGGTAGATGGGATTGGCCCTTAACTCGCTGCCTTCTAAGCACTAGGCAGGCACCACCACAGCCAGCGTTACGTTCTTTTAAAATGCTTTACATCCTCTAGTCTGTCCAGAGGCCCAGAGCAACTAGATTTGGGTGTACTAGATAAAAGATAATTCATCTTGAGAAAGGGAGTTATTGGTCACTTTCTGTTATTCTATTGCTTGTCACATTTACATAGACTCTTGTTTTCTAGGAAATTACATCCTTAAGACATTGAAATCTTTTTTTTTTTTTTTTTTTGAGACAGGGTTTCTCTGTGTAGCCCTGGCTGTCCTGGAATTCACCCTCTAGACCAGGCTAGCCTCGAACTCAGAAATCTGCCTGCCTCTGCCTCCCGAGTGCTGGGATTAAAGGTGTGTGCCACCACTGCCCGGCCAAGACACTGAGGTTGGTTGTTGGGCACATGTTTAACAAGAATGAGTTCCCTGGGGTCCAATTCCCAGCACTAAAAGAAGCCAAAAAAGATGACATTTCAAAATTGAAGTTTATGAATCTAGGACACTTTGAATTTTAGTAAATTTAGGTTAGTTTTTAGGATAGGTGAGGGAAAAAAAAATCCAATTTAAATAGCTTCTTTAGTAACAAAACTGTCTTTAGCTGGCAATATGGCTCAGCAAGTAAAGGCACTTTGGGCTTGACAACCTGAGTTCCATCCCTGGAACCCATTTAATGGAAAAAGAACAGACCAGTTGATGGTCTTCTGCCTGTCCAAGGTGTGCTGTGGCGTGCATGCATGCATGCATGCATGCGGCCATATGCATGATAAGGAAATGTAAACAAAAGACACTACACAGGTTTTTATAGGTTCACGACTGTTACAGTGCTCTGCTTCTGTCCTCTGAGCACTTCTCTGTGCCCTTGCTTCTTGGAAATGAGCTTTGGCTGCACATTGCCTGTTGGAGACATCTGCATTTCAGTTGTATTAGGCTGTAGGCAGTGGACGATACTGCAGCAGCCAGGGCTCCAAGTCAGGATAAGACTGCATCCACCTGAGGTTCCCAAATCTCACAGCAGGAGGGAAAGGTGACAATGAGATACTGCTGAGATAAGTATATATGAAATCTGTGGCCTCCACTTAAACTCCATCATAAACATACTTGGCTTAGGCTGCTCCCTCTAAAAGAACCTAAGCCTGGGTAGTGAGTGGATTGAAGTGGGTTGAGCCACTGGCTCAGGGAGGGTAGTGCTCACGCTGTGTGTGGCAGGCGTCGGCTGTAGTGATTACATGGTTGTTTCTTCTCTCAAGCTTTAGTTTGAAACTTAACTAGCTGCGTTTATGAGTACAGACCTTTGACCTTGTTTTCTTTTGCTCCGTTGTCACCAGGGTCACTTTTCATATCCAGATCCTTCACAGTGGACAGATGAAGAACTGGGAATCCCTCCTGATGATGAGGACTGACACTGTAAACTCTCTGAACAAGTAGGTATGCCCTAAAGTTTTTTTGTTTTTTTTTAGGATACACACATTTTCATATGCATTGGTGTTTTCCCTGCATGTTTGTCTGTATGAGGGCACCAGATCCTTTGGAACCAGAGTACACACAGTTGTGAGCTGCTGTGTGGTTGCTGGGAATCAGAACCAGGTTCTCTGGAAGAACAAGTGCTCTTAACTGATGAGCCATTTCTCCAGCCTCTAAAGTTTTTTTAAATTCTGACTTGTTTTGTACTTTTGATCGCCTTAAACAAACATATCCCAACAGCTCGAAGCACTGCCACCATTTCTGTGTAACCGTTTTCATATTTGCTAGCCTGTGCCCCTTTATTCCTTCTTCTTATCATATATTAAAAACAAAAAAAGTATTTTTAGTGTTAGGTTATAGTTTTGGAATTCTAACCACCCACTGAATAAAGACAGGTGAGGTCTGCACAGGTAGGTCTCCGGGTTCAGTTGCCAGCACAGAACAAAGGGTAACAAAACAGAGAGGACCAGACTTGTTGGTCCTTGCTTTTGATACCAGCACTCAGGATGCGGAGACAGGAGGACCAGTACTACAGAGTTGGGCCAGCCGGAACTAGAAAAGACCCTGCCATGAAGAACAGTTGGGTGGTGGAACAGCCACTGGGAGGCAGAGGCAGGCAGATTCTCTGAGTTTGTGGCTACCCTGTCTCAAAAAACAAAACCACTAAACAACAACAACAGTTCTAGTCTGGTGACTTACAGTTAGAGTTTATGATATGAAGCGACAAAAGCATGGCCTGCTCTCACCATTCAGATGGGAAGATGGAATTAGTACTAAGGCTGGAGCAGAAAGGGTGATTTTGCTTTTCTCTTCTGAAAGACTACTCAGAGCTCAAAAAAATGCTTAATTGGATAAACAAGATTATGCATTTAGATTAGTAAATGTAATAGTTCTTAAAACTTAACTACTTTTCTTTTCCTACAGGAGCAAGGTGAGACATTTCAAGAAATTACAGACTTCATTAAACGTGTAAATTAAAGTGGCTTGCCAAAAATGAGGAACTGAGTTATGTTTCTGATGACGACTGTCCTTTATTTCCTATCCTCTAACTGCTTGCTGGTCCAAGTGGTTTGTGCCCTTTCAGCTGAACCTCTTGGGTCCCCTATGATGTAGGGGGCTATCAAGGACCATGGAGATTGTTTCTTGCTTAGCATCACTCACTTGTTAGGTTACCTATGACTCCAAAGCTTATGTATAACTTAAGTACCATGCCTCGTGTGTGCTGACAGGTGATGTGACCATATAGCTGCTCCAGAGATTGCTGCCCCAGAGGTTAGGGGTCAGGAGAGTCCACTGCTTTCCAAGTGGCCTCTTGTAGGACTCATAAGTCACATATGACTTAGAACTTCTTAGGGATGGAGATAAGGTTAAGATCTTCTATTTTTTCCCAAAATTTTGTTCCAGGGTGTCCCTTCACTTTCTGTGGCACCACAACAGTTTATGAGGAAGTCCTCCATCTACAGAGAAAAGTTTGGTGTGATATAGCTTGAGTACTTAATTACTCATTGGGTTTTTGATCACCTTGGTCTTTGGAATACAGTGCCAGGATTGGGGGGTGGGGTGGGGTTGCGCACCTATAATTTTCGCTTTGTGGAGAGTGAGGTCAGGGGATTGCTGGAGACAGCCTGGAGTACAGAATGAGATGTGTCTCAAATTCACCCAGACAAAAGGATTTTGTTTGTAGAGGACTTTAAGAAGTCAGTAATCATAACTGTGAAAAAATTCTACTGGATGATGAGGTAAGGCAGTGTCTTAGGGTTTCCATTCCGTGAAGAGACACTATGACCAAGGCAAGTCTTATAAAGGAAGACATTTAATTGGGGCTGGGTTACAGTTTCAGAGGTTCAGTCCATTATCATCAAGGTGGGAAGCATGGCAGCATCCAGGCAGACAAAGTGCTGGAGGAGGAGCTAAGAGTTCATCTTGATCCAAAAGCAGCAGGAGACTGTGCGACACTGGATGTAGCTTAAGCATTGGAGACCTCAGAGCCTACCCTCACAGTGACTCACTTCCTCTAACAAGGCCACACCTCTTAATAGAGCCATTGCCCATGGGTCATGCATTCAAACACAAGAGTTTATGGGGGAGGGGAGGTCAAATCTTTTTCAAATCACAGATGACGTAGCTGTACTGAGTAAGTAGGGTCTACAGAAGGCATGTCTAAGAACAAGGTGACTTACCAAGGTTGTTTGAGAGACAGCCTGATTTGGTTGTGAACAAGTAAGGAGAGGGTGGAACTAGGTGTTAATTATTGTAAGCTTGGGTCTGTCATTAAGTACTCCCAACCAACTTGTAGCAGGCTTCAAGCTGGACTATGGTATGTTTTCCTATAACACAGATATCTACTTCCTTTTCCTCGGTTGCCACAGTAGCAGTAGGAGCTGAAATGAGTGGAGCAGCTGCCTTTCTCACTGGCAGCCACAGAATCAGTCCTAGCTGTGGCACTGGGGATACTTCCATGGGGCTGTGTGAGTGCGAGCAAGCGTAACCAATCCAGAGGCTTTAAAAATGGAAAGACCAACAGAGTGGCTCTTTTCTGGTCCTTACCCTCTCATTCCTTGTGGCAGAAGAGCCACTTAGAATAAAGTCCACAACAGTGAGTGTAAGCAGGATAATCCCATTAGTTCTTTCCCTTAAAGGCAAAGAAGTTATGTAACAGGTAACTTTAAATACATTCTTTTATTTAAAAGAATGTGGGAATCCTCATTTCCTTGTTGAAAACTCCCAACCTGCTCAAAGAAATTGCTTCTACATGGTTGTATATATAGCACATGAGAAAATACCTTAAAGTGGAAAAGGGTCCCAAAGAAACAAAGGACAGCATTTATTGATGGTAACATACAATGGAAATTAGCAAATTATAGCACAGGCTAGACACTGTTATAAGCATATTTCATTCAATCTTCACAGTATTATTTCTGTTTTATTAGATAAAGTGGAGTTATGGGCAGATGGGTTGGGAATTTGCCAGACTCTTCCTGTTAGTAGAAAAAAGCCAAACCCAAACAATGAAAGATGGCCAGTGGCTATATCCCAAGCTGGTTGAACTACCTACTCGTGGGTCTCGTATACAATCTGATAGATACAACACTTCAAGCTCTGAGGTCAGTTAGCTAGGTCTGACCCTGAGTCTATGGTTCTCTTGCTCTTAGTGTGGGGAAGTACTTTTAGGCTTGTGCCTTAATTTAGTCCTCCTTTGTAAAACAGTGTAGACTCTGCCAAGCAGGAAGGAAATGCTCTCTAAACCAGTGGTTCTCAACCTTCCCAATGCTGTGTCCTTTAACAGTTCCTCATGTGGTGAGCCCCAGCCACAAAGTTTTTTTTTTTTTTTTCTGCTACTTTGTATCTGTAGTTTTGCTACTGTTGATTTGTAATGCAATTATCTATATTTTCCAATGTCTTCAGTGACCCCTATAAAAGGGTTTTTTGACCCCTCAAAGGTCAAGAAACCATAGGTTGAGAACCGCTACTCTAAATAAAAGCATCTATTTACTTTTTGTGACTAATATTTTTAGACCATTTCATGTAAGCTAGGTTTCTAACCACCCTGGAATCCTGGTCTGACTTCCACAGGAAAGCCCCACCCACCCCAAAGCTGCTCTCCAGAGCAGGATGGCTCTTGTGTTTCCTACTACGATCTTGCCATCTGCAGAATACAAGTATGTACTGTCACGGAGCCATGAGAAGCCCAAGGTGCTGTGCGGACCTACCTAAGGAGCCTCCACTTCCAGTCCTTTTCAGTGACTTAAAGATAGCAGGTGCAGGTGCAGCACTGTTTGGCAAGCATCCTCTTCTAGCTGTATTCACTTCTGGGAAGTCAAACCCATTGTGTATGGATGGGCATGGCCATCAGAGGTTCATGGGATGAAGATTCTCTTTTTAATGACTCTCAACCAGTATTGTGAGTTTGGGAGAGTATATGTAATCCAGACAGTAAGTAGAATGATCACAGCCCTTTCAGAAAAGCTGGCATGATAGAGGTCTTTGTGAAAGCATTTTGAAAGATAAGTAAAACATTCATAACTCGGAGATAAGTTGTATGGAAAACTATCATGTATGATACCCTGAATAATGACTCTTGTAATTACACATGGTCATTTAGGAAGCCAGTTTGTAAATACAGAATAATTTTTGTTCAGGTGAGGAAACTATGGTTCAGACAATGCTAAGTCTTGGCAGCATGTTTAGGTTGGAAAGGCACATACAATGGGAAGGTCAGAAATGGACCCCTCAGGCCCCTGCCCTCCTGCCAAATACCCTTCATACTGTTCTCTCGGTTTCCAGGTATGAAGTTTTAAGGCCATCTTTTTTTTTTTTTTTCTGGAAACTGTCTAGTAGTTTGATATATTTTGTCCGGGGTTATTTCAAGTGTTTTTTTCAAAAGGGAGAATCTGAAATTAAATGCATAAAGTCGATGGGTTAACCAGCACTGAGCGAACACATAGTTTACTTTCAGATGTGTTTGTGGACAAAAGTCTGTTACTACAGAAAGGCTGTGATTGTCAGCTGTGTCACAAGGGAAAAAACAGTTCGGAGATGACGTCTACACGTCCACTTGCTTTAAAATGTTAAATTAGACTTTCAACTGTGTGGATACACAGAGAACAGTCACTTTAAATCAAAGATGCAGGTCACAACAGTGTTAAATGTTTGAGGATCTTCACCAAAACTGGATAAAGAGTCTATTACAAGCTGGCTTGACCATGCAGGAATCCGGCAACTTCAACTCTATCCATCAAGCAGCAAGCAACATTATGGAACTAATTATGCATCTTAGCCTGGAAATGACCGTCAACAGCCAGTGCCTACTATTGTTGGATGGCAATGCTAGAAAAATAATCTTAAGGTTTCTCCATGCAGTCAATCTTTATTATAGCAGTATTCGCATATTCACATCAATTACATAGCACTTTTTTGGGGGAGAGGTGGCTTTTTTTTTTTTAAATATAATACAGAGTTTTTAAATAACTTTACACAAATAAATTTCTTCAATTTGATTTTCAGCTATCTTTTTTTTATTTATTTCTCCATGCTTTCTATCCAAACTGAACAATATTTTCCATTATACAAATTTACATGAGAAAAACTCCAAAGTACAAATGAAGGGACCTGAGCAGGAAGGAACTAAAGAATTAGGGAGTAGGTATAGGGAACAAACAAAATTCAAGCAAACATTGAGGGATAAGGGATAAGAGACATCATCCATTTGATTGAAAATAAATGTCTTTTTCTTATGAATTGAAAAATAAGCTTTAAAAATAGTTATTCCATTATAATTTTTGCAAAGCAGGTATAGAGAGGTCTGTGGATAATGAAAAAGTCCCCATCTTTTCACTGGGCACACCCCAGACACCATGAGAACCTTTTCAATGCTTGAGTGGAACTGAAGTGACATAACCCCAACCTTTGGCAGTTACAGACAAGAGGAATGTGTATGAGTTGCCATAGGTGTGGGTGGTGAACCAGGAGCCATAGGAATTCACTGCAGTTCAAACAGGAAGCATTTCCTCCCCTGTCCCTTACTGGAGACTTGTCCTCAGACCAAGAAGTACGTGTGACCTTTTAGGGTGAGGCTTGATAGATGGCTAGAACTGTCTCCTTTTTCCTGGTCTAAAGCCCAAGAGTGGTTTATTTAATAGAATTGAAGAGACATGATGAATGGTGAAGTCCATCCCCCGATCAGTTAGTTGTCTGACTATCTTAGGAGAGACAAGTGCTGTAGAAACAAAGGATCGGAAGAACACCCAGCAATGGGAATACCATAAATTCTGTTACTGGGACACATTCCATCAAATAAGGTGACATTGAGAGCCAAACCAAAGTTGTATTGTGGAATGGTCAAGGAAATGACCCAGTGAAAAGTGTTTTCAAATAAAGAGAGGAAGAGACAGCACACACACATACCTGGTATGTAAACTAATACAAAATGAAGATAAATAAGACATTAAGGTTAGCCACTTAAACTGGTAGTTAACACGAATAAAAAGGCATATGTTCTCATAGCTGGTTTTAGTCAGCAATGGAACATACATAAATGTATTAGAAAGGAATGATTTAAAAAAAGTTCACAGCTTAGAATAAGCACACTTATTGCACTCTGACATTGTATTTAGGTGATTATAGTTCATCTTCCACCCTTAGTTTTCTCTGAAGCCCTAGATTTATGTGTCACCCTGCCTTATTTTGGTCCATTTTCTTCCATTTATGCCTAGTCTGTGAGTTTTGTCTGCATATGCTCGTTTGCAGTTTCTTCATGTAACTCACAGCCCAGCCAAACACACATGGGTTCAACAGTCTTAAAACAACAGTGATTTCCAAGGCAACAAGAGAACGACATAACCCGCCTACAACTCTGTAAACACACCCCTCACGTGCTTCCTGTCTGTCTCCCCTGTGGACTCGGTAGATGGGAACCAGCAATTGTGGGCACTGGATAATGGACTCAGCCTGCCAGGAAAAGCAAATGATTTGCACAAAATGTTTTTTGATGCTAACAAGAATAAATATATTTCAGTTCTGTTTTCAAAGAGCACTTCAATCTACAAAATTCTTCAATCTACAAAAAAATGCACCACAAAAAAACAAAACAACAACAAAAAACAACACACTGGCTGTTGTCTTCATGCACAACTGGTTATTAGCTGCAACTAGTCAAAACAGGTAAATAAAAGTAAACAGCTTAGCGAGACTGAGTAATTCAGAAAAGGGACAGTTGAAATTGTGGAGACTGAGACAAAGGACCCACATCTCTCACTTTACTAAGGTGGTAATAAGGTGTTTGTGTATTTATGTGTGTGTGTGTTTGTTTTAACTGTTTACATTTTATTTCCTGGGAAATGTGGCTTAGTGGTAGAACCTTTGCCTAGTGCATACAAGGCCCTCGCTGCAAACCTACTGAAAAGAAAAAAAATTAGGATGTCAGATTCTACCTCAAAAGTATCTTATAGGAACTGTTAATTTTTTCTTTCAAATGACAAAATTTAGGACTAAATTTCCATTTAAATGTCTCTGTCAAAATGGAAGTAAAAATAAATTATCTGAAATTATTATTGTCCAGTGAACTGATACAACCCCCCAAAACACTGGCCATTTCAACCCCTTCTGGCATCAGTAATTCATCTTGGTGTCTGAGTGAAACAGCTAAAGGACAACTGGGGAAAGCACACTGACTGTCTTGGGGATGGTGAGGACAGAAGATGCAAGTCCCATAGCATGGAGTGTCCAGCTGACACACACTGACCAGGTCTCTCACTATTCCATTGTCCCTTTATAGAAGACACGTCAGAGACATCCCCCTGCCTTCCATCATGCGCTGGAGCAGTCAGTAGCACTAGCCAACTTCATTTGCAAACAGGACTTGGGAGGCAAGTATACGCTTGAGGCTCTGAAAAGTCAGTATCTAGGCTGGCAGCGTTTCCCTGCAGACAAATCGGACGCACAATTTGTTGTCGTTTTCTCTCACTGATTAGTACACGGTTGCTGCCAGCACACACTATTTCAAAACTAAACTACAGCAGTATCTTAAAATGTCAAACATTTTGTATAAAATTTCCATGCTTTGAGGAGCCTGTGGGAGTAGAAAAGGTTTCTCTAGAAATGTCACTGGACTGTATTCTCAGCCTAGTTGCTCTATGTGGTAAATATTTCTGGCTATACTAGGGATTATGTGCTTTAAAAAAATATTTCACTGAAAATTTACCATTTTCTTATTTTTTAAATGTGAATTGGCTATAAACTCTTAAGTGCATTTATCTTCCCAGTCTAAATTGCACTCTAAAAAATATTATCCCAGCTGAGTTAAACCAGACTGGCCATTCTCTTCGTAAATCACTGATTTCTGCTAAAATGTTAGCTTTTTTATTGCATCATGAAGGCACAGTAAGATCATTTGGCAAATTGTCAAGATATTTTTTCTAGAGCCTCCCTACACCATTTCACTCCTGTAAGCTTCCTGCTGTTTCTACTCACAGTAACCTCTCCATCTCTGGCTATGGTTTTTAAAAATAGCTTATTGGTTGACATCTGCTGGTCAAGGTGCTGATAAACTAGTACTAACAATGCCAACGTGGAAAAAGAAGAGAATTGTACAAAAAAAGGGTATCCTTCTGCCTCTTAGCTGGGCAGTCTCTTCAGGTGAGTGTCTGTGAATGTGACAAAGCTGTGGCCAACTTACTTTGAAGGCGTACAGTTTTGCCAAACCTACTTCTAAAAAGTAGAATTATATCATGGTGAGCAACGTGTTACCGTAACTACTTAACTTCATGCGACTGACATAAGGTTAGGATTCTGAAATATATTAAGCAGACTCTGGCACCAATTCCAACAACAGATACTCTGAGCTACACCTTTAAAGAAAAACATCTTTAAACAGAATCACTGCTTAAATGTATAAAATGCCCTTTAGGACAAAAACAAGTGCTCAACTACAATACACATGAAAGTTACAATCTTAAATCATCTTCATGTTCTAGTGCTCCTGACTTTTCATACTTTAATAACTATTCATTACCTCATTCTGAGGAGGTAGTTTTTTTTTTTTTTTGAAGAAGTCACCTGAACCCTGAACTGTTTCCAACTAAAGCTAGATGCTGAGGTCTGCAAGAGGCTGGAGGTGGGTGAGTGGTGGGGACAGGTGAGATCTGCAGAGGGACGAACAGCAGCTCTGACAGTGTCTGACAGGCACAAGACAACACCATGTGATCAAAGGGGCGGGGCTGCACCAAGACAGGAAGTATTTACAAGGTTTCTGGTTGACAGTGCTGAAGTCTTAAATCATGTCTTTACAGAATGCTTTCTCCCATACCAGCATAAATCTAGCATATAGTTTATATCAGATTGTCTTTTAGGATGCCTCATTATGCCCTCCTGACCTCAAATACAGAAACGGGCTGTTCAGGGACCAGAGTCTGACAAGCCACAGAGAATCTTTGTTGAAGATGCATAATAAGTACGAACTGGATATTCTATTTGCAAATTCCTTCCATAAACTACATTTTGAGGTTAATAATATCTTAGTGGTAGAGTTTGGGTCCTGTAGCTTAATAGTTCATCAGGAATACTACTTATTTAAAAACAGTCCTATATAGTTGCACTCAAACCCTTCAAAGACTTCACTCCAAACAAAACCGATCTCATGAGGCACCGCAGCCACTTCATGGCCTGACAGCTACAGCCTTCTGGGATGAGTGAAACAGCCATACTCTGTCTATACAGCTACTCATAAAGTGCTCTGCATAAACAAGGACTTCCTTGTATTTTCTGAGGAGCTCAACGAGATTATCTGCAGTCTAAAAAAGAAAGAAAGAAAACCTCACAAAAAATAAACCTTTTTTATGTTGTTTGTAAATGATAAGAAAAAAATCTATTTGATAGAAAATAAGAAATAAGAAGGAAGGTTTAAATATTTATCTCTATCTTTTATATTCTCTATTTTAAAAAATCTCACAATACCCTGAGCCTGGTTTCTGGGCACAGCTTCGTTTAATATCAACTCTACTTTCCCTTTTCAAGTGAGACATCACACTATACTAAAATGAGGAAGAAGTCTGTCCCTTTGCACTGCCTAGACCACTCCCATGCGACGTTTCTTCCTTGAGTACAGGCCCCATCCTCCAGCACTGAGGCTAGCCTTCAAGGCTCCCACTCTTCAGCAGGACGGAAATGTGCAACTGTGGCCAAAGCCTAGCTCTTTCTAGCTAATCCTGGGTAAAGGGAACAAAGCCACATTAAGAATTTAAAAGGTAATGACTCCTTTCAATGTGGCACATCATATGGAAAGACTATTTTTCATATCAAGCACAATTATCTTCTCAGCTTTAAAAATTTTTAAGACTTTGCTCTATTTATGTAAGACTTAAAAACACACTGTTGCTAACTGGTTAATAACTTCAGAATATTTTTCAATTTACTGAGAATATATAAAACTTCCCGTAGGCCTTCCTTTGATGATACTTTAGTTACTTTTTATTATCAATTAATTTTGTTTTTTTGAGATAGGTTTTGTGTGTGTGTGTGTGTGTGTGTGTGTGTGTGTGTGTGTGTGTGTAGCCCTGGCTATCCTGGAACTAGCTCTGCAGACTAGGCAGGCCTTGTATTCACAGAGATTTACCTCATTCTGATTCCTGAGTTGCTTGGATTAAAGGTGCACATTATCACCACCACCACAGTCTGGCAATTAGTTTAGCAAACTCCATCTAACTGCTGTGAGTAGGCTTAAATACATAGTGGTATCAATTATCATTTGAACTTTAATAACTCAAAATTCCATTTTATTTTAGATTTGATAGTTTTTTTTGTTTTTTTTTTTTTTTTTTGGAAGTTCTTGGCTTGAAGTTGCTAAGTACATCTCCTTAAATTTGCATGTTTAAATCCTGGAGAGTCAAGATTCCTGGCTCTGAGAGGTACTGGCCACCAATCCATCCAGTTGTTTTCTTTACTACTATGGTGATTTTTTTTATATTACCTGTAAGTAAAGTCTAAGGGGAACTGTGACGAGGTGATACTTTTGATCTGTGCAAAGATAAGATTTAGGGTTCTAGAACAACAACTGGGGACAGGCTTCATGCTTTCCTGCAACTCCAATGTCCCTAATAATTCCATTTCCACCTAGGGAACTCAGGTACTGAATTACCCAACCTTTTGAAGACCAGGCTTGGGGAAAAAAGGAAGAGGGAGAATGAATGGAGATGCCACCACTTTTATTTTAGGTTGCATATTATAGATAAAAGACTAGAAAGAGGATGTAGGATGTAGTGTAGGAGTTAAGTTGGAAGAAACAATGGGATTGTTAGCAAAGATGTTAGTATGGATCCAGCAAGTACCATTTATTTAAAAAGTATAAATAATTGTCATTATGCTAAGATTCCCCATAATTTTAGGTAGAGAAAAGGATAATAATTATTCTTTAAAAGTTGTTTACCATTAACAAAAATATAATTTTCAGGGTATATAGTCTTGTGGGAAGTATTCATTTATTCCAATTAAACCTGAAAATTAATTTCTTATTTTAAATAAAAATAGAAGAAACTCAGAAATTAAAACCTGTACCTTACATTTAAATTACACAAGTGTCTCACATTCAAAACTGTCAGTAAGCAGTTTTGTAGGCTTTTAATTAGGTGTTGTCCACGGTGTTTTATGTCCTGGACAAAGGAGCCATTTAAGTATTTGGTGACTGGAAGAGCTGAGAGGAAGATATGGACTGTATTTTCCTGAGAATTTGCTACATTGAGGAGGAAACAATCCCCCGACCCTCTCCTCAATTGCTGGACCCAATGAGAAAAGAAGGCAATGTGTGCCAGCACTGACCAGCCTGAGTGGTTAGGCAGAGCCCAGTGAGCAAGGCAACCCGGGGTGAGAGAGCTGGAGGTGAGGAAGAAGATGCAGCATCCCCTTTTCTCTGCCCCCGAGGCAGGCTCTCTAACTCTCCCCCACCACTTAAATGTAAAGAGCTTCACTGTGACAGCAGCTGCTGAGGACTGAGCAGGCGCTACACAAGGGTATGCTGCATTTACTCCATCCCTCAGAAATGAACGGCGGTGGATAGGGAAAGTGCTCCACAACATAATCCCAGAACAGGCAAGAACGATGCTTGGTGATGGAGATCGCCCCATCAGATGACCAGCCACAGGCTGATCTTGTGGTTAGAAGGGCAAAGTTGACTGGCAGACTTTCCATAGCAATTTTCCCAAGCTGCAGCAGCAAATTCTTTCCATCATGCCTGACCACCAAAAGGGCAGAATTCAGGGTCTCTCCTCTTTCTTCTTGGGAATGGGCAGACTTGTATGCACGTGATAGTTATGTTGAAGAAGAAACACGGGCAGCAGAGAATTCTGGTTCCTAAAACATTCTTCCCTCTTTTGTTGAATAGGAAATTCCATTCTGTTCCACATGAGCTTATGCATTGAAAACTTTGTATCTTTAAAAAAAAATTTGAGGAACAGAACTGTGTTTTGATGTTAACAAACTGTATGAACACAAGACTTAAGAAATAAAGAGTAGATGCTGCCATGGTGGACTGGCTACTTGAAGGCTGCAAATTCTCCTGTAGAGGGAGGACAAGAGCTGATTTTAAAACATCATCTCGAAAGAACTTCAAGACAGAAAAGCCTTATTTGGGTCTCACTGAAAGGTGATCAGTTAAATATATTACAAACCTTGTAACATAAGTCACTAGTTTAAACCTCTAGTCAGTGGAATCCACAAAAGAACAGTTCAGCTGTATCAAGAAAATAACAAGCTCCAGAGAGTGTCCCAGCTGGGTACCAGCTGCAGGGCAGCCTCACTCTCACAGCCTTGGTGCCTCACACAGCCTCACACGCCTCACACAGCCTCACTCTCACAGCCTCACTCTCACAGCCTCACTCTTACAGCCTCACTCTCACAGCCTCACACGCCTCACACAGCCTCACACGCCTCACACAGCCTCTCACAGCCTCACTCTCACAGCCTCACTCTCACAGCCTCACTCTCACAGCCTCACTCTCACAGCCTCACTCTCACAGCCTCACTCTCACAGCCTCACACAGCCTCCTTTCTACTTTTTTTTTTCTTTTTTTTTTTTTTTTAAGATTTACTTACTTTATGAATATGAGTACACTGTGCTGATTTCAGACACACCAGAAAAGGGCATCAGATCCCATTACAGATGGCTGTGAGCCACCATGTGGCTGCTAGGAATTGAAATCAGGACCTCTGGAAGAGCAATCAGTGCTCTTAACCTCCAGCCTCTGAGCCATCTCTCCAGCCTCGTTTGTTTTTCTAAGACAGGGGTTTCTCTGTGTGGCCTTGGGTATCCTGGAACTCGCTCTGTAGACCAGGCTGGCCTCAATTTACAGAGATCTGCCTGCCTCTGTCTCCAAGTGCTGGGATAAAAGGTGTGCCCCTCCTCCACCTGAGTCATATTGGTAGCCCCAGCTACTTGACATTGTAAGTGCTGTCATTGACTTTTTTATTTCAAAGAATATCTTGCTATATAGATGACCTCAAAACCATGACCTTCTGCCTTAGACTCCTGAATATTATTACATCTGATATTTTTCTCTTACTAGGAATAACCTCTCCAGTGTTAAATTTCTGTCAGATTTGGGCTGGTTGCTAGGGAATGTTGGCATGTCTCATATGTAGCAGACTGTTAATGCCTGGTGGACTGAATCCTAAGATTTATATGCTGAGAAGATCAGCACGATGGTCTTGACCTTGCCACCCTCTTGTCTCCCTGCCATCTTTCTCAGCACTCTAATCATGCTTCAATCACTAAAGTTTGCTTTCCTAGCCTGAACACAACCAACTGGGCTACAGACAATCATTTTTTTTTTTTTCTTTTTTTTTCCGAGACAGGGTTTCTCTGTATAGCCTTGGCTGTCCTGGAACTCACTTTGTAGACCAGGCTGGCCTCGAACTCAGAAATCTGCCTGCCTCTCAGACAATCATCTTATCTCTTTCCATCAAGGATTCTTTGTAATCATTAACTAACAAAGGCACTGTTGAGCCAAAAGACCAAAGAAAGAAGCCAGGCATAGTGGTTCCTGCTTGTAATCCCAGCACTTGGCAGGTACTGCTAGGAAAATCCAAAGTTCCAGGCCAGCCTGGGATGTATAGGGAATCTGTTTTACAGATGGGCAAGCTGCTAAGTGGTCTGGTAACTTGCCCCAAATCACACAACTTAAAAAAT
This sequence comes from Mus pahari, assembly GCF_900095145.1. Lineage (NCBI taxonomy): Eukaryota > Metazoa > Chordata > Mammalia > Rodentia > Muridae > Mus > Mus pahari. The sequence continues at coordinate 59,007,724 of NC_034591.1, forward strand.
AAATAAATAAAAAGGCCTGGAACAAAACAGTAGGGTATAACCCTTTATGAGAAAAAACTAGAACTCTTGGCAAAACAATACAAAACCAAAACAGCACCACTAACAAAAATATACAGAAAGGGAAAGTGATTTAACTCTAGTGCTTCCAATTTCTCTGTATCTGTTACCTACAAATTTTACCTGCCATATTTTAACATTCTTCCTTTTGGGCTAATTTCCCAGTGAGCCAAATGGGGAGGGGGAAATCAATTCCTATGCATTCTATGGGGAAATGCTTGAGTGCTTATGGGACAGCACATGAGTTTCTGAGCAGCTTGAGAGAGCTTAGAAATGCCAATGCTGACGAGCTAATAAAGAAAGGAGAAAAGAGGAGGAAGCCAGGAAGGGAGTGAAGGATGGAGTGTGAGCAAGTCACATGAAGACGGTAGGGCATGAGGGGTGGCAGGGGTGAGGAGAAAGACAATGGACAAGGGCAGGAGCGCACTAGAAAGAGGTATGCTGGGAGTTAGAGAAAGAGCTCCATTAAAAAATCCTTCCATATTCTGCATTTCATATGCTTAAAATGTTTGAGTGCTCTATGGACCAAGTAAATTTTGTAATAACTTCGTTAGCTATGTACAACACCACCTACCAATAAACTCTTTATGGCACCAAAGATTTAGAAATCCTGAGTTTTGATGGTTTCTAATATATTACATTGTGTTATCTCTTTTTTTCTCATTTCCTTTTCCCACACTGGTGATCAAACACTATGCAGACACTTGCACGTTCTATAAAGTAACCTACCCCGAGCTATGTCCTCAGCCCTAAGTTTTCTGAGACAGGGTCTTTATGCAGCCTCTCATGCCCTGGACTTGTGACCCTAATTCCCCTGTGCTGGTGGTTTCTTTTGTTTGTTTGTTTGTTTGATATGAGAAAGGTTCTCTTATATTTAGAATCATGAATCAGTATGTAAGATTACAATGGCTTTCTTAACTTATCCAAACCCGGGACAAACGGTAAATCATAATAATTAACAGGCAGTTTCCTTATATGAAATCTAACAGAGCAGGTAAAGCAAATATTTCATAAGTTTATCTGTGGTACTTACAAACTCAATTATTAAAGTTTTCCAATTTTCTGCTTTATTATTTTCAAAGGAAAATAACATGTATGTAAGAGTAATTTTTGCTTTGGGTTTTATTTAAGCATTATTATAAGTCTAAATTGAATAACTGAGTATCAATAGACTTTGGTCTTTAGGTGACTATAAAGTAGAGATGGCAGGATTTTTTTTTTTTTTAAAGATCACATGATTCCACTTTTCTGCTTTTAGATTCTAAGTCACAGGAAAGTTATACTTCATCATGGTTATATCACACTCATTTTTCTGTACATAAAAATGTAAACATTAGAGGTACATGACACTGTGGAATGCAAGAAGAAGATTATCGGATGGGATCTTTCTGGACAGAGACTCTCAGGAAGAAAGCTTATGAGACACAAGGCTGAGTAAGTGCTGTAAGCCCACCAGAAAGGTAAGGATACCCTGATAACTGAACAGGCCATCGCAACCAATTATCTACAGAAGTAAAACAAAAACAGAGCAAACACATTAAAAATCCTCCTAATTTTGTGAAGTTTTCTTGGGGGAGGGAGTGGGAACAAAGGGCAAGGCATCTGCAGAAGAGATTTGACTCTTACACATGCACGGCATCTTTAAATATAAATGTCATCTAAAAGAGCCTTAACTATACTTCTCCACTAAAATCCAACGTTAAGTCATTTACCTATGTCAAATGTGCCACTGTGATATTTTTGGCACTCACATCCACAATTTACTAAAAGAAATAATCTATTTCTTTAAGGAAATAAAGGACTTCCACACACTCTAAACTACATTAAAAAGAAATGCCTAGAGGAAAATATAAAGGATAAGGCCAGGAGTACTTGGTTCTTATCTGTCAGTTGGCACAGTGGACGGAGGCTAGCCTACAGTGTACTTCCCACCTGTGAACACGCAGAGGGAAGCTTTCCTCTGGAGTCCCTAGGACAAGTGACAGTTAATAAAGAGAGCTGCATGAGCAAACTGAGAGAAACCTCGAGCTTAGTAACTGGAACGGTCAAGAAAACAAACTCAGAATAGGAGGTAACACATCTGGAAGGGGCGCTGAAAATGCTTAGCAGTGTTTGTGCATTTGTATGCACTGATGCTGAAAATTCAATGTTCAGCATAATTCTAAGATTTGGATAGCAGTTTCTAAGTTTTTAAACACAAACATTCTTTGGCTCACCTGAAATAACAGAGTATCCTACTTAATTTAAATATAAGGGAACCTGCTCATTTGTTTTTGTTGCTACCTTACTTTAATGTCTCACTTAGGGCGTTTCAGTGGACTGGAAACCCACCATATCCCCCTGCTTGGATGGGTGTTTTCGGAGAAGCACAAGCATACAGACTAAAATCTTCTGTTTGGAAACCAGCCCGATTCAAGGAGGGCTCTGATGCACTGCGGTGAATTTTTGGCAATGAGCGGGCCAGCAGCTCAATGGAGGCAAGAATCTGTAAGAAGAAAGGGGTGGGGAAGGGGACAAAACAGAAGACAAGAAAAAGCAGAGTGTAGAATAAAAATCTGGGTAGTATAAATTCTTAAGAGCTCAGCATACTTAGAATGAGATTCCACTTGAGCATTGTTTTCAGTTTGATTAATGAACAAAGAGAAACTGGGTATTTTCCCATCTGTACAAAAGTAAAAAAAGCTAGCAACACAGTGACAATGGCTTTATATACACACACAGATGAACGAATGTCACTGAGTTGGGGTTTGCTTGTACTGCAGGTCATTTGCTAGTCTTGAAATGAATGGTAAGTAAAAAATTAAAACTAATTACAGACCGAAAACTCTGGCTCTAGGGGACAGAACACCTTCCTTTGGTCTTCCTGGCACTTCAGCACACGCACACACACACGCACACACACCGCCACACAAATCTTTTTAAAGAAGATGTTAGGTGTTGTAGCATACACCTTTAATCCCAGCACCCACTGAGGCAGAGGCAGGTGTGTCTGTGAATTTCAGGCCAATCCAGGCTACAAACTGAGTCCCAGGTCAGTTGAAGTAAGACCCTTTATATAGTACATAGTTATAGTATGAGTATAATAAAAAAAACCAAAATTAATAACATAATATTAATATATAGTAAAATAATATATAAATATATAATTAAAATTTTAATAAATACATAAAAAAGTTTAAAAATCTAGCATAAACAGAAAATGTACAATCTGGTTTTTTTAGCCATCAAGAATGACCTCTGGTCAAAAGTGTAAGGAGAAAAGTACACGGTCAGAGGCAACATAGTATAAGATACTAAGGCACAGTGAGTACAAAGCAGAGGATCCAAGTGTGTTACTGGTATAAAAAAAGGGAAAAACCCGAAATCAAGACCACTCTTGTTCATTTTTTTCAGTTTATAAACTCATAATGTTATTTTTGTTAACTATTTGAACTTATGTGAAAGGATTCTAAGATCAAAAGGTTTGAGAACTCTGGGTAGAGAGAGAGCACGGTTCCCAGAACCCACGCCATGGCTCACAGCTGCCACAGCTCCAGTCCCAGGGGACCTTTCTCCCAGCCTCCAGGGGCATCAGGCATACAAATGGTACACACATACATATGCAAGCAAAACACTCAGACACAAAGTACAATAAAATAACTTTTGAAAGTTTGAGAACTGTAGGACAAATGCAAAGCCCTGATAAAGAGCTGTACTGGATCTCAAACTTCCTTCAGCCTTCGTAAAGTCACTGCCTTGTTTGCTTATCTGGATCTTCAGGGTCCCAACTCAAAACCCAAACTGTATCCCTCCACTCCCCTGCATCACACTAAAAAGCTGCATATGAAGATTATGCAGTGAGTGACTTTGGGGTGTCAGGACGTCTTTCTTACTTGGGGAAAGAGTGGTCTCTCGTCTCTTTTCTTTTTGAGGCACTCTGCCATTAATCTCTTCATGGCTTTTGGACAGTTACTCCGTACCTTACTGAGATCTGGAGATAGGTATCCTCGTCCCACCATAAAAATTATCTGAAGGGAAATAGGTAAATCATAATTCTTATTAATAAATGCAAATTTATAAGCAATGGAAATGTAACCAACTCTATACTTAGGGCATTTGTACTTTCCTATATGTACATTAAACTCTGATAAGCTAAAACAGAAAACAGTGCTAATGTCTGGCCTCCTAACCCATCACAAACTGTTGTAGCCCCAGGCCCATGGCAAACCCTCCTAATCAATTAATCCCGGTGCTTGTACCACTCCTTTAGTGGTGCGTACTGATAGCGCCCAGGGACATGCAGATGAGACGGTGCTTCTTACGTCCTTCACAAAAGTTGCTGAGTACCATTTGTTGTTGGGCAACATGGCTGGTAAGTTCTTTATGTGTAGCAGGGAACAAAACAGTTAAGCACTTTATAGCTGTCAATTGGCAGCTGCAGTCAAGCACATCTGTCCTATCAAGTCACTTAAGCCATTTAGCTACCCCATCAGAAGCCAAGCATCCTCCAGTAGGAAGGGGGGCCAGATAGATGAAGGTGAAAAGGCTGATCTTCATTAGAGTTCTTCTCATTTTTTCAACTTTTAAATTTTTGGCTCTTTTGAGGGTGGGCAGAGCTAGGTTAAGAATATTGTGTCTGAGGAAAGAGGGGGCCCAAGAGAGAGGATTTTGAGAGGGGCAAATTAGAGGCTAGCATGAAAAGGTAGAGCTCCATTGTAGACAGGGCTGATGGAGTTTAGAAATGATCATATCTGAAAGGTATTTCCTGTTTGATGCCAGAATTTCATTTATTAACCTGTAGTAAAGCTTTACTTCAAAGTGTCTCTGTGATACAAGTTGGTCAAGACTGGAGAAACAGCAGATAAGTAATAACTAAGAACGTGTAAGAACACTGAGAGGAAGAGGCCTGCCATCCACACAGGACAGCAGTTCAGATAGCTTATATTCCCAGAAAAGGTATGAAAGATATAGCAGAATAAAAAGGCTGGAAGGCTGAAAACCTGAGGCCTGTGGACTACATATATTATCTATTTTGGTATAGAAACAATTCTCCGAGGTGTAGGAATTGATCCCATGTTTCAGATTAGGTATCCAGTGCTCAAAAACCAAAACCAAGGGCCTTGCCCAAAAGTGACAACAATAACTGGGAGAAGAATGCGCAGACAGAAATCCTGCTCTGCCTGCAATGACTTCCTGTGCTCTCTGCAATTGATCCAGAATCTGGATAAAACAAGGCCTAACTCAACTCTACCCTTGCTCATCATATAGTCTTCTTTCTAAATTCCCACATCTTTAAACATGATGATGCTGTTCTCTTTACCAACAGCTATAGTGATTATCCACTGCTTTACCTGCCATTAACGTTTTTCAATGTGTCTCATCTACATCCTCTAATGAGACATGCTGTTCTTGGAAAACAGGGCTGTGTCTATCAGATATGTACTTTTTCTTTTTCTTTTCCTTTTCCCTTTTTCCCTTCCCCTTCCTTCCTCTTCCCCTTCTTCCCCTTCCCCTTCTTCCCCTTCCCTTCCCTTCCCTTCCCCTTCCTTCCCTTCCCCTTCCCTTCCCT
>NC_034591.1:59013543-59043434 GCF_900095145.1 Mus pahari
TCTTCCTTTCCTTTCCTTTCCTTTCCTTTCCTTTCCTTTCCTTTCCTTTCCTTTCCTTTCCTTTCCTTTCCTTTCCTTTCCTTTCCTTTTCTTTCCTTTCCTTTCCTCCCCCCCTCTCTTTCTTTTTTAAATCTAGGGGCCGAAGAAATGGCTCATTAGTTAAGAAGACTTGTTCTTACAGAGGGTCTAAGTCAGACTCAGTACCCATATCCCGTGGCTCACAAACACCCATGACTTCAGGGAACGTAATGCTGTCTTCCAGCCTCTGTGGGAATGTGCCTGCATGTGTATATAGTAATACAATAAATCTTAAAACTAGTTTGCCAGAGACCCACTTAGGTGTATGTGTCAAGAATTTCCCCAGTTGCACATAACCTCTATTTTACAAAAGGCCTTTACATTTTACCAATATGGACTCTAGTACATATCATTCCAGGTTACAAAAATTATGGGACATCAAGAAGACATTTCCAAAAATGAGTGTCTAAGTAGGCTCTAATGAACTATAACAAACTCTGTTCAAAGTTTCTTGGTTTCCAATTCTTCAGTTAATTCTTTTAACAGTTAACTAAATTTTCAGTTGACCATTAGAATACCTTAAAAAAAGATGTCTTTATTTTATGTATGCGAGCACACTGTAGCTGTACAGACGGTTGTGAGCCTTCAGGTGGTTGCTGGGGATTGAATTTTTAGGACCTCTGCTCACTCTGGTCAACTCCGCTTGCTCAGTCTCTGCTTGCTCCAGCCCAAAGATTTATTTATTATTATACATAAGTACATTGTAGCTGACTTCAGACACACCAGAAGAGGGTGTCAGATCTCATTATGGGTGGTTGTAAGCCACCATGTGATTGCTGGGATTTGAACTCAGGACCTTCGAAAGATCAGTCAGTACTGTCACACTGCTAAGCCATCTTGCCAGCCCTAGAATACTTTTAAATGACAAATTACAATATAATTTTTAGTATACCACAGAAATGAATTCAAGTAACTGAGAGACATAGTATGTTGTAAAGGAGAATATTCTTGCCCAGAGAGGGCTGGCCTTTTCCTTTGGCTCCTAGGAGGCCCTCTTCTAAGCCCTTACTCAGGATGTTCTATGTAGTATCTTGGATCACCTCTGGGCTATCAGCAATATGTTATATAGAGGGGTTTAGGGTTATATAGCATCAATCTGACTTTTTGAGGAGCTGGAGACTAAGATCAGCCATAAATAGCCAACCATATCTATAAGACTAATTTTTTTCTTTCTTTCTTTCTTTCTTTCTTTCTTTCTTTCTTTCTTTCTTTCTTTCTTTCTTTCTTTCTTTCTTTCTTTCTCTCTTTCTAGATTTATCTTATTTATATGAGTACACTGTCACTGTCTCCAGACACCAGAAGAAGGCATCGAATCCCATTACTTATGGCTGTGAGCTACCATGTGGTTGCTGGAAATTGAACTTATCTTATTTATATGAGTACACTGTCACTGTCTCCAGACACCAGAAGAAGGCATCGAATCCCATTACTTATGGTTGTGAGCCACCATGTGGTTGCTGGAAATTGAACTCAGGACCTTTGGAAGAGCAGTCAGTGTTCTTAACCACTGAGCCATCTCTCTGGGCTGAGTATTTTCAGATCTTAACCAAGTTATACTGAAATTGACATTCTTTGCAATTACTTAACATGTAAGAAAGCATTTTAGATCCCAACTTAAAAATGTGCACAGAGCCAGCCTGGCCTACAGAGTAAGTTCCAGGATAGTCAGGGCTACACAGAGAAACCCTGTCTCGAAAAACCAAAAAAAAAAAAAAAAGTGCACAGAGGTATACATTTTTTTCAAAATTCTTTCAGAAGGGATTCAAGGGGAGAAAAGTGAAGATAATTCACAGTTTTATATGCCCCACAAAGTTTAGCTGGTGCAATGTATAAAGCAGGTGTTGGTTTGCTCCTTGGTGGAAAGCTCAATGATTTAAAACATCAAGAAAGAAAAAGGGAAATTCATGAATACAATGTGTGGATGGAGTCACAGGGCACAACCTTGACAAAATCAATCCCTTAGTTTGAATTTTTGAAATTTAGTTTAAAATTATTTCAGCACATCCTCAGATCTCCTAGCATCTCCTGCTCTTTGGTCCTGCCTTAGAACTACCAGAGGACATACATGCTGCCCATTTTCAGCATCATCCCCTGGACTGCCTCTGCTCTACTTCTGAATCCTTTGGCATTCTACAGTGCTTTGCTTATGGTAGATATCAATAGCATTTTTTTGATTAAAATAATTTGTGTAAAAAAAAAAATGAGTGTGTTGGAGCACACAGGTAATCCCAGAACTCCGGAGGTAGAGGCAGGAGGGCTAGAAAGAAGTTCAAGGCCAGTCTAGGCCCATGTTATATGCAATGCTTTTTTTTTTTTTTAAATGCTTACTGGTAAGACATTGATATTTGTTTTATTCTGTTTCTTGAGATTTTATTCATAGAACCAGCCAACGCGTCCTCAGAGAGACCCTAAGAAGCCTGAGAAGTCTCACAGAAAGGCCCAAGGAGAGAAAAGAACTGAGAGATCTATCCCTTGGCCCTAAGTAAGACTTTAGTACCAGCCGAGTAGGTATATGAGCGAGTTGCTTGATAAGCAAACGTTTTTAATATTAGTCAAGCTACTCTAGCTGATACAATATGGAACAGATATACATTCCCGAGGTCAGGCCACATTACAGATCTTTATTTTCTTTAATTAAAAAAATGTAATCTTTATTTTCTCTGTGTGGGGTTTTCACCTATATATGTGTGTGTGCTCTACTCTCAGAGTCCAGAAAAGGGTCCCCTGGGAGTGCTGTTGCAGATGGTTGTTGAGTTGTTATGTGAGTGCTGGGAACTGAACCAGGTTCAGTTGGAAGAACAATGAGTGCTCTTACCCATTTGCCATCTCTCCAGCATCTCTTACTTATTTGTTTGCCTTTAGACAGGGTCTCAGTGGGTAGCCTTGGCTAGCCTAAGACTCACAACATAGACCAGGCTGCCCCCGAAAACAAAGAGATCCATCTGCTTCTACTTCCCTAGTGCTAGGATTAAAGAAAGACCTCTGCCTCAGTGGGCAAAGGTACCTGCCACCAAACCTGATGATCTGAATTGGATCCCAGGGACTCACATGGAAGGAGAGCTGACTCCTGAAAAGTGTCCTCTGATCCGCACATGTCACCCACCCACAACAAACAAACAAATATGAATTCAAAACAATTTTCTACCTATACCCCTTCCCCCACCCCGTGTGTCTCTCTGTCTCAATCAAGATCCTTGTGGGGTGAAGGTCCTACAGAGATTCACACAGTATTCATACAGTATTCTTGTCTGCTGAGGTAAATAGCTTCCTTCTCAACATGCTGTTCAAGTCATAATGTTCTGCTTTACTATGGGCTCAGAATCAATGCAGTCATCAACAGCAGACTGAAATCACTGAACCTGTAAGCCCTTACCAAATCCTTAAATAAAGTAGAGGCTAAGTTAGAACACACTTATTTTATACCATATCACAGCTGAAGTTTAAAAGATTACATTTTTTTATCAAAAAAAAAAAAAAAAAAAAAAAAGATTGAGAGATTAGCTAATGACCAAAACTGACATTCTGGGCCAGAGACAAAGCTCAGTGAATAAAGCTCTTGGCACACAAACCTGGCAACTTGAGTTCAATATCTAGAACCTACATAAAGGTGGAAGGGAAAACCAAGGTCACAAAGTTGTCCTCTGACCTCCACATATGCACATATGTGTTATACAAATATACAGTTTGTCTTAGTCAGGGTTTCTATCCCTGCACAAACATCATGACCAAGAAGCAGTTGAGGAGGAAAGCTCCTTTCTCTGTGATAACTCCAGTACACGGTTATAAAATAAAATCTAAAAATCCCTTCAATGAAGGAACATAGATACATAAGCCTATCATTTTATTTGTTTGGTTTTATAATTTGGAATGACAATTTTCACCTCCAGTGTACTGGCTGGTTTTGTATGTCAACTTGACACAAGCTAGAGTCATTAGAGAGGAAGGAATCTCAGCTGAGGAAACGCCTCCATGAGATCCAGCTGTAAGACATTTTCTCAATTAGTGATCAAGGGGGGAGGGTCCAGCCCACTGGGGGTGGTGCCATCTATGGGCTTGCAGTCCTAGGTTCTATAAGAAAGCAGGCTGAGCAAGTCATGGGAAGCAATCCAGGAAGCAGCATCCCTCCATGGCCTCTGCATCAGGTCCTTCCTCTAGGTTCCTGCCTTGTGTGAGTTCCTGTCCTGGCTTCCTTTGGTGATGAATACCAATGTGAGTTAAGCTGAATAAACCCTTTCTTCCCCAACTTGCTTTTTAGTCATGGTGTTTTGTTGCAAGAATAAAAATCCTAAGTAAGGCATTTGCTATGCATCAGAACTATCCCAGAAGCCTATCCCACAGAATCACAGTCTGCTCTAGAATCTCCATTTAAAATTTATTTTATTTTTATTTTAAATTAAATTGTGAATGTGCATCTGTGTGGAGATATGAGTATGTGTATGCAGTTACCCACAAAGGCCAGAAAAGGTGTCCAATCCCCTTGAGTGGGTTGTGAGCCACCCATGGTGGGTTCTGGGAACTGAACTCAGGTCTCTTCAAGAGCAGTACGCTCAAATGCTTAGCCATGGCTTCAGCCCCTAGCATCTCCATTTCAAAGCAGTCTTTCTTGTGATTATGATGCAAACCACAGCATATAGCATAAATACTCTTTAATCACTGTTTACATGGTAACTGTCTTTTAATGACATTTAATTGTTATTACTCTCTTCTTTACATATACACTCACACTCTTTTAAAAAAAAATGTTGCATCATTTTAACTTTAGTAAAGACAATTCATTCACTTTTTGGCATTGGTAAACTGGAATTGATGGCACAAACTACAATTTCCAATATTCTAGACATGAAGGCAAGAAGATCAAGATCTAAAATCCTGCCTAGATTACAGAATACTATTCTATTGAAAGGTGAAGAGAGAGTGGGAGAAGGGAAGGAAATAAAGAAAGAAAAGTCTAAGGGAATTTAGTGTGAAAACACAGATGAACAAAGCTTTGTGAAGTGTTATTGGTATCTTTTGGAAGGAAGAACAAGAACCTAGGAAAGGGAGAAGTAAAAATGTACCCTTCTGGTAGAATTTTCATTGTAGACAATCCACAACATTATATAACAGTCATTTCATATTTTCTTACCCAGTTTTGTTTTGTTTTGTGTGTGTGTGTGCACGTGCATGTGTGTGTGTGTGTCTATACATGTGAGTGTCCTGACCTGGACAAATGTGGAAGGCAGAAGTGGGCATCAGGGTGCCTTCTTCAATCACTACTCTACCTCACTGTTATTTGTAATCTGCCATTTATATTTCCACCAGGCTACAACTTTGGGCTTCTCCTTGTCTCTCCCTTCCAGCACTGAGGTTATAGACATGGCCATAGCTGGCTTTCTCTGTGTACTCAGGATCTTAACCCAGGGCCTCATGCTTATACAGCAAACACTTCCAATGAACCTCATGCTGTTTTTTTGTTGTTTTAAACATCTTAATTGTTCTGGAAGAATGTGACATAAATATGTTCATAGCTGAGCCCTTGCTCTGATAGCATAACCGATGATACAATCAAACGACAACTATACCTGTGACCACAGCAAAGTTAATTTTTTCTGTTTTTAATAAGGCAGGGTTGGCCTGGAACACTACACCAGCCTGACCTCAAACTCAGAGAAATCTGTATGCCTCTGCCACCTGAGTGCTGGTATTAGAGGAATACACAGCACAGCAGGCACCAGAGTTCATTCTTTTAGTTCTGCTTTAGCCAAGAAACAGGTTATACTCCATTGATATGCTTCTGATTTCTAGTCACAAAATTGAGGCTGTCATTCCACTATAACATTTTTGATTAACATTTCAAACAAAAGCCTTAATACTGTCAAAAGAATTCAAACACTCTCTAAAGCTGATCAGAGAGATCAGGAGCTCTATCACTTATATTTACCTCCATCTCCATACTTCCTTCCTCTAAAGAACCAGAGCCATAAGAGAAATATTGAGATAACTCCTAGAGAGGATATTTACCTGATCCCTGTTGTTGATGTTTGAATAAGGTAGCTGGCCAGTCATCAGTTCATACAGAACAATCCCAAATGCATATACATCTGACTGAAAGCTATATGGGTTTTTATCTTGCATTCTGATTACTTCTGGTGCCTGTAAAAATATAAGAAAAAAGTTCTAGTTTAACTTTAGCTGAATAAAGACTGAAATAAAAACGATAATTCGAGCCAGGCGTAGTGGTGCACGCCTTTAATCCCAGCACTTGGGTGGCAGAGGCAGGCGGATTTCTGAGTTCGAGGCCAGCCTGGTCTACAAAGTGAGTTCCAGGATAGCCAGGGCTACACGGAGAAACCCTGTCTCGAAAAAAACCAAAAAAAAACCAAAACAACAAAAAAAAAAAAACCAAAAAACAAAAAACACCAAAACAAAAAACCGATAATAATGGTCAAAGAAATAAATCCAACTCAGATAAAGGGGAAACCCCATTTTATAAATTCACAAAGAGTTGGGTGGAGCTGAGATTTCATGATACATTATTAAGGTTTTATAATTTTATCAGTAACCCTCTTTCTGAACAAACACCATCACTGCCATGAGGCCATTTCTCAAAACTATTAGAATGAGTCTCTACTTCCTAGTCTTGACTAGCAAAGAAATCCTAGACTTGCACTTATAAAAATCTTGGAAGTAGGTACAAGGAATAAGTTTTGTCACTGGTATAAAAGATTTTCCTCAACTTAGGGAATGTTAATAGTGGTAGTAGAATTTAGAGGCTGATAAATTCAAATATCCTTCCAAGTTACACCATAAATGTGTAGTATAAAAAATGCTTTATTAACAAAAGTAAGATATAACAGGTTGACTTGTTAATTTTTTTTTTTTTTTTTTTTTTTAAGACAGGGTTTCTCTGTATAGCTCTGGCTGTCCTGGAACTCACTTTGTAGACCAGGCTGGCCTTGAACTCAGAAATCCGCCTGCCTCTGCCTCCCAAGTGCTGAGATTAAAGGCGTGCACCACCACGCCCGGCGACTTGTTAAATTTTTAATTGCTGTTTCTAGGGCAAACAAAGATCAAATCATATCTACCAAATTTTCACATAATTTAGTCATTCTGCTGTACAACTCAGCTTCTTATTTATATTATATGAAATACAATGAATGACTGGTGAAGAACTAGGGTTTATTCCTTTGCTTTGCATCTCTTACACTGTGTTGTTAGGAAGGAACTGAAGAAGTGGCAAAGGGTATTAGTGAAACTTGGCAAATTTAGCAGGAAGACCACGTTCTTGTTCTTGGCAAGGAAGGATCTCTCCTGAGGAATAACAGGACTCAACTAGATCTGCAAGTCAGAATTGCCTGTGGAGCTGATTCAGTGCTGACTACATTCCAGTCTGATACAGAACATCTGAATCTACAAGCGGGATCCATACATTCTATGCAGAGTTCCACACATGATGCTGCTGTCTGCCCAAAATTAAGAAACACTGATGGAAGACCTGTGGGGATCAGAAGAGATGCAAGGACAGCAGTGGAGGAGGAAAATGTCTTCTCGACTTGTTTTTGTTATGAATTTTGTTGACAGGTATTATTTTAGTGATATGCTATAAAACAAACCACACACAACCAATGTAAGATGAACAAGTAATTTTTTTGGAGGGGATAGAATTTAGATCAGTTGAAGAACTGTCTTTTAAATTTTAGTTTGCTTTTACTACTGGTAGATGGCTAGACAAACAGTTGCATGCCATCTACTTAAATGAAATGTGTGCCAGACCTTCAATTTGTTCATTTATTAAAATTTTCACATAAATGTATTTCTCTTCTAAGATATAAATGAAAGTGGAAAAGACTACTGTAAATAATTCAGAGAGCCACATAAACTGGTTTATGACCAAATTATCTTTTCAAGTTATGAATATTCCACACCCTCAAAAACTTGACAGGGTCTCACTATGTAGCTCTGGCTGTCTTGGAACTCACAGAGGTCCACTTGCCTCTAGGACTAAAAGCATGTGCTACCCCCAACCAGTCTATTGATTTTAATTTTTATGTGTATGAGTGTTCTGTCTGTGCACTAGGGAGGCCAGAAGAAGGCTTCAGGTTCCTTGGAACTGGAGTTTGCAGACACTTGGGAGTTGTCACAAGGTGCTGGGAACTAAAAGCAAGTCTTTTGAAACATCAGCCAGAGAGCTCTTAACAACAGAGCAGTCTCTGCAGCTCCCCATATTTTTTTCTGAAGGCAGTTATCAACCTGAAAGATTTGTTCAACAATGAAGTGCATTATTGGCTGGCTATTTTTGTTCTCTTAAAAAAAAACTTCAGGGGCTGGTGAGATGGCTCAGTGGGTAAGAGCACCCGACTGCTCTTCCGAAGGTCCGGAGTTCAAATCCCAGCAACCACATGGTGGCTCATAACCATCCATAACAAGATCTGACACCCTCTTCTCCAGTGTCTGAAGACAGCTACAGTGTACTTACATATAATAAATAAATAAATCTTTAAAAAAAAAAAAAAAAAACTTCAGCATGACTGGATAAAAGATTAACTTATTGACCTAGGGTATCAACAAAACATGATCAGAAGGGAATAATACTCTACTAACTATATAAACTAAGACTTTTGAAAAAGAACAAGCCTAGAGACTGGACCTAGACCAACTTTTGTACTGTTGTTAAATATACTGGAAAAGCATGTGAATGATCTGCCTTAAATTTTTGCCTCTATAATTTCAGAACCAAAAAAGGCCATCTCCCTGGAACACACTATGATCTTTGTTAGAATTATGTGCCTAAAAGGTTCCCGAAAGCCAGATTACAAGCAAGTAGTCGCTTCTAACTAATTAAAACAGTTAAATGTATAATCAAAGGCTTTAAAAAGGAAACTTAGCTAACTGTAATGTAGAATCTAAGAAAAGGTCTTGTCATCCTCTGGTCTGATCTAACATTTCAGATGAAGGGACTCAAGGAAGCCTAGGAACTTTGAAGTTAATGGCTAGAGGGCAGCTCTCCCACCCACCTCTGAAGGGCAGCTTCTTCTCTCCCACTTTGCCACTTGCACCAACTTCATCCCTGATCCCAGAAATCATAATCTATCCCTACTATTTGGAGAATCTGCTTCTTGCAGACTGCTACATATCTTTCTGGGTATTTAGACCCTTGAAAGCCCTTCTAACTTTTCTGTTTCTAGTAGGGTAACCCAACTGTACAAAGATATTTAAAACACCTGTATTGGGCTGGTGAGATGGCTCAGTGGTTAAGAGCGCAGACTGCTCTTCCAAAGGTCCTGAGTTCAAATCCCAGCAACCACATGGTGGCTCACAACCAACCATCCATATTGAAATCTGATGCTCTCTTCTGGATGTCTGAAGACAGGCTACAGTGTACTTACATATAATAAATAAATAAATTAAAAAACAAAACAAAACAAAAAACCACCTGTATCTGGCTCATAGCTGATATTTCAAAACTCATTGGACTCAGGATTGTTTTTATTCAAATATAATTGAAGATCATACAGTATTTGTCTATATGGACTACCTCTGTGAATATTTAAGATATCAAAACTCAACTGACTATTAAATTATTTACTAATTCATTTAAATATTAAACAAGCAGATATTAGCAGAGAATACCTACTCTTAATACAAACAAAGTTCAGTGACAACAGAGCTACAACTCTCTCTCCTCTCTGTCTTAACTGCAACAGGCTTGGAATCTTGTATTTGTTTTTCCATTCAACCAGCTGCAGTGTGTCGTTCTGATTGAAGGACAGGAAGAAAACTGCTTTCACAAAGGAAAGACCTAGGCACCCTCTGAAAGGTCACATGGAACCACTGTGGGTTCACAGCAGGATTCCTAGAAATAATTCTTCAACAGTCTGTTGCAGAAACTGTGTTCTCATCTTTTAAACTTTCTTCTACAAAGCAGAAAGGAGACAGACCTGTGCAGAGAGCACAGGAGGACTAAAAATATCCTCTTTTTCCTTTGTCTTTCCTCTTCCAATTGGCCCATAATTACAAAGTTCTTTCTAGTGTGAGGAAGGTCTATTTCCAATTTTGGCTCAAATAAAAGTGTGAACGAGTCTTTCTGTTATGAATAGCATATTCTCCTCTCTCTCTCTCTCTCTCTCTCTCTCTCTCTCTCTCTCTCTCTCTCTCTCTCTTTCTCCTCTTCCCTCCCCCCCCACCTTCTCTCTCTCTGAATAGGTCTCTTTAAGTTGCAAACCTTAAAAAAAAAAAAGAGCAGGATACACAGACCATTTGAACATAAATTTGTTTTTTGTTTTTGTTTTTAGACAGGGCGTCACCTAACTCTGGCTGTTCTTTATCACAGAGATATAACTGCCTCTACCTTCTGAGTGTTGGGACTAAAGGTGTGCACTACTAAACCCAGCAAACAAAGTATTTTTAAACAATTTTTAATAACACTTAAACAATTTATGATATATATTGTTTAAATATACTGAAACTGGTTTTGCAATAATTTTTTTAAAGACAAGAAAAAAGACCATTTACACACACAAAAAAAATAAGAGACAAGGTCTCACTTTGTAGCTTTGGCTGTTCTGGAACTATGTAGACAGGCTGGCTTCAAACTAACAGACATCCATCCAGTTGTTCAGCTTTCTAAGTGCTGGGATTAAAGGCATGTGCCATTATGCCTGGCTTACAATGCTATTCCTGTGAGTAGTGGGAACTGTAAAAGTACTGTAGTTAAGCCCTTCAGTGAATTTCTAGTAAGCAGTCACTAGTTTAGGATTGAAGAATGCAACCAACTGAGAAATATCCTCAATTCTTACCATCCACAAAATAGATCCAGACAATTGTTCAAACTGATGGGACCCACTCCACCGAGATTTCACTGTGGCTAGACCAAAGTCACCTATTTTTACCGTGAGGTCTTCATGAAGAAATATATCTGAGGTGCAGTAAGTAAAGGAAAAAAACCAGATTGTATTTTCCTATAAGAGAAAGCATTCTGAAGATTTCAGGTAAAAGAACTACTTTCTATAACTCTACAGTAATATATTTTCTTTTTAAAATACAGTGATTCATATGTCCTCTGAAAGTCAACAAATATGTTTTGAGCAAGAAATTTGTTCTATTTAGCTTATATGACCTACTTTTAAGATGTCCCAGGCCTGAATATGTTAAGATACCTTCCTAAACCTATGGGAGATCTGGGGGACTTTCTAATTTGATTTGGCCCAGATATACTTTAACTCTGCTGGGAAAGCTACACAGGCTCTTTATTAGAATACAATGATATTAGAAAGGAGCTGTGTGAACTGAGAGACAAAAAGAAAAACCGTTTCTTCATGTCACTGTTAAATAATTTTCAATCTTCGGTTTCAAATCTCATCTACTATTAAGTCAGTTAGATGAGCTAAAGCAGTTGCCACAAAATACTCACTTTATAGGGCACATAAGATCTAAGCAAGCAAGACAACAGGCCCTACTACGATAAAGACCCGGGACAGGTTTTCCTACAGTGCCCAGTCATGCAGAAACCCCATCAGATTGTATCCTGCTCTATTATACCCTCATGCAAATTGGTTCATTTTCTTTATAGCATATGAAACTAGTTTTACATAACAGGAAGACAAAATGTAGAGGAAAAAGTCAGGGTGGCTCAGCCTCCGTAGACCAGTCTCAGGAAGGATACTATTACTCTTGAGGTCTCTGTGGATGATTGACTTGGCGTGTAAGTAACTGAAAGACAAAACATTAGTTAACCTGAGTAAGACTGAGTAGGACTCCGGCCTCAAAATCTAAAGAACATAATTAGTGGTGTACAGACATATTTAGAATAATGAAACAGCTGAAATTGATATATTGTGATAAACTCTTTACATATTAATTGACAGTAATTTTAGGATTATATAAACATATCACTATTATATACAGCCCAAATCTTGTATAGAACTCTGCTTTATCTTTTACTAGTTACAAACACAAACCTTTCTCTCAAGTCAAGTCTGTTTATTCATGTTCTTGAAATACACCTTGATATTTAATCTTCTATTTTCCACCTATTCATACTCTAAAATGAACATTCTTCTTTTCTCATAAGGAACCCAATGCAAGGTAATCATTCCCTGCCCGATTATGGAGTAATTAATGTAACAGTTTGATCCTTGTTTGCTTTGTTTTTCATGTACCCATGCCTGCTTTCCATTTAGAATGCAAACTCCCTTAGACTATGAAATCTGGTAAAGACAATTCATAAGAATATATCAAAGCATGATATAGTCTTAAAACTTAGTACTAGTGAGGAAGAATTTTTCTCATAACAACAACATATTACTATTAAGATGATGATGATGATGTCTTTTTTGAGATATGGTCTCACTAGGTAGCACTGGCTGTCCTGGAACTCACTGTATAGACCAGGCTGGCATTCAACTCGGCATTGAACTCAGAGAGATCTGCCTGCCTCTGTCTCCTGAGTGCTGGGACTAAAGGGGTGTACCAGCATGATCTGCCAACATTATATTATTGTCAACAACAAGTCCGTTATCCTAAATTATCCTAAAAACTACTTTAGTTTTAGACTTAATTTCTATTTATTTCCAATGCATGGAACACTGCCTAGCAGGTGTGACATATTCAATACATGGCTGCCAAATCAACTACAATAGGTGCAAGGACTTTGGAAATCTAACAATGACTGCATTGAATTCTGACTTAAAATCAGGATATAAAATAAAAACCATGTCATGAGCACTATTAAAGCTGAGATTTATAAACAGTTCAGACTGTTCACAGCTTCCTATCTTATAAAACGTCCTCATTCCTCCAGCCAGACAGCAAGATCTTTTTGAACAAAAATGTCACTTTAAATTACTGTATCCAAAGTAATCCCTTTGGATTCATCCCTTATTCTCACTTCACACTATTCCTTCACAGCACTGATTCTGATCTAAAGATCTTGTCATGACTCTGAGCACCGTGCTGCCACTCCATCATCAACAGCAAAAGAAAATCAGAGGTCATTTATAGGTCTCATCTACTTTAAACCTTTTAAAGATTGATTTCTTATTTGTGTGTATGGATATGTTTCTGTCTACCAGCCATGCATGTGCAGATGCCTGTGAAGGCCAAAAGAGGGAGCTGGAGGAAACTGATTCCTCACGACTACACTTATAGGTAGGTATGAGCTGCCTGCCCAGTGTGGGCTCTGGGAACTGAACATGGGTGCTCGGGAGGAGCAGCAAAGCAGAAATCTGATGGAAAGAAACACAGCGAGAACAAAGTAGGTAAAACCTAACTGAAGGGTCAGAGAGAGAAAACTTAGGCTCAGGAACTTGGTAGATATTGATCAAGACACACCTGACTCCTAACTAGTGACATACTGGTTAGTAAAAGCTAGGGCAAACCTAGCAGAACACAAAGTTACAACAGCTGCTTCGAGTTGATTGTGCATGGTGAAAGGAGAGAGCCATCTACGCACAGTTCTCCTGGGTCTGCTCTACACAGCCATGGAGTACACACACCTACCAACAATGAACACATGTGCTAAAAATTTAAAAGGAGTTCCTTCATTCTTGCAATAAAATACACCTTTAGACTTAGGTAGCTACGGAGAATGTTTTCTTTCAGTAAGGATTAGTTTCTTTCTGAGAATTTAAAGAGAGACTTATTTGTGCTCTGCCCACTGAATATGAGATCCACATGATAGCTGCATGCGTAGTATGAATATCCACTTAGTGGTTGGAATATGGGTGGTCTTGGGTTTTAGTAGTTACGTATAAGCCTTTGTTGTTGATTCCTGTTGTTATTTCTTTTGGATATTTAGGTAGAGTTAGATCTGCTAACATGCTAAGTTTAACATTAGAATAAATTATCAGTTTCCCCAAATCTTACCAGTCAGGTAAAAGAGTTCTGGCTGATAGTTATCCTTGCCGAGACTTGTGCATTGCAGGTTGGAAAATGGGCATTCTGATGGGGATGTGTTGCTAGCTCCCATGATAGTTTGAATGTGCCATTTCCTGATGTGTAGCTGTGACATATCTGCATGGCCTTGCATATAACACCTTTGAGAACGTGTTTTGAACCTATACTTCTTCCATCCTTTTTCTGTGATGAGATCTTACTATAATGCAGACATGGCACTAGATCTCTCGATCCTCTTTCCCTGGTCCCTGGAGGGCAGGAATTACAAGTGCCACAACACCTAATTTCTGTGACTCATTGAGTGGTATACTGCTGTTATTATTATTATTTGTATATAGGTGTTTTGCCTGCATGCATGCCTGCACATCACATGTATGCCTGGTGTCTGAGGAGTCCAGAAAAGGGTTTCAGATACACTGGACTAGAGTTCAGATGGTTGTGGGTGTTTGGAATTAAACTTGGGTCCTCTGGAAGAGCATCTGGTGTTCTTGAATTTTGTATCATCTCCCCAGTCCCTATGTTTTATTATTGACTCTTGGCAGTCTTACCTTGAAGAATTTCTGTCAGCTATGTTTTCAAACGTCTTCTACAAGACTGTACTTTGTCCTTTCATTTCCTTTTGTGCATCTATCTGTGCTTGTGATCCTGGGGTCTGAACCCAGTACTCACACAGGCTAGGTAGTACACATCCCCAGACATATCTTTAATTTTTTAATAGTGTCTTTGGAGGAAAACTAATGTTGAATTTTGATGTATTTCAAAATTTCTTTTCTTTCTTTCCCTTACCTTTTGTGTTCTAATAAATCAATGCCTATCTTTATACTACAAGGATTTTTTCCCTTTGCTATTTAAAATAATAGATTTTTGTTTTTAATCCACTTCAAATGTTTGTTTTGTGCCATCTAACAGTGAATGGCTTAGTTTTTCTATATGAATATCAAGCTATTATAGCAACATTTGTTGAAGAGCTGTCTTCATGAATTACATTAGCACCTTGCTTAAAGAAAATCAAATGAAGAAATTATGTAAATTAGAGCTATATCTAAGCTGCTTCTTTTCTTCCACAATGATTTATTTATACGTGTATAGTTATACAAGAACCACACTCTCTTGATTATTACGGTCTTATAGTAAAATTTGAAATCTCCAACTAAACTCCAACTTTGTTAATTTTTTCTTCAAAATTGTTTATTTTCTTCTTCCTCCTTTTTTTGTTTTCTCTTCCCCACCTTTTAAAATCCCTTCCTGAGACAGGGAATCTGGTAGCCCAGGCTGACTCCTGACCCTCCTGAGTACATCTGAAGGACTGTGTTATAGGGATGTACTACCACACCTGGCTTGAAGTGTCAGGGACTATAAATAGCCACTGTACTTCCATATAAATAATCAGATTAGTATGCCAATTTCTTCTTCTTTTTTTTTTTTTTTGCATTCTTAAATGTCTAATTCTTTTTTTTTTAATTTTTAAATTTATTATTATTTTCTTTATTTACATTTCAAATGCTATCCCGAAAGTTCCCTATACCCCGCCCCGCCCCTGCTCCCCTACCTACCCACTCCCACTACTTGGCCCTGGCCTTTCCCTGTGCTGGGTCATATAAAGTTTACAAGACCAAGGGGGCTCTCTTCCCAATGATGGCCGATTAGGCCATCTTCTGCTACACATGCAGCTAGAGAATCGAGCTCAGGGAGTACTGGTTAGTTCATATTGTTGTTGCACCTACAGNGTTGCAGCCCCCTACAACTCCTTGGGTACTTTCTCTAGCTCCTCCATTGGGGGCCCTGTGTTCCATCCAATAGCTGACTGTGAGCATCCACTTCTGTTTGCCAGGCACTGGCATAGCCTCACAAGAGGCCACTATATCAGGGTTCCTTCAGCAGAATCTTGCTGGCATGTGCATTAGTATCTGGGTTTGGTGGCTGATGATGGGATGGATTCGCGGATGGGGTTAGTCTCTGGATAGTCCATCCTTTCATCTTAGCTCTAAATTTTGTCTCTGTACCTATATCCTTTCATGGGTATTTTGTTCCTTATTCTAAGGAGGAATGAAGTATCCACACAATGGTCATCCTTCTTGGTTTTCTTCTGTTTTGCATAATGTATCTTCAGTATTCTAAGTTTCTGGGCTAATATCTGCTTATCAGTGAGTGCCTATCTAGTGACTTCTTTTGTGATTGGGTTACCTCGCTAAGGATGATATCCTCCAGATACATCCATTTGCCCAAGAATTTCATAAATTCATTGTTTTTAATAGCTGAGTAGTACTCCATTGTGTAAATGTACCACAGTTTCTGTATTCATTCCTCTGTTGAGGGACATCTGGGTTCTTTCCAGCTTCTGGTTATTATAAATAAGGCTGCTATGAACATAGTGGAGCATGTGTCCTTATTACCAGTTGGAAGATCTTCTGGGTATATGCCCAGAAGAGGTATTGCTGGGTCCTCCAGTAGTACTATGTCCAATTTTCTGAGGAACTGCCAGACCGATTTCCAGAGTGGTTTTTAGACTATTTTTATATAATCTGGTTGCATAATCTGGTGTGCTTCTTGGTGAGACAGGTGAAGAGCAATAGTCTTATCCACGCAGAGAGGAAAACTAAAGTGTGCATGTGAGATGAGCAAAGATGTGGGAAGAGGAATGGTTCTGAGCACACAGACTTGGGTTACTCCATCTGTGCTACTCACCTTAGGGACATTTACCATCTAACTTGCCACTATTCATCTGTAGCACAGAGATGATGTATATTCTGATGTATTCTTAAAAATTACTTTATATGTTTAATGAAAAACCACTATGTGCTAACAAAAATGTTCTGGTTTTAGTCTTGGAGATAAAGCAAGATACTTAGCACTGTAGTGAAGAAGACAGAAAACAAATAAGATAAATAAGTAAGACATACAGTGTACTGCATACTGTTACCTGTGCCAGGTGTGTGGGAACCTGGGTAGAGGCCAGGGAAGGATGGGTTGTCATTTTAGGCTAAAGAGGCCTTTTCATAGGATATTTTGAGTAAAGACTTTGAGAAGGTAGACAGTGTATACTGTTAAGAGGTAAGACTATACCAAAGACAATGAAGAAAGGGCAGAGCCCTGTGGCAGATGTATGACTCCCATATACACAGAACAGCAAGTTGACATAGAGTCGACTGGAGGGAAAGCACAGATGATCTGAGCAGTAACAAGCGTTGGGGAAGGGGAATGGAGAGTAGGTACGGTGAGCGAGGGTGAGATCCCATTAGACAATTAAGTGGACATGTTGAGCAGACAGTTTGATAGGAGTCCTAAGTACAAATAAAATGAAGTAGATGGAGGTTGGTAGAGAACTAATTTTAAAGTGATTTTTCCCACACCATGAAACTGACTGAGGTCCCAGAGGAATGACAACCAGCTGAGGCCTAGATCCTAATAAGACAATCAGAAGAATGTTTTGATGTACATTTCTTCAACCTTTATACTCTGGTCAATTATTTGTAGATCATGTTAAAATGTAGATTAAATTCAGAAGATCTAAGGTAGTGTCTGAAATTCAGTATCTCTAAGGGCTCCCGGCTAGATGCCATTCAGACCTGAGTCTGACTAACAAGAGATTAAGAATATGATTAAGCAGAGGACAGAGAGCATTCCCCACGAGAAGCTAGACTATGCACCCTACGCTTCTGATGGATCAATAAACTGAATTTAACCACTGGATTTGGCAGCATGGAAGTCTAAGAAACTCTCTCTTTTTCTTTTTAAAAGACTGGGTCTCGTTCCATGGCCCAAGCTGGTGCACACCACCAGTTCCTGCTTAACATATTTTCTTAATAAAATGGTGAGCAAGATCATTAGATGATATTCTTAGAGAAGAGGTTTGGGGGTCTCAGGACAGGTATAGCAATGTCTAAGAGAAAGGACAAGTAAATGAAGTGTGACCTACAGGAACGAGATGCAGCAAGGACTGGGGTTGGTGAAAGCATTGCATTATCTGGAGAAGTAAAACAGTCCAAGGCTCAAAGGACAACCCTGGGGCATGTTACATGACCTTGAGAATAAGTGAGGAAGCACATATAAAATATAAAGAAAAATGATACATTGCAAGTGTAACAATATATGTAATTGCTAATACATAAATACCATATTGAAATACCACAAAAATATTTGGTATTTAAAAAAAAATGAGGCACTGAGTAAATAGTGTGCAGCGGAGCTGTGATCAGAATATAATACTGACTAACCAGTAATGGTGTGGAAAGAGTAAAAGGAAGGCAAATCTGAATCTATAGTTACAAAATAGTAACAAATCCATTATGTACAGTATTAACATACGAAATTATGAAGGACACAAAACATACATTAAGCCATCAAATACAGTTATCTGGATGGTAAGTTACTGGCATATATTTGTGTTTAGATTTTTTCAAATGATTTTCTATTACTTTGTAGTAAGTAATAATTAAAATACAACATCCCAAAAGATAATGTACAAATTACTCATATTCCTACCCTAACAAATGCTCTTAAGAGTTTTACACGTTAACTTTTGCAGTTTTTAAAGTTTATACTAATTCTCTATTTTCCTTGCTGGAGACAACAACTAGTAAACCTGGTAATTCCTGTTTCCATATTCATATATACAACACTTTTATAAAACAAATATGGGCCAGGGGTGTTGTATTGCATGCCTTTAAGCCCAGCACTAATGAGGCAGAGACAGGCTTAATTAATATTAAACCAAATGGCATGCTGTTGTTTTGAGGCAAGTTACCATATATTCCAAGCTGGTTTGGACTCAGCTTCCTGTCTCCAGCTCCCAAGTGATAGGGGTTATAGACTATATGTGCAATCAGCAAAACAGAATTTTGTGTAATATTTTCTTTGGCAAAAGACAACTCAAATGAATTCTAACAAACTATATGATTCTTTGTGAATTATAAAACAACATTTAAAGGTTAAAATAATTGAAAAGGACACACTTTCCAATATGCTACAAGTATCAACATTTAAATGATGTTTTGACATTCAATGGTAATAACTTTTAGGTAGAACACTGCATTGGCTGGCCTGGAACATGCTGTGTAGACTAGATGACCTTCTTACCTGTCTCCTAAGTACTGAGGTCATAGGCATGTGCTATCATGCCTATGAACACATTTTTTAGGAACCACTTTGTTTAATGAGAAAGTCTTTGCTCTTGGTGAGAGTGGCAACCTCCTCTTTCACTGGATCGGTTCCTTCCAGTGCACCCCACCTTGGTGCATTTTGACCTTTCATTTCTATCAGACTTCTCTAATGTTTGATGATTCAGAGACAATGTGTCTTACTCAGACCAAGCGGGGCACTAGTAAACTGTCCAGCTTATTGTTTCTGAACCACACAGTGACACAGACAGGAATCCCTGCACTCTCTTCCTCTTGGTCTGGTAAGATTCTCTAGTGAAGACTCCTAAGACTGTCTTGTAGGAAAAGTCAGGTTTGGCTGCTAGCCTCTGAAAACCGAAAGGCGACAGGGTTAGGATCTATCTCAGTGGCACACTATTTGTTGTAGGGATCAGCCCTAGATCTAATCCCTCACACTGCCCCCTCCCACCCCAACAGGCTGGGAGATGAGCAGCACAGCTGAACATTATCTGGTAAGTAGAGTTGCCGAATCTCACTGGTTTAGAAAGATGTCCCAATTCTAGACAGCAGAGTTCCCCAGCCAGAGATACTCATTTCCCACTCTCCAGAGAACTTCATCTTTCTGCCAGGTGCTCAGAGGCACTTGCTAGGAAAGAGCTTAACAGAATACCTTCCCCCCATCATAGGAACTGCCAATTTCTGAAGCTAATCTCTGCACAGACTCTTGAAAGTTGTGCTGTAAACATGATGATTTTTATTTTTCCATTGGCAACTACTAATTGAGTTTTTGGTTTCACTACACTCTTATTGCCAGCTTTCCTACTTTCAAAATGTTGCTGCTGTCTTCTTTCCTTCATTCTGATTAGTTTAGTCTTTATAAAAATATTTCTTTATTGTAGTTTTAATGGGGTTGAAAGACAGAAGGAAAAAAAATTTGTCACTTTAATTTGAAGCCTACTTGGTTGTTTCAATAAAGAGTTTTCAACTGCCAAAGACTTTAGAAACTAGAATAGATTGGTACAAAGCAGATGCAAATTACCATCTCAACTGGAAGAAACAACAACAACAACAAAAAAAAAAAAATGGGAAGGGCATTATGCTATCCTTCATGAGTTTCAAATGGATAATAAAAAGTAAACTGGCTTAGAGGGCTTAAAATGTAATAGTGCTTTCTCAGCTACGGCAGGTAAGCAGTGTTTTAGAGTTGGCTATAAAAGTACATCGGCGGGCTGGTGAGATGGCTCAGCTGGTAAGAGCACCCGACTGCTCTTCTGAAGGTCCTGAGTTCAAATCCCAGCAACCACATGGTGGCTCACAACCATCCGTAACGAGATCTGACGCCTTCTTCTGGAGTGTCTGAAGACAGCTACAGTGTACTTACATATAATAAATAAATAAATCTTTAAAAAAAAAAAAAAAAAAAAGTACATCGGCAATTTCAAACTATAAAGTGATGGGAAAGCATCATTCATTTCTTGATAACAGTCACACCGTGCTAAACTAACCCTGTCACTCCACTACTTTTTCTTCTCAAAATCATCATAAATACTAGTTTTTATTGTTTGTTTATATCAAAAGCTCTTTTCTGTCATTCCCTCTCTTTTAAAAAATTTAAAACATTTCTGAATTTTGATACAAGCAGAGTTTGAATTTTTCTTTCTGGACAGCAAACAATACACAGTTTTGTATATTGATACATATATGTCTTATCTTGTCTGTCTGTCTGTCTGCTTGCCTTTCCTGCTTTTCTTCATTTTACTGATAGATATTGAATACCCTTCATAGCCCAGGGCCTAGTCTAGGCAATAGCCATAATTCAATGACCAAAGCAAAGCCCCTGCTCTTACCCACTCTGTATCTAGTGGGGGCAACAGAAAAATTTAAAAGCCTGTTAGAATTAGCATAAAGAAAGGGATGAAGTGAGCTGGGGACATGATAGTTACATACAGGGATCACAGAGACAATCTTACATAAAGTCTCTGAGGTACGCGTATTCCAAAGAAAGTGGGCAGATAGAGGTGCGGGGAGCGTGCCCAGCCTACTGCAGAAGTGCTACGGACCAGAGGGCAAAAACGAGCAAGCTTTGATTTTGTTGCTGTTGTAGTTGACAGTTTCTGCCAGAGATTTTTCATCTCAAGATTTTAATACTCTTTTAGATTTGAGTACATTAAAATTCTAGCTTTGTTGAAAGGCTGAGACTGTTTTGTTCTTAGATAAGTTAAGGATGTTACTAAATAAGATACTTTGCCATGCGTGTGTGGTGGTTTGAATAAGAATGGCCCCATAGGAATGATTATTTCTACCTTGAAGATTTTCTTGTTTTGAAATCTTGCCTGATGAATCTGCCCAATAAGAGGGTCCTGCCCTTGACTTCTGTCCTGGACACCAAGGTCAGCATTTGGGAATAGCCAAGGCTGCTCTGCTTGGGGTCTCCACTGGGCGCTGACCACACTGTTTGGCTGGGGTTTGTTTATAGTTATTTTCATTCCTATTCCTGTACCTACTCACACAGAAGAAACTTCAAAATGGCAGCACTTTGGAGAATAAGAATATCGGCCAAAAAGGAGAAACCACAAAGCTACCTGGGAAATCTCTGCAAGTGTTTCTGTGAAATCTGAACAAGCCATCAGCGCATCTTCTGCCTGTTCTTTCACTATGAGCGGGCACTGCAGAGGCAGGGTAGCTCTGGCTAAAGTGCTTCCTCAAAGTTAACGGAATATACAGCAGCTGTCAGAAGAGGAGGCTGGGAGTGCTCCAGTGGTTTACACAGCACAGGGGGAACAAGGCAGCTTCATGACTTGATGTTGACATGCTGGCTCTTGTAGAAGTAGTAGCTGGAAGTGGTCAGCCAGCACGGATTCTCATATGGCCCAATCATGAACCCTGGATCTTGTCTGTGTGTGCTGTCACCTATGCCCCCTCCCCCAGACATACATAGAGATCTATCCTCTAGGGTTCTACACCCTAGGAATGATGTCCACTTAGATTCTTAGGGGACATGGTACCCATTTTCTGGTAGAGCTCAGTGGCAGGTGGCACCAGGTCTGCCAATGGCCAGCAGCCTCTCTTGGGTGAGTTGGATACTGTGGCTGCTGGATCGCCTGGCCTCAGGGTCAGCTGCTTTCAGTTACTAGCTCTTCTCTTCCTTACACAATGCCAGAAATCCCTTTCTATTCATCCTAACATGGCTCTTCAAGGGTGTCTGTCTCACTAGGGCCTCCTAAGAGAAGCTGGGGGTGTGTGCACCTCTCATTTTTCTTTCCTGGGAGATAGACATGTCTTCTTTCTAGATAAATGATACAGGGCACAGTGTGGGTTTTTCAGTGTCACCTTGTGGTCTTGTTGGAACGGTCCCCTAGAATGGCTATGTTTCAGAGAAGTTCACCTTTGGGCTTAACCCCTTGGTGTCTTGTAGTGTTTCAGAGGACTCGTCCTGGGTCTGTGCAAGTATAAGAGGAAAGCGGCAGTTATGTTGCTGTGCAAGAGTATGGAGGCACAGGGCTCACGGGAAACACGTCCTTTTAGCACACACCTCGGCCAGGATCTACTCAGCAGGTTTTGTGATCTTAAGGAAGCTGGTGGGAGAAGCCTTACGAAACAGCCTCCACCCCTTATCACTTCAAATATGGGCAAGAGCAGGTCAAGCTACCAGCTCTTTCTGAGGAATGGGCCTCTGTTCACTAGATAGGACAGTCTGCTTGTCAGAGCTTGCAAGACTCAACCTTCTGGAAAGAAAAGGGAACTTTTCACAGTGAATGTTAATATGTGCCTGCATGTGCACTCGCTCAAGCCTGTGTGTGTGTGCACGCATGTGTTTACTTGGTGGAATTTTATTTTTGTAAAATTCCTTTCCAGTTATTTAGTAGAATTCACCTACATCTCCACGTCAAACTTTGGTTCCACGGTTATAACCCTAAGTATAGCGAATTTGGAACTCCTTTGAGATTCCTGAACAGGATCTGGCATTCTTGAAAGCTGAGATTGTGGAAGGGCAGGCGGGAGACACTGACTATATAACTATTTTCTAGTTTATTCATGGCCTCAGCTAGGCTATGTCCCTCTTGGGGAGTCCAGTACCCCTCCCCTAGGCACCTTGTCACCTGAATCTCCACCCCATGAAGGGAAAGCAGGCTTATTGGCTTGCTCTGGAGTACCCCCCGCATGTTCTCCTTCAAGTTCTTCAGGTTTCAGTTTCTGTGCACAGGCTAAGTGCATGCTGTGTGCTTTGGTGATGGTCTGGGGCTCCTTTGAGGAGGCAGAAAACCTGGGGTAGGGCGGCTTTCATTTATACCAGAGATCCCTGGGGCTGCCCGCCTGAGCCTGGTCCCCTTGAAGCCTGCTGTTGACAAGCACGTTTTCCACCAGCTGTACCCAACACTACAATGCATTTTTAAAACTGTATTTGCATCTAAGACAATAAAAACTTATTTTTTTTTGGAAAAAAAAAAAAGAGTGTCCCCATAGGCTCATATACTTGAATGCTGATAGGGAGTGGCACTATTTAAAAGGGTTAGAATTAGGAGGTTTGGCCTTGTCAAAATGGGTGTGGCCTTTTTAGAAGTGTATCACCTGGGGTGAACTTTGAGGTGTCAAAAGCCACACCAGGCCCAGGCTGTTTTTCTGCCTACAGATCAGGGTGTAGTAATCAACTATTTCTCCAATGCTAAGCCTGCTGCCACGAGCCCTGCCCTGCTAATGCACTAAGCCTCTGGGACCAGAGGCAAGCCCCCAATTAAATACTTTCTTTGACAAGAGTTGTTGGTTATGGTGTCTCTTCACAGCAATTGACCAGTGACTAAAGTGATAAAGCATTTTGGTTGAACAAAGGCTTGGAAGTTATTGCCTAGTTTTGAATGAAGGAAGGTGGTAAGTTTATTTATTTCTTGTAACTGATCTTGAGGCAAGAGTTGTGAGGGCATGCATTCACTTTTATCTTTTCGTTCTAGCTTGATAATGCAAAGGTAGCATAAGAGGATTTAGGACAAAAAATAAATAAATAAAATTAAAAAAAAAAAAAAAAGAGGTTTTAAGACAACTTTGCTAAAAGTGTGACCTAAAATGTTTACACTAAAAGCCTGTTTCTTTACCAGTAAAAGGAAAGTCAAAATATCTACTTTCTAATATTTTAAGGATTAAATGACATAATAATTCATTAATAAAGAAGAATTAAGACATTCTTTTACACTATTCATAGAACTTTCAAATTTATATTTTATTGTGCCTTTCTTTCTTTCTTTTCTTTTCTTTCTTTCTGAAATAGTCTACTTAGTTCTAAAACTCACAGAGACCCTTCTGCCTCTGCCTCTTGCACACTGAGATTAAAGGCGTGCATCACCAGGCCTGGCTTCAGCTAAGTACTTTAACATGTGCTTCTTCCTTTTTGCTTTGTGTTGGGGACTGACCATGGGTTTCTGAGTGGTGTTTAAGTGATCCACTAATAAGTAACAGATGCATCCCTAATGGTACCTTTTAACTGTTCAATTAGACTTAAAGGGTTTTATGCAATTTTTTTCCTAAGCCAGTTCTTTTTTTTTTTTTTTTGAGACAAGGTCTCTTCATGTAGTCCTGGCTGATCTGCAACTCACAGAGATCTGCCTGCCTCCCGAGTGCTGGGATTAAAGGTGTGCACCACTGCACCTGCACCTAGCCCTGGTTCATTTTCACCCAGCCCTAATTAATTTTAATCAGTATAAATCATAAAAAAAAAAAAAAGAAAAAAAACAATGTATCTTTTGAATTACAAGTAAAATTCAGTAGATATATCTGTTGCAACTTGAAGTTCTATATCTATAAAATATAGATATTCATTTAAAATAATAGTCACATATTTCCTATTAACTTTAATAGCTTTTTTTTAGTGGTAGTGAGTTTTTTTTTTTTCTTTTTGAGGGTTCCTGCTTTTCTGTACTTGTACTGTTCACATAAATCACTGAGTGCTAATCATCATTTGCAATTATAAACTTCTCATCAAATACCTTACTTTTTCCTTGTATACATTAAAGGCTGAACTTGTATAGCAATTTTAATATGTGAGTGTTATCTAGTAGTTAATACCTCTGCAGAGAAACTTAGTAAGCAACCCATAAGAGGTTATCATTAGGACCTTTAATTTATCCTTAAGTGGATTTCAAAAGCCATATATGAAGATTTAACAGCACTGTACTTACTCCATGCCCTGTGCAGTCTGCCGAGCAATATCTATAAGTTTGATCATCTCAAATTTGGTCTCAATGATGTGGAGATGGTGATATAAGCTGGAGCCCTCACACCACTGTGTAACAATCGCCAGTTGTGGCTTTGTAGAATAGCCCATGAAAAGGAGGATGTTCACATGTCGAGTTTTCCTGCCAAAAAGAAACATGACAATGAGTGACAATTCTTTAAAGAAAGTCAAATCAATACAGTGCTCAAGGAAAAAGTACCAGAAATAAAGCAAGGTTGACCTGTAATTATTGAGTTTAACCTCCAGCTCCATTCAGAAATACAGAAACCTATCGAGTGAGGAAGCAGAGGTTGCTTTCATTTGTTTAAGTTGTTCCAAACTTATTAGGAGGTTTTCTATGTGGAAGCAAACCCATTTTCCTCTAACCTCCACAACTAGTTTCCTCATTCTGTTCTTTACAATAGCAGAGTAACTGCATACCCTCTTGAATACAATAGACTTCTCTGGATTAAAACCTCAGTTTGGTTGAACACTCCCCTCACATGAGATTCTAACCACAGACTCTTTCTTGTCTAAGTTTTCTTACCATGGATTTACTCTCATTTGTCAATGTTCCTCACATCCTAGGGCCTAGGACTAAATACAATTTTAAATGTGTTTTGATACATTTAGGATGTTTAGAATATTGCTTTCCTAAAAGGAATTGCTATTATACACAATCAGACATTTTTTATTTCCATTAATTCAGTCTTCTAGATGCAGGAACAAATGATACTGCATCTCAGGACAACAATAGAGACGTGAACTCTAAGCAGACGTCTTTTGTTTCTTTAGGTTGCTCCACTGGGAAGCTGGGATCCACATGCTCACCTGAGTACTCCTACTTCATTTTTGAAGGCCTGTAACTGCTGAGGTGTGGGTGCTGTCACATTCAACATTTTCACTGCCACATCACCTGAAAGAAAATTGTTACTCCAAAATTTCAAATTGTAAGATATGAAATATTTATTCTTGCTAATTGTCAGTTTTAAATTATTAAACTGTATTATTAAACTGTATTAAACTATTAAACTGTAAATAAATTATATTTAACTACCTAGTAATAAACTACTTTCTTCTTCTTTTTAATACAGACTATGGGACACGCACATCCTTCAATCCCACACAAAGCAACTAACAATGATATTCCTATACTGCTGTTTGAAAATATATGCTAAAATATAGTGAACTTCCTCGCCCTGGGAATACACTTAGGTAACTTAAGTACTTGGAGAGTTCTCCTAACGAGTTACCAATGTTGACTAAGGTATTACCTGGCCAGTGAGTGCTCGCAAAATGGACAACAGAACAGGTCCAGTGCAACTTGCCTTAAAATACAAACCTGCCAAATTTTTCTTTTTACAAGTTATGGCTTACTTATGTGGACTGGAAAATTATTAAAATTATAATCATAGTTTAAATACTTCTAGAGTTTTATACACTTTTGGTGGGTATATAAACTGGTATAATTACTTGGCAGCACCGATGGGAGTATATATAAAATTGCAAGTATGCATATGGTGTAGTTCTAAAATTCTCTCCTAGGCATATAGCCAGTAAAAATATACACATATGTTCTTTAAAAGACATATACTAAAAATATACACAGCAGCATCATTCAGAATTGCACCAAAGTGGGAAGTACCCAAATGCTTATTATCGCATAGATGGAAGAAATCACATTTCACTCACACAAAGGAATACTATTCAGGGAACAAATGAAACACAAACATACCCAACAACATTGATGGACCATAAAATATTTGAGAGAAAGATTACACAATATATTCTATTGAGGTTAGGATGTTAGTTGTCTTTGCAGGGTGAGTGAATGAAGAGGGCATGTGGAGACCTTCTAGAAGGCTAATAACATTACATTTATTAATCACAAATGCATTCATTCACTTGGTGAGCTTCAATTACCTGACCACTTGTAGACATTTTAATAAATTTTAACATAATCACTATGAATCTTGATTTTTCTTAACTACCAAAGTACTATAGTATTTATTTTATCGGGTATTACCTAACAGTGTTATTACTTAAATGTTTTAGGAAAACATCAATGTTCCCCATAGGAGATGGTGAGATGGCTTAGTTAAGAGAACTGGCTGTTCTTCCATGTATTGATTTCAATTCACAGTAGTCATATGATGGAGCACAATCATCTATAATGGGATCTGATGCTATCTATCTTTTGTCATGTAGGTGTACATGCAAATAGAGCACTCATAATCATGAGTAAATAATTAAAAAAAATTCCCCTAACTATGGCACTCAGAAATAAAACTTGGTATATATATATATATATATATATATATATATATATATATATNTNTGTGTGTGTGTGTGTGTGTGTGTGTGTNTGTGTGTGTATGTATGCATATATACAGGTTTATATATGTATACAGTATAAAACTTATGAATGTATATAATAAACTTGAGAGATTCAGATAGCATTTTTATACTGTTAAATGCATCTTATATAGATCTTTAATATGAAGGCATTATACATGCTGCTTCAAACAACTCAATATATTAAAACCTTTCCATATCAATGTAACTCTATTATATGATTTTGATAACCATATATGGATGTGTCAATGTGCTAATTGAATCTTCTACTAGTGAATACTCACGTTATTTCCATTTTCTATTATTACTATACCTCTAGTGAGTACACTTTCCCAAACATCAGTCTATTCATTGCTGTCCAATTATGTGCTTAGGCTCAGTGTACATATCGCCAACCTTTCATATTTCCGCAAAATAAACAGGATTATAATCACAATCTTCACATGGTCAATTAAAAAAATATATATGTTCAAAGAAAGTCATGACTTTTGTCTTTTGAGTTTGTAATTCTTAGAAAACTAGTGAGGCTGAACACTTTTTATGTTAACTTTTGATTTATAATACCCATAAAATCATCAAAAGGAATACTTCTAAAAGAAAAACGAACTTTCTTTGGGACTAATAGCTCGATGATCTTCATCTTTATGAATCACTAATATAAAGTACTAACTGCAATCTTAGTTACTCTGAAGCCAGTTTTTATGGCCCACAATCTTTGTTAGAAACCTTTGGAGGACTCCTGCATTTGATGAAAACAGTTTAATGGTGCAAATAGTGAATATTTTACTTCATATTTGTTTTTGAGACAATCTCTTGTTACTCAAGTTGACCTTGAACTTTCTCCATAGCTAAGGATGTCCTTGAATTCCTAATCCTCATGCTTATACCTCCTAAGTGTGGGGAATATAGGAGTGTATTTCATCATGCCTGTAGTTCCTCCCCAAGACAGATCTGTGTACCCTGTCTGTACTGTAACTTTCTCTGTGGACCAGGCTGGCCTTGAACTCAGATCTACTTGCCTCTGCCTCTTGAGTGCTGGGGTTAAGGATATGTGACATCATGCCCAGCTTTGGCTGCTTCTTCTTTTTAAATAAACATTTCTTAATATATCCCACTTGTGCCAATGGCACCGTGTTACATACATACCATGTCCCACTTGTGCCAATGGCACCGTGTTACATACATACCATGCCACTTTCCCTTGTAGACAGTTCCAAATGACCCAGATCCAATCCTCTGCCCCACTGTAATCTGTCCATCAGGAATCTCCCAATCATCACTTGAATCTCTTCTACCAAGTGTTTTCTCGAAAAATATAGTACAAAAGTCAAGCCCAGGCAAACAGAAGAGAAACACCTTATGTTTCATGCTAATTATATTGACCTGCCTGACAGGAAGTTAGGAACAGAGCAAGGTCTTCTAAAAAAAGAAGAAAGAAAACATAAAATATCCATGTTGAAGTAATGGTTATATTTGTGACTCAAAATATAAAGTTAAATTTAAAATGAGCCAATATGAGGATGGAATAACTACTTAAAATTAGAAATAATTGGTGCTGGAGAGAGAGTTCAGAAGTTAGAAGCAGTGGCTTTTCTTCCAGAGGACCCAGGTTCGAGTCCCAGCACCCAGCTAGCAGCTCACGTTCATTTCTTACTCTAGTTCCAGGAGATATGTTACACTCTCCTGACCTCCTTCACCACTGGGCACACACATGCTGGACTTATACACGCAGTCACACAAAAGAATGCTAAAAAGTTCAAAGTAGAAATGATTTAGTATGTGTAGAAATACATTTTTTATTCTTAAATAAAATGGCTTTTAAACTATTTGGAGAACTACAGAGGCATGATAAAAACTATATATTCGTGGCTAGTTTTGGCTTCAAGTTCCCAAAATTTAAGTTAACATGCTGTAACTATTAGTGCTGGATTTCCTTACATGTCTTAACTGATTTGGCCATCAAAAATAAACAGATAAAGGAGTAAATAAATAAATCAATATACCAATTCTTTTGATAAGGTAGAAGTAGAAGAAAGTTATTTTTCAAATATGGAAGGATGTCATTTGGTAGACACTTGATTCTGCACCAGCTTTTAGAACACATATGCTTTATATGCCTAATCATGTTTTCTAAATACTTGCTTATTCTCATTCTCCTCATTTTAGAAACAGAACACCATTATTTCCCTTTCAAAATGGCCTCAACAATTATATTAGAAACCAGAGGGCTGGAGAGATGGCTCAGCGGGTAAGAGCACCTACTGCTCTTCCAGAGGTCCTGAGTTCAA
>NC_034591.1:59043490-59084657 GCF_900095145.1 Mus pahari
CCCAGAAGGCAGACGCTAGCGCAGGCCAGCGAGTTCTACAGAGTGAGTTCCAGGACATCTAGAAAAAAAACGAAAAACAAAAAAAAAAAAAATAAAAAAAAAAAAAAAAAAAAAAAGAAACCAGAGCAAAAGTCAGTTTTGTGACATATACGTTATGCAATATTAAATGTGATGGGAACCTGGCGTCACACAGTTACAGGAAGAACACAGCACAGATGCTTACCATCCGACTTCTGTCCTCCGAGGATGAGGAAGACGACGACTTCCTTTCCCGCTGAGGGCCTGGAGATTTCTGTAAGGCTTTCACGTTAGTGAGTGAGCCAGGTAATGAGGCAGGCGGGGTGGCGGACAAGCCTGTGGTTGACCCTAAATTAGAAAAAGGGGAAATTATCCATATTAGGGAGGAATAAGCATTAAGGAGGAACAAATAAATATGTCCACACAATAGGGGCAGAAAGTAGGGAGATCTAGACTTTAAAATGGAGTGCATATTTAAATATTGGCCCTTAACAAAGGGTAGGCTAAAAGAGGTATGATATGTAAGTAGTACAGTAATTTTTTTTGTTTTGTTTTTTGGGCCAATCTAAAGACCCTTAAAATAAATAATAATAAACAAGTTTAGAGAAATACAACCTCTAAACCAAGATACAATTTCTAAAATTCACTCCCAAGTTCCTGTGCCTTTGATAAGTAATTAAAACATCAAAACAAATGCACAGGCATGGTACCACACACCTTTAATCCTAGTACTTGGGAGGCAGACGTAGGTAAATCTCTGCATTTGAGGCCAAACTGGTCTACAGAAAGAATTCTAGGATAGTCAGGGTCACATAATACAAAGACCCTGTGTGATAAAACAGAAAAAACTAACAAAACTCCAACAACAAAATCAATGCATATATTTATAAAACAAACTTTTTTCTATTTCAGTAGCCTCAATATTTCAAAAACATGTAAACATTAAAACTGAAACATTTTAATGGCCTTCCTGTTAAGAATTTCTTTCCTACTAGCCATAAACTTATACATGATAGCGGACTACAGTTCGATTATTTAAGAGACGGTGGGCAGTGTCAGTGGTTGCTGAGGTTTTTCTATTAGATGTAGACTGTTTGTTACCTTTAGTGCAAAGTTAATATAAACAAAGCTAAGTAGGCTTTCTTTTTAAAAAAATTATTTATTTTTATTTTATGTGCACTGGTGCTTTGCCTGTATGTTATCTGTGTGAAGGTATCAGAACTCCTGAAGCCAGAGTTACAAACAGTGGTGAGCTGGGAAGGGAACCCGAGTCCTATGGAGAAACAGCCAGTGCTTATAAATTGATGAGCTACCACTCCAGTCCCACCAAAGAGGCTTTTAAGACTTTCTGAAAACTTGGTATTATAAAGGTGAACAAGTAAATGCTATGGCATCTTATCCATATTTCAGATATATTCTACTATTTTATATGCCAAGTGAACCTTGTAAGTAGGCTCTGAGCAGCAGAAATGGAACTTTTTTTTTAATATGTAAACTTCTAATTAACTTAGTAGCAATATGTATAGTATCTGGGACAGGAATTTTGAGCAATGACTCTCCAGAGTGTACAGTGAATAGACCTGAGATTTCTAGGTAGAATTTTCTAGGTAGCCACTACATCATGTTATTGCATCATGTGAAAGTTCTATGATTGCATATGCAAATTTCTAAAAAGAAAACAGTGTCTGGAATTTCTTTGAACTAGAGCACAATACATTTTACACTGGTCACTGATAACTTTCCACATGATGGAGCAGTAGCAACTTGCCCAGGCCTCAGGAACAGCTCTCATTGATTGGATTATTTAGTTTAATTACATCACTAAGTACTGAATGACTTCCACTATATTTATGGTTTACCTGAAAAATAGCTGGGTTGATGGAAAACTCTAAAGCACCATCATTATAGTAAATATAAGTCAATAAGTGTATCAAAGCAATAAAAATAACTGTAGAAATATTTTTAAAAAGATATCCAATTTCATCTTAAAATTTAAGTCAATTTTAAAGTAAATTGACATGGTAAAATACTGGACAGTTACATTATAACTTTCCTTATGTGAGGGGTATAAGTCAATATATAAATTCAGTGTTTTTGAACTCATGTTTATAGATTAACAAAAATATATATCATATGTAAAGGGAAATAGAACAAAGAATGACTAATATTACTAAATTTCAAAACACTGTCAAAAGTCTCATAAGAATTCTTTGGCCTCAAACCTGCAGTGATTTCCCTCCTGTCTCTGCATCTCAAGTGCTGAAGTTACAGATGTGAGCCATACGCCCAATATAAAACTTTTTCATAGGGGTTTCCAAAAACATTTTTATTTTCTTACACAAATTAATATTACTTAATTGAAAATTATCATCCAATGCTCTAAAATAAAAAGAATCCTGCCTGTGTCTCCCAGAATTTAAGAAGTTATCAAAACCAAGCAGAAATAAGACAACATTAAGCAAGATGGAAATTTTAACTCAGAAATTTCTTGCTTTTAAAACTTTGTACTAGACAGCATACAGGAAGCTTGCGGTAGTGAGTATGTGAGAAGCACATTCAGAGCATTCCAGCCAGGCCAAGCAGAAACTTAGTACTCAAAACTCTCACACTTACAAACACACGCTGTGAGGGTGAGGCACAAACAGAGTCTGTATCTTATACTTAGTTTGCTTGGGTGAGAACAAGAAAGAAGAGCCCAACTACCTCTGAACACTGGGCCAGGCTCAAAATCAAACACTATTTCACTGGGGACAGAATGGAGGAGGGGGCTGGGAGTCCGGGATTGGTATTTCCGAAGACAGCGCATCAGTTGGTTCAAGGGGGCTGTTAGAAGAGAAAGAGAGGGGCAGGCAAACACAGGAAGACAGACACACAGAAGAAATGAAAGAAGTCATGGGGAATAAATTAGATGAACTGAAGCCTGCTTCACAAAATAATTCTGGATGATATTTTAAAAATCTGCTTATATTTTCACAAAAACCCCAATTAATTTTTCAAAGTGACTCATAACAAGAATAAGAAATGCCACTTGACTTTAGGTACTAAGCAGGCTGTTTACTACTAAGTTAACTGTGATGCTAACATGATGGAAACATTTAAATGCTGGATGTATTGGGCAAAATTATCAGCAGCCACAGTTACTAAGACATATGAAAGTCAAACTGGCAGCAACATTAATTGGCAGGCTCATGGAGTAACAAACAACACAAACTCTTGAATAACTATGTGATAAAGTCAATATTAAGTACACAATTTAGGCTCGTTATTTGGCATCTTCATAGGAGTACAGAACCATAACAAAATATGGCTTACATTGTTTACTCAGTATAAAAATACCGAGTCTGGGCTTGGACCTATTCTGCAGCTATAGAAGGTCACAGTGAAGAACCCAGCTCTAGGCAGGGCATACAGCTAATCCAGTTTTCCTGGTAAGACAGAGGCAGCTCAGAAGGGAAGCACAGAGGAGCTCTTGCAAGAAAATGTGAAGACAGTCTCAAATGCCATCTCTTAGAAACATATGGGGTACATTATTACAGAGTTTGCTTGTTTTGGTTTTTTTTGAGAGAGCCATGCTATGTACACTGGGCTAACCTCAAACTCACGCTCTTCCTGCCTCAGCTCGGATCATAGGCATATGCTATCACATTTGGCTCAAAAAGCATTTTCTTAAAACAATATTATCTTTGCTAGAGGGAAAGTTAGATGGAAATTTCGTAAGAATCTTAATATAATCTCTCATTTGTATATTTTCCTTACTATACCAATAAGGGGATAACTAAATTTTTCTATTAATATAATCTCTCATTTGTATATATATTTTTACTATACCAATAAGGGAGTGACTAAATTTTTCCATTATGGGTCTATTCCATGAAATAAATATGTATTTCAAATAGATCTAGAAAGTGGGTGGGAAATGCTTGAAAAAGTCTGACAAATTGAGGAGATGTGGCAGGCAATCCCCAAAGAATGATATAGAATGACTTACCCTGATTCTAAGCTCTATCTGTGAGTATTTGGTGTAGGCCAAGAGAAATTTAGTGACTCCAGCTTTGGAGGCAGCAGAAATTAAAAAGTGGACAAAGCAATTAAGGACCTTCCTTGGTGGAGTACCTGAGATTGGAAGGAGGGGATTTAAGACTTTCTTCCATGTCTTCTCATTTTCTCTCCTTGTCATGGATAATTTTAAATTCTGCTACCAGTAAATGATAACTACTATTAAAAAAATACATACAAAAAAACCAAAAACCCATTTGGTTTTCTCTACACATTTTTCTCTGTGTCTGTTTCATGGAAAAAAAAAAAAAAAAAAAAAAAGCAACCATAAAGGAGACAAGCAGCAAAGCAATTGCACTTCTGCCTTAAAACAACAACAAAAACAAAATAAAACAAAACAAAAGAACAACACCAAAGTCACTACTTACCTCCGTCACCACGAAACCCCTGGTCTCTAAGCAAATCCTACAAACAAATAGTAAAATATGTTTATTCAAAGAACATGGTAAAAAAGTAACAACAACAACAACAACAACGAATTTTCTACTATGCATAAGCAGAAGGGTTAATTCAAAACAATACCTGTCTTATAATTATCTCACAAAGCAAAGACTATTAAATTAGCTAGTGTATATGACAAACACTAAAGTTGGAAGCACTTGCCAACCTAGACCTACGTGAAAGGATTATTAGTCCTGGTCAAATGCTGAAATCCATTTTAGACCACTCAGTGGCTTCATAAATCCTTAAAGAAAATCCTACTGGCACATATTAAGAGCCATAAAAATGTTCATACCCTTTGATCCTGTAATTCCACTTCTGGGAATTTTTCCTAAGGAAATAATTCAGAAGAAAAAATGATATGCACAAAGATGTTTAGTGCAGCATTATCCATCACACCAAAAATCAGAAATAATTACTCCCCTATGAGAGGCATTTTGACATATTATGGTTATGGGGTATCAAGTTATGAAGTAGTACACAGTTACCAAACAATTATGAAACTTAAAACATGAAACATGTTTACATTTAATAAAAAAATACAAAATTAAAAGCACACTGAATACTACCATAAAAATGTGGATATATAAGAAACATTAAAAAGGAGGGGAGATTAAAATAGCTCAAATAAGGATTTTGTTTAAACTGGTCTCTATATTTAAAATGTAGCTTTTAAAGTAATGTTGGCAGGAGGGGAAATTCTGTATGTAATGAAATTTGAATCCTAGTCAACAGAATACGGATTAGTTTACACAGTTTAACTTAAGTGTGAGGGATTGAAAGGCCGCAAATGTCTCTAAAAAGTTAGTGGCAAATAGGCACAATTTTGCTTATTAAAATAAAAAGTGAATTCTTTACTGGTATACTACATAGAACCTTCAACACACAAAATTCTTTGTGGTTTCACTACTTTTCCTTGGTTTCAGAGCTTACAAACACACAGTGAGATGTAGGCACATGAAAAATAAGTATTTTAGAATAAAAGAGAGATACATCAGTTTATTATAATTTACTACCATTTAAAAAGTGGTGGTATTGACAAGACTTTTAGTGATATACTTTAAGACTATGATGATCTAGTAATCTGACACTGGCCTTCCAGCCTCCAGATCTATGAGAATTGGTGATTATAGTGCAAAAGAAATGACACTAGGAGTTTGGCATTGGTGAAGCAGCTGAAGAATAGACAGGCATGTAGAAAAGCAAGGGGCTTTCTAGACAGATGGCCCCACAGGAGAACAGTTATACCCCTTTCCTGTTTCCTATCCTAGCTCTGAAACTCCCCCGACACCTATAGATGAGCCAAATGTGGCTTTTCCACTCCTGCCAGGTCCAACACACATTTACACATCTCAATCTCACGTGTTCTTAAAGCTCCCAGTTCATCTATCTACTTGACCTAAGTTAAATAGGATACTCTAGTATTTTAAAAATATTTCAACTTTTCTCTAATCTCTTCTATTCCCTTGTCTGTCATCCCTGTGATTCAGCATCATAGAAGAAACCAACCAAAGAATTTCTGGCACTACCTTTGCTATCTATGAACATCTGCACAAGTAGCATCAGCTGTACTTTCTAAACTCACTCATTCTCCCCTTTCTCCTTCCTTCTCCAGGGTACCCCGTATCATAGGCTGGCCTCCCACTTCTGATCCTCTAGTGCCTCTAGCTCTCAGTGCCAAGACTAAAGGCGAGTGCCACGCCTGGTTGGCTTCTTTCTACTATTTCTCTATGTGGTGGTTTCAATAAGAATGGTCCCCACATGTTCATAATATTTGGATTCTTCGTCACCAGGAAGTAGCCTTGCTGGAAGTAGCCTTGTGTCACTGAGGGTTGGCTTTGAAGTTCCAAAAGCACACACCAGACTCAAATTCATACTCTCTGACTCTGCCTGCAGATCAAGTTATAAAGCTCTCAATGACTGCTGCAGAACCTACCTGCATGTCACCATGCTCCCCATGATGATGAAAAGGACTAAACCTCTGAAACTGTAAGTAAGCCCCCAATTAAATATTTTCTTCTGTAAGAGTTACCTTGGTCATGAGTCTCTCATTAAGATGTGTATTCAGATAATAAGAAGTAACTGAGCATGAATAAAAATTAAGTCATTAAAAGCTTTCAAGCAAGAGAACAGATGATAAAAGTATGATAAAAACTTATCCTGGTGAGAGCACCAAGATGGAAATGGGTGGGAATAAATGCACTCAGAGGTTCCAATGAAGGGTATGGAGGCAAATGGTGGTATCAGTAAGTCAGCAGTCTGAGACATAATAAACGGGGAAAGAAACAGTGATGGCAGTTATGAAAGGATAAAAGAGTAAGGCATAAAGTGATTCTTCAACTAGCCAAGCCCAAGAAACCAAGAGGACAGTCACAGCAGAGAAAAGGGGAAAGAGTTTAAAAGGCTGTTTGTTTTCAAATAAAGATGAAGCTCCCAGCTTGAACACATCAAGAACACACCTAACCTACAGACACCGTTGACTCCTTACTCTCCAACCTCCTTACTCCCATAGTTCCCTTCCCCACTTGTCTCTTCCTGTGTGGTCAGGTCTACATAAAGAGAGAAAGTCTTAGTTAAAGAGCATACTAGGAAAAAGCTATTTATATGAACTTACTCTCTAAAATATGGGGGGGGGGGAACCTAATAAAAACTAGGAAGAAAGTCTGATTTTATAATCTTTTATTCATGATTTATCTTGGTAATTAAATAAAATTTATAATAAAGCATTTTGAAAGTTAATAAAATTTGTTATAGTTCCAACTGTAAGATTTTTAAAAATATAAATTTAGAACTATTTTTGTTGGTTCTAATGCTAAACTCATGACAGAAAAAATATAAATTCTTAATGTCATTTTCATAACACATTAACTGCACAAAAATCCTCCCAAATTCCCAAGGGCAACTATTAATTCTAAAATTCAAATTCTTAAATTTAAATTAAAATGAAGTCATTTTTAACTAAAAACATTTT
This sequence comes from Mus pahari, assembly GCF_900095145.1. NCBI lineage: Eukaryota > Metazoa > Chordata > Mammalia > Rodentia > Muridae > Mus > Mus pahari. The sequence goes on from NC_034591.1 coordinate 59,050,977, forward strand.
CAGAGATAGTGTCATAGAAAAAAGTAAGAGTAACTGCAACTTGGTAACAGTGAAGTCCTTACTGTTATTAGAGAATGGGATAGGGTGTTTGGATCTACAATGTATGAGCCCAACATTTACATGATAAATGAAAAGTGGTATTTACTTCCAATCTGTATTAAAAATACAACAGAAAACCAGAGAAACACACTCCAATTGTTTAGTTCTAGCAGTGCTCATACTTACATCAATATTGACAGGCTCAATTGTGTTTATATGAACATTGGGAGCTGAGGAGGACCGGTCTCGTTGCCCAAACTGATTGCGATGATCTTCATCTGCTGGTCGGAAGGGCTGTGGAATTGGAATGGATTTTGAAGGAGATGGACTGGTGAGGATTTGGGGCCTGGAAAAACCAAGTCATTGGGAAGATAAGATTTGGAACAATTACATTAATATTTAAAATGAAAGTTATAAGATTGTTGTATTTAAAATGATAAGCGTTAAAGAACCAAAATTCCAGTAGTAATAGATTTACAAAAAGCATTGGTTTAAAAAAAAAAAACATACCTATAACTAGTACTGCCAAAGCTTTGCTCAAAAGCAGACCAGAAAACTCCAGAGGAATCTACAAATGGCTAGAAATTACCTGTGGTTAATCAGTAGCTCTTATCCTTTAAAATTATATATGGAATTAAAATGCTTCTGGTAGAGACTAGTTGAATAAAATATGCCTATTTCTTATATACTATTTTTCATAATTTAAAGTTACTGAAATAAAAATCTGAAGAAGGTAGTTAGGAAGTTACAAGTAATTGTGAGAATATACTTGTACATTTTAGGACCCTAAAGATAGAATTACTACTTAATACCAGTATTGAATGAAAATTTTATAATATCAAATACCATCTCCAAAATTTTGGAAGATAATCATTATCTTCCATATTTCAAAATGTTTTTCATGTCTCATTATTAACACCAGGGACCAAAGAGAGAGAGAGAGAGAGAGAGAGAGAGAGAGAGAGAGAGAGAGACCATAAAATATTAAACACGGAAGCGAATATTTAAAATAACTAAAAAAATTAGGGGTATTGTAGCTGTGAGGTGCATATGGAAGCCAGAAACTGGTGTTAATTGCTTTATCTCCACTTTACTTATTTAAGACGGGGTCTTTTCACTGAAGCTAGAATTTACAATTGGTTATTAGACTGCTGGCCAGCAAATTCCAAAAATCTTACCTCTGTCTTCCCAGGATTGGGGTGTAAAAGTATCTTTTATTCCCTTGAAGGAATTGTCTCTGAGGCTTATGGCCTCAGTCTGCTAACCTAGGCCTTGTCGTGGAAGCTTCTAGCCTCTATGTAATCTTGTATAGGCCTTGAATGTTTTCAGCCTCTGAGCTTTACTGCTAAGCTCACTTCTTCCTACTTCTTTCTGAACTCTGGCTGGCTGGTTCAATTCAGGTGTTCTGGTTCAAAACTCTTCTCCAAGTTGACTGATTCAATCTGGCTTCTCTCTCAGCCTCTCCTAATTGCTCTGCTTGAACTCATACTAACTTTGGCAACATGTTCTAATTTTCTGGCTCTTTCTCATTCTCTGACTCATTCTGTTGTCACCTGATCAAGCTTGTTCTCTCTCTGTAACCTATCTCTTTACAACTGTCCTAGTAAAACTACCTCCTTCCTCCTTTTTTCTCTCTGTGCTGCTCTCTTAAGAAGCCTCTTTTTCCTCTTTTTTTCTCCTGTAAGTTGGGTATTCTTTTTGGGGTGAGGTGGGGTAGGTACCAAAATTCTTTATTTGAAGAAATTGTACAAATTAAAGAACTTAAGAGGATGTTTTGGTGCAACTTACAGAAAAGATAAAGGCAGCCCGACATATATGCACTGCCTCAGTGACCAGTAAAGTCACATGGCTTTGGGGAAGTCAGCTTAGCTCTCATCACTGTGTCCCAGGGTGTGCTTGTCAAAGAGATATTCTGCCATGCCAGATTCAGGGGCTACTATCTTGCATAGTTGGTCCCGTGGTCACCCTGTTTTCTTTGATGGATTTCACCTGCTCACTCAGGTAATGTGTCTCAATGAAGTCACGTAAGTGGGGACCATTCTTGTCCATAGTCAGTTTGTGCAGTCCTAGTTGTGCCTAATTCACACTCCTTTCCAAGTGCAGTGCACACTCCACTGCGTTCAGCCCGCTCTCCCAGGCATCACAGTCTGGTTTCTTTATATCTGGCAGGAAAACTCAGCCACTTCATTGGTTCTACAGCTTCATCAGTTTCTCATCATATTCTCTCTCCTCAAGAGATTGATAGAGAAAATATTTGGCAAAGTTCTTCAGAGTCACATCATCCCGGTCAAAACAGCAAGCCATAGACAGAGGCAGGAGGCATGTAACTCCGAATTGATCTGGTGGTTGCCAGCAGCCTCCTGATACTGATGGTAATTCGGCAACACTTTTGTGGGAGTAGCATTGGTCATGGCAGTGGCAGGGCAAGGTGCAACAGAACAGCTAAGTTGCAAAGTGCTCAGGCTCAGAGAAGCCAACTGGGGTCAGAGGGGTTGGGCACCCAGTTCTGTCCAAGCACAGTTGAAGCAGGAAGTTGCAGGGACTCTGGACAAGAATGTCTCAAGTTGGGCATATTCTATTCTGTCAAATCCTTCTCTGATTCATCACTTTCAAACATGAGTGCTTCCTTCTACAAACTAACTTTATCTTCATTGTTTGGGATTAAAGGTGTGTGCTAAGGCACGAGCCACACCATACACAACTGAAAAACAGCTTTTTTCACCCAGGAAATAACACAATTTTTGGGTTCCAAGTGTGATCCTGCAACACTAGGGTCATGGGTTTCAACAACTGTCACAACCCAACTTTTAGGTGGGCAATGAGGATGCAAACTCAAGTCCTCAAGCTTGCATGACAAGGACTTTAGCCACTGAGCCATCTTCCCAGCCCTAAAATTATTTTGATTAAAATACTTTAATAGGTTATAGAATGACTTATTAATTACCATTTTTGATACAGATAATAAAATCTCAGAAAAGATTCTCAGGAGCAGGGAAGTGTTACTGCTTGGGGAATGATACAGTAAGGCTCAGTCTAAGCTTCACCTGGCCAAGGAAAGTCCACCATGGACCAAGTTCTCCTCACATACTGCTCATCAGTTTACTCCACATTACAAAAGCTAATCAGCAATATTTAGTTGTTGTTAGACAAGAAAGACAATGTTGAGATAACAAGGGAAATCATAAAAGAATGGTAAGAAAATACAATAGGAGGGGACAATGAGATCGATCACTCAATGGATCAAAAGGTACTTGCTTCTAAAGCCTGATGACCTGGGATCGATCCCTGGAACCTAGATGGTGGTAGGAGACCTTATTCCACAAAGCTGTCTTCTAACTTCCACAAAGGTGCCTCAGCATGCGCATGAGCACAGGCACACATGCACACAGTCATATTAAATACATATAATAAAAAAGTAATAGAAAAGGGTAGAATAAAGATTTGGAGAGCAAAGCTTAAGAGTGACAAAAATCTTCTAAATAAAGCATGTCATCAGACTATGAAGCTCATGATATAAGGATAAGGAAAGAAACTTACTTTAGGGAATTTGTATTAACTACGTGAGTCTGCTTAAATGAACAGGATGTAAACATTATTCTCTAAAAGAAATGGGCATAAGTCCAACTACAATTAATGGAACTGGATTTGAGGGAAGTTACGTTTTATCTGGTTATCGAGAAATTCTCAGTTTTTGTCAAAGCTGTTCTTATTCTTGCTTTATAAAGTTAAATAAAAATAGAAATAAGAATTCCTTTGCTAAGAAATTTTCGAACAGCTAAAAATTACAAGAATGCTATTAGTTAATAAGTATTCAGAAATAAAAACTGTTCAGCTACTTACAGTCTTAGGACAACAGTGCCCTTTAATTCAGGACTAAACTCTGGGAAAGCCTGAATTAACTAGAATGTATAGAATAGTCTAATTAATATAATATGTGACCTAGCATTGGTAGAGAGGAAATAAACTACTCCTGAGATGTACTGAGTAAAAACTGTGACAGAAATATGAACTGGGTAACAAATAAGAACTCTGTTTTCAGAGGACAGTGATTCAGAGACAAGGAGAAAGAAAACCCTGCACTTAATCTGGTAAAGGAAGAGGGCTTGCAACACAAAATCCATGTGATGTATTAATACCATCTGGAGGGTGAAGGGATGCCTGGGTTCAAAGTTAACTTCTCTACCCTTGAAGGCAAGTATATGATAACTCTGAGCAATATTTCATTATTGTACCCATCTGTACGTTTTAATTCAATGCTTAACAAAAGCAATCCTCTAACTGTAATTTGGCTTCTCATTACTGTCTTTCCAAAGAAGAGTGGGCCCATCCTACACAAGTCTGGATTAGGTGGCATGTATATTCTCTGTTCTGATTTTGCTCAACTTAACCAGTATATTCCTAATTGTCATCATTTGGAAAACTGATAAAGCCATACCTGCATACTGTGGACTCTTTCCTTGAAGTAGGCAATTTATAACTAACCTATGAAGGATCTCGGCCATCACCTAATTGGCTTTCTCCCACAGGTATATATTTGTACTGACCCTTCCACATACCTTCTTAAAACTAAAATTAAAAAAATTTTAAAGTAAAAATAAGCAGAATTTTAATTCTAACACTCTTTAGAAAACTACTATAATTTAGGCTTAAGTTTTAGGTTACACTATTTAACATTTTTTGAAGCACAGTAACTTTCTGTAAGTGATAAAAAAGAAAGTAATTATCTCTTTATATTCTAAACTGGGTAATGTATTAATTTTGGAAAATTTCTTGGTATGCCCATACTTGTTTTAGGACTGTTATAACTTGTCAGAACTAGTAACTGTAGGCAAGTTACTGATCACTGTGTAAAGTTTATCCTTGTATTATTCAAATGCTTACTTCTCAGTCCCCATATCTGCCTGCAATCCAGACGTGGCTTATTCTCAGTATCTCCTGACTCAATGTTGTGTAAACATTGTTCTCATTTACTCTCTTATTTGTCAGTAAAAGCTGATAGCCAGTGGCTGAGCAGAGGAGAGAGTAGGGCTGGACGTCTGATTCCAGAGAGGGGAGGTGAAAAGAAAGAAGAAAAGAGAGAATTTAGCCACAAGGAGAGCTGAGGGGACACCATGGGAATACACCTGGAGCAGAAAAAGTCAGATCAATACTAAAATACAAGTGTCTTGGGGATTTTGGCTGGAAGATCGCCAGATTAGTTTAGAGGATTAAAATAGATTAATAAATGCTCAGCTACTGTGCTGTAAAGCTTGATTAAATAAATCTTATAGTCTGTTTCTTTTGTGTGCAAGCTAGCCGGGAAAAAAGAAATACTATCACTTTTAAAATTGCACTAACAAGCAACAAATCAAATATTGTGATATTGAATATAACCGATGTGTCTATTTCTGGTTATCAACTTGACTACGTCTGAAATGAATCTGTGAGGGATCTTTTTTTTCCCCTTAACTAAACTATCTGAACTGGGAAAAACCCATTCTAATCTCGATCTTTGAGGTAGAAAGATGCACTTTTTAAATCCATATCTTTTGAGATGACAAGATTCACTTTTAATCTGACCACACCTTCTGTTGGCAGCGTAGATAAAGGACATGGAGAAGGAAGCTTGCTCTCTGCCTGCTTGTTCTCGCTCTCACTAGCAAGCCCATTCCTTCACCGGCATTAGAGCCTACTTCTTCAGGATTCTGGCAGATACTTAAGACCAGTAGGGACATCCAGCCTCATGGACTGAACAACTACTGGATTGTTGGACTTTCCATTAGTAGACTAGCTAGATCATAGTCTGTAAGCCATTCTAGTAGTGTGTGTGTGTGTGTCTATACATATGTATTTATATGTACATATATAAAAATATTAATATATATGCATATACACATATTTTATAAGTTCATTATATAAATTGTGTTCCTCTAGAGAACCTTGACTAATTGGCTTCTATCTTTACAAAGGTAACTTTACACAGTGACATAAAAGCATTGGGAAATTAACTTTTAGAGAATCTTGCACAGTTTTCAAGACCAGATTCCATTTCCCTCTAGTTAAGAAAAAATATATGTGGCAGAGACAAATGCTTTCTTAATTTAGAAACAGCAACCCTTCACTAGAAGACAATCTGTACTGTTACCATTATGATCCTTCAGAGAGGCCAGGCTAATTTTATGTTCTGTAACTCTGTTCATGGAACTGGCGTCTGTCATTAGAAAAGCATTACGCATCTATAGATTCTGTTAAGAGAATTGCGATAGCCAAAGGATTAATTAAAATCCCAAACATTATTTTGATCTGATCATCTACAAAAAAAAAAAAGTCATACAACTAATGGCAGAGCCATCAGAGGGAACGATTACAATCTGAAAACACAGTTGTACTTTCTAGTGATAGAAAAAATAATATGCTTATATATATTATTGTTATTATTATTGTTGTTATTGTTATTATGTGCTCGTTTGCAGGAGTGTGCATGCCATGGTGCACACATGAAGGTAAGAAAACAAATTTTTCCCTATTTTTGAGGTAAGGTCTCTTGTTACTGCTATGCTATATAGACTTTTGTTGATGTGATGATCTTCCATCCTATTATATGAATGATGGGATTACAGCTGCACCACATTTGGCCTTTGTCAAATTTACATAGTCCTATGGCAAGCACTTTTACCTATTAAGCCATCTCATCTCATCTCACACACATTCCAATTCTATGTGTGACAGGGGAGGAGGGTACCAGGTAGCCTTCTCTATTGCTTTCTGTCTTATTTGAGGAAGGGTCTCTCCTTGATCCTCGAAATCGAATTCTTTCAACTAGACTGCAAGTCTGCAATAAAAATTGCAGGTCTATTATAAGTATAAACTTAATATTACCATTCTTTAATGTTTAAGTCTACAGAAATAAAGGCTAGCAAGATGACAGTGTGTGCAACTGTCATGAAAGACTGACCACTTGAGTGATCCCTGGTTCCACAGTGAGAGAACTGAGTCATGAAAACTGTCCCCTGTGTAGAGGTACACATGTACTATGGTATATCATACATACACAAACACCTACATATCACTGCCCACAGAATCAATCAATCATGAATAAATAAATAAGTTTTTGAGGGCCTGCCTAAAGAAATAACACACTGTGACGAATAGGAGGAAGAGGGTAATAGTAAAATAAATCCCTGTACACTAACATTTCAGAACTATTCTAGGTCAGAATGCTATCTGGAAACTTCTCTTACCCCCCTTCCCCTCCCCAACTCTATCTTCCCAAGAGAAGACTTTCTCTGTGCAGCCCTAGCTACCCTGGAGTCAGTTCTGTAGAACAGGCTAGCCTTGAGCTCACAGAGACCCACCTGTCTCTGGCTGCAGAGTGTTGGCATCAAAGGTGTGCACTGCCACCAACCAGAGAAATTTTTTTTTTTTTTTTTTAAAACCCACATACTTCCAGGACTTAACACAATGGGAAAAGCAAAAGAGACCTATTCAAACATATTCAAGAGCCAACTTAACTTGTCTCTTTTTCTATGATGAATGCAAAGCCTTGGAGCTATTTTTAGAGTAAGTGTTTGCTTTCCCTCCTAAGCGGAGAGGACCGCTACCACTTGCCTTTTGTCCTTTGTCAATGCCCTGCTTCTCTTTACATGGCCTTCCCTCAACTTCAGGCTTTGCCGTCTTCTTCACCTCAGGCTTTCTCTGACCATCTGTATTTCACTGCTAAGTAAATTCCCTTCCAAATAATTTTTATCACATTGGTAACTTGTTTGAAAACCTTTATTCTCCCACACCTTCATATCTCAAGCAAATAACAGCCAAAATGTCAAGATTCTCCACTACATGGTCTCACATATGGCACGTTTCTTCTTCCAACTTTTTGTTGTTATTTGAGATTATGGTCTCACTCTGTAGCAAAGGTTAGGCTCAGACTCACCACCTTTCTGCTTCAGCCTCCAGAGTGCTGGGATTTTAGATGTGTGCATCACATCAGTCTCTCACATACTACTTATAAACTTAGGTAAGCTTTGTGACTAGCTCTGAAACCCGCTCTCTTCTCTGGACACTTGCTCTGATTCCCTGAGTTCATTGAGCTTCCAGCAACTCATTCTCTCTCTCCACCTCCCTCCCCATCTCTCTCTGTCTCTGTTTTTTTTTTTTTTTTTTTAAAGACAGGGTTTCTCCATGTAACAGCCCTGGCTGTAGCCAGCAATTCTTTAAAGACCAGTTTAAATCACAACTCTACTAAGCTTTCTTGAGTACATCCTATTTCCTTGCATTCTATAAATATAAAATATTTATGTTCTTATCACAAAGTTTAATATACTCTATTATGATTTGTAGTTTTGAAAAATTATCAACTCATATGTTAATGTTTTTTTAAGGAGAGGTCATACCATTACCTGATAAAATGGTGAATAAAAGACAAGGCATAAGAATTTTATGTTGACTTTCTTCACAATTGATTTTATAAAGGTCTACACCAATTTTAATTGATTTAATTGATTGATCTCGTGTGTGTGTGTGTGTGTGTGTGTGTGTGTGTGTTTCAAGACAGTAACTCACTGTGTAGATCCGGTCAGGCTCCACTCACAGAGATCTGCTTGTTTCAGCCTCTTGAGTGCTGGGATTAAAGGTGTGACCTACTCTAACACCAGGCTTTTAATCCCATTCTGTACCAAATGCATGTAAATGCTTCAATGTTGTAATAATGTACATTAGTGATAAAATACATTATTGGGGGAAACTATCTATAATTTAACAGTTCCAGTGTTGAAAAGGTTTACAATTACACAAAAGACCCAAAGAAAGGCAGTTCAACTAGCATATCATCAAACAGCAAGAATCAAATCATACCCAATAGAGTCTGAGGGGGGTGCGGAAGAGGATCCGGATGGAAGGGCAGTCTCTGGTAAGGAGGCCTCCTCCTGTGGTACTGGGTGATGCTCAAAGAACTTGGAGACAAACAGCAAACTGTGAGGCAAAAACAAAACAAAACAAAACAAACCTAACTTGTGCAAAACCCAGAAGCTTCAATACATGAGAACACAGAAGTAGTGAGAAAATGTGGGATCAAGTTTTACTTTCAGAAACAACTATTAAAGTTCAATTACGTATATTTTTGTCGAAAGGTTTCTTTAAAAAAATTATATTATACTTTCAAGGGCATGGTCAGCTCTAAAACTAATTGTTGTTTTCAGTCAATTTCTACTATCACAGGAAGAAATCATCTAGTTTAAAAACTAAAAGAAAAATATCTAGTGGTAAGATAGATTATCCTTTTTGTTTTTTCCTGAGATGGATTCACTGTGTAGCCTTGGAACTCACTGTGTGGACCAGGCTGGCCTTGAACTTACAGAGGTACACCTGCCTCTGCCTCCTCAGTAGCTGCTAAGGTGGATATATCATCATAATTAATTTTAAAGTCAAATTCCATTTCAGCAGCAACAAAAAGAGTTATAGAGAAAGATTATTATACAATGATACCATCTAGTATATCTATTAGACATACTATAAAATAGAGAAAAAAAGGAAATTTTAGAAAGAAATAACTTATGTATAAGTATTCCCTTAAATAAAGGGAACAGGGATAAGATGAAACAAACAGATACAGGTGAGGTGAGAAGTGAGGGAGAAAATCAACATAATTGGTAAAATAGGTCGCCGAATCAGACTCATTGTCCTGAAAGACAATAGTCAACTTGACTGAAACGGTAGTCTATATCACCCCAAACTATATAAAAGTGATTTCTAAGGACTAGTAGTTGTTACTTTAGAAAGAGTATAAAGTGAAAACTTTATGTGCACCAAAGGCACTGTTCATTCATCTGAGGGAGAAGAGCTGCGTGGACTACTCATTCCTTTAAAAATTCTTTAGCAACTGCATTGGGCAAAACGTCCCTCGTGACTTTCAAAGGCCACTACTTTTATATTATGAAAATGTAACTATAAAGTAATAGTAAAGAGGTTCTTTGTGGATTACTTACTCAAGTTGGTCATAATTAACACACATCAGTGGAACCTCTGTACTACAACGCTGGTGAAATTTATAACCACATGTTTGACAGCGGAAACCCTGGAAAAGCAGCTTTCGGCAAAAGTCACAAAATGCTAAGGTGAAAAAAGTTTTCCGTACCTGCAAAGTGAAAATCATACAGGGTTTCAGATACTTGCAAGAATCCTTTTTATATATTTGTATCATAAAAAGTCACATACCAAAACACAATATTAAAACCAAAGGATTTGAAATACTATCCCATCTTAATATCCAATATAAAAACTCAGAAATCAAGGCATACAACAAATAAAAGAATTGAGACCCTGATATGTTATCCAATTTCAACTGGACAACAAGCAATACTTAAAGGGACTCATGCATGAAATTCTCAAAGCATTTTTTTCTTTTTCTTTTGCTTCTCCCCCCCCCCCCCCGAGACAGGGTTTCTCTGTGTAGCCCTGGCTGTCCTGGTCTTAAAGCATTTTTAAAAATTGAGTTAAAAAGATAACTGATTTCAAGCTTGACAGCATTAAAAAAAGTAAAAGTACAAAAAGGAGAGCTACAGGTAAAAGGAAGGCAAAGCAAAGCTATCACGCAATCCCTGCACAACGAAGGCAGCAAAGGGATGTGACCGCTAGTGCCGACAGACAGCGCGAGAAACGATGATCTACTTATTCAACCTCAGTTCTCAATCAGAACAGCAAGACAGCAGAGAGGAGAAAGAGAGTTACAATCCGGCAAACAAGCCACTCCTAATGGAATCAGCAATCACCATATGAGGTGGAAAGTTGATAAAACAAGAAATCATGGCAAAAGATATTTAGTAATATGAAAATAATTACCCAAGAGCTTAAAACAGAAACTATTAAAAATTATCAATGGCTTCATGAAATCTACATTGTAATTTTATTAAGGTATCGTTGGGATTATTTTATCTGGAATTATGAAGTGAACTGTTTGTAATACAGAATGTATTACTGCTAAATTCAGCAACTTCTTAAAGTTTAGGTCTGAAATTTGGATAATAGGAAAGAAAACTTCTTTCTGCCTTAAGACTTTAACATATTGTTAAGACATATCTGGAAGAATGTCTGATGCGGATATTTTTTAGTCTACGCTTTCAGATAAGCTCCTTCATATAACAAAATAAATAAGTGTTCAAAAGAATTAAAACTTTATCAGTGACTTTTAATGTACAACATGGATCAAAGAAATTGCAGTGTATTAAGGGAACTCTTTCTCCCAAAGCGAGAAATTATATAAAGTGTATATGTGCTGTAGTAAGTAATAGGCAGGAAAATATATAACAGAGAAACTGCTAACAATGGCTATTTCAGAGTGTTGATGGCAAGGATGACTTTTTTATACTTTCAACCATCTTGAATTTCATTTAAAAATACCACAATCAATAAGTAATAAGTATATTCTTTTATTATGACCTAGTATATACCTCAACCTACATAACAGCACTCACATCAAGCATAGCTTAGCATTTTATATCCTTTATTACATATAAATGCTTTTCACAATATATTTGATTTTAACACCAAATCACATTTCTCTTTCTGTCTAAATGGTTTTTGCAACAGAAGTTGGTCTTGAACTTTCAACCATCCTCTTGCTTCTGCCTCCCAATAGAGGTTTCCAGCTATGGAAAGCCACATCTGCTCTCAAACTTTTTATTTTTTTGAGACAGGGCCTTACTATGTAGATCAGGCTGTCCTTGAGCTCCCTGTCATTTGTGTGTCTCTGCTTCCCAGTGTGCCACTATGCCCCACTCAAATTTCTATCTTCAAAAACTATTTAATCAATAGCTACTGAGAATTATAGTCTGGCACATAATCCATTCTGGCCTTGCAGGAACGTTCACATAACGGCCTGTGCTTTCTTCAGTTTTCTCATCACTTGAAAAAGCATGTGACAAAAGCCAGTGTTTGTTTCTAGCTTGCCTCCCTTTCCAACTGCCTGCGATTAGACAGGAATGAAAAATACCTTTTCTGATATTTCATTGCCAAACTAAGCATATATAGTACTGTACCATTATCTCAAGAAACAACACACACACACACACACACACACACACACACACACACACGCATGCGCGCACACACACACATGCACACAGACATGCGCGCACACATGCACACACACACACACGCACACACACAGGCACGCGCGCACACATGCACACACACACACACACGCATGCGCGTGCACACACACACATGCACACAGGCATGCGCACACACATGCACGCACACACACGCGTGCGCACACACACATGCACACACACAGGCATGCGCACACACACATGCACACACACACACACACACACGCGCACGCGCGCAGGAAGGCAAGGTACACAGGGGTTGGGCGTTGCAGGGGAGAGGAAGAGAATTAGAGAAGGGAGCAGAACAGCAGAAGGGTAAAAGGTACTGGGTACGCAGTACTAAAGATGGATTTTATGCAAACCATAAAGATACCTTTGTGAATAAAGGTGGACTAAAAAGATCTATTAATTCTTCTGGCCATAACTTATGATCAGCTTAGAACAGACTCTAAGCATATTTAAAGATGTATTAGTTGAGTGGGGGGTTGTTAGGAGGCTGTTGCAGGCTGGTGACAAACTTAAGCTAGGTTTTACCAAAGGCAAAAAACACAAGATAAAGTCTCAAGGAGAATTCAATACCCAACTCTGCTGCTTCCTACCCATCCCCTTAATCTTTATGAACAATACGTATGGCAAGACATAGGCAGTCTAACTCTACATATTTTATAAAAATAAAAATAGAGAAAAGGCCTCAATTTCTCTTCTTATAGGCTACTAGGCAATCATTACAAGAATAAAGCTAGCTGTACTAAAACAGAATTAACACCCACAGTCTTACTGAGGAGAAAATCAAAAGGAAGAATATCACACAGCATGACCCCAGTTTTCACCTGAGAGAGAGAGAGAGAGGTGGGAAGTAATGAAGGGAAATGCAAGTAAGCCATGCTCACTGCCCTGGAGTTGTGGACACAGATAACCATCCTGTTACCTACATCTATACACATGATGATTTCTAGGAAAAGTTCATTTTAATAGTCAGACTTCCATATCAGACTAATTTTGTTTGTTTTTTATTTGTTCTTTTAAGAGACATAGTACATGTATTTTAAGTTATAGAGGAAGAATAAATATTAACTCTTTAAATACAAGATTTTAAAGAACAGAATTTAGGCTAATTATCAATCATAAAATTATTCATCTGTATTTCATATTCTCTAAAAAAAAAATTCAAAAGAAACTGACCAGTTTTGACAATTCAAATATGAATAGATACATACAAAGTTGTGTGTTGTAAGTGGAACATTCTCTAGTACTTCAACATGTAACTCTTCTCCAGTAAGCCAGGAAATGTCCGTGTCCCAGCCAATTGGTTTCTTCTCTCTGAAAAAAAGGAAGGCAAAAACCTTTTTTGATGACTTTATCTCAATATATGTGTGTATACAAATATGGTTACAGAGAAACTAATATTAAGGAAGTTTGGCTCCATACTTTTCAATCATTAGAAATTAAATTCTTAATTTTTAAGTTTAACTTTAATAAATGTATTACTCTCAAACAAAGAGCAGTATAAATATATTTACTCTTAAGTCGGTCCAGAAAAACCTACAACAGTCAAAACCAAATTGTTCCTGGGGTTTAAAAAACAGACAAACAAACACACACACACACACACACACACACACACACACACACACACACACATATACACAGGTATGGTCTTACCATCCAATTCAGAGAAAAAGACCATCCAAGGAACAACATGCCTCAAGATGTAGATTCAAAACATAACCATCTCGGAACAATATTACTTTATGAAAAGATACTTCAATATTAAAATGTAAATTCTGGTAACTTTTTGTGGAACTATGAGCTTGGTATTTAAAAAGGAAGATTATAGAAACGCACATTATCTAAACAGATCACATTCTAATGTAGTGGTTCTCAACCTTTCTAATGCTGTGACCCTCTCATGTAGTTCTTAATATTGTGGCAATCCCCATTCATAAAAACATTTATGTTGCTATTCATAAATGTGATCTTTCTACTGTAATGAATCATACTATTAATAAGTATCTATATTTTCGGTGGTCTTAGGCAACCCCTATGAAAGGTTGAGAACTGCTGTTTTAATGTTCACAAATTATAGAAATTATAAACTCTAATAAAGGCATTTGTCATAGGAATAAACAATATAACCACATAAATTATCAATAGTCTTCAAGATTTCTTCAAGAGTAGTATTAGTACAATTTTTTAAGTTGATGTTCTAAATCTTTTAGTAATAAATATCTTCTTTTTTTCTAATGTGTATGGGTGTTTTGCCAGCATTTAAGTCTGTGCACCTCATGCATACCTGAGGAGATGCCAAGGTTTTAGATCCCTGGAATTGGAATTACAGATGGCTATGAGCTGCCTGCCATGTGGGTTCTGAGGTATCTCTCCAGTCCTTGAGTTAATTCTCAATTCCAGAGATTTGCATAAAGACTACAAAGGAACCCCAGAGCTTTATGTCTAATTTCCTTTCAAAGAAAATGATATAACACATACAAACCATACCCATCCTGAATTCTGTAGACAGCACAGCATTCTGGGATGAGACCTCTCATCATCAGTGCTTTCTTTAGACTGTCTCGGACTGTAACACCACATCTTGCGGGTACCTATGACATAAATACATGCAAGAGGTAAAGGAAGGAGGTTTTCTTTCAAATCATTTTTTTAAAACTCAGTCATTTACCTAATAACATCTTTAAAATATCATATGGATTCCTTGGGTCTATAATTTACTCATTAGTCAAAGGAAATTATAGCAAGTAACTATTATTTTATCAGCTTGAAACAAAGAAAAAAAAGAAAGATGTGTAAGTCTTCTATTAAAACTATATACACATATACATGAATAGAAAACATAATATCCACTATACTGCACACATCAATATAGTATGGTTCCACCACTGAAAATACTTAAAGGTCAACACTCAAAGTAAAATAAAAAATTTTGCTGTCTGTTTTTTGAGACAGTGCCTTTTGTAGCCCAGACTTGCCTGGTTCGCTATGTCAGCCTTACAACTATTGTAAGTAGAAACTGCTATGTGTAAGCACATACTACTATGGTTACATTGATGATTATTAAGAAATGCCTTACTGACTCCAAATAAAGCAGAAGAAAATGTATGTCTTAGGAAGGCTGGACAGATGGCTCAGTGGGTGAAGTTTTTACTGTACAAACATGAGGATCTGAGTTGGGTCCTCAGTACCCACTAAAAGTGAGTGTAGCAGTGCACATCTTTAGCTCCAGTGTGGACCTGGGGGAGGGCTGTGTCATTGGTCAGCCAACTGGCAGAAAGCTCTAGGTTCACAAGAGACCCTGTCTTGAAATACAAGGTGAACAGTGATAAAGACAACGGCCACTGATCTCTACAAGTGCATGTACTCGCAGGCATACACACGTGCATGTGCACCACCATCCAAGACAGAGAGACAGACAGGTAAGGGTATAGGGAGGCAGGTGGACACACGCAGACCCAGGCATCAATCTGATATTTGGTACTTACTTCCTTAGTGTCTCTACCTGGGAACTTGCCCTTCTCTAGAATAGAATATTACTATTGAGGCTATCGATAGCTTCTTCTAGTATTCAGTGATGCACATGTTAGTCAGCTGCTTAATTCCTTATGATAGCAACATATATCTACTCATGGATTCTTAATCAATACTCATTTCAGGGTTTTAAAATTTTTTTATAATAAAGTTTGAACATAACTATTTTGTTCAAGTGTGAACATATATCCAGGACTAGATATATGATCTTCTAAATTGTATCCGAGTCTTATTTGAAGTGAGATATGACAGGTTGAAAGATGCTCCTGTTTTAGTGTAGTTAAGAGTGTGCCAATTGAATACATATTTCCTAGAACACTAATATCAAGATATCACTATCTATTGATAGAACAAAGCTCATACAAGGAAAAGTAACATTGGGAGGAGAGGGCAAGGCAAACGGTTAATCCTATTGTTTAGCCTTTCCCATGCCTCATCTACCTGGTAAATTTGCAAGACTAAAGAGAAGCAGAAAGATTACAGGGAGTACAGCTTTTATTAGGGAAGTCAGAAGGAGGGGGTGTTTTAGGTAATATAAGATTACTGCTTCAATTACTTTAAGCTACTAGGTAGGACCTGTGTTTAGAAATAAGCACAGGAGCCGGGCGGTGGTGGTGCACACTTTTAATACCAGCACTCGGGAGGCAGAGGCAGGCGGATTTCTGAGTTCAAGGCCAGCCTGGTCTACAAAGTGAGTTCCAGAACAGCCAGGGCTACACAGAGAAAGAAAAAAAAAAAAAAAAAAGAAATAAGCACAGTTTAATATTATCACTGAAACTATTGCTGGGTGTGATGGTGCACACCTTTAATCCAAGCACTTGGAAGGCAAAAAGCAGGAGGACCTAGCTCTGTGAGTTCCAGGCCAGTCAGGTTAACTGAGTGAGGCCCTATCTTAAGTTTGTCATAAGGGCACAGGGTCTCATAACCTTAAGTATTCAAGATATAGCTAGACATACAGGCAACCCTCATTATTTGTGGGAAATTATGTGTGTATTTGTCTACTCACTGGAAAATATAAAAACCTTTATTGCGTTTATGGATAAATGAAGATCAGTGAAAAACCTATTCATGTACTGTCCTAACTAAGGTTGAACAAAGTAGCAGTTTACCTTTCTGTTTTCAGAATACAAATCTGTATCCTATTCCTATTCCCAGCCTACCTACTGCTACATAAACTTATGTGCTTCCTGTTTCAGATGCTTTCCCAGCACAGTACTTAAGTGCAGTTTAGAGCTCCTAAGCCCAGTGAAGGCTGTAATGTGTCTGGCAGGGAAGAGGTAGGAGGGGTGTGTGTGTGTGTGTGTGTGTGTGTGTGTGTGTGTGTGTTGGGGAAACTTAATTCAGGCCTCAGCCACAGGGATGTTAGCCACAAGTTCATGTTATGGAATCAACAACACTATATATATTTGTCTGAATATGTATTTACCACAGGGCAATTCACACTTGAACAAAATAGTTATGTTCAAACTTTATTATAAAAAAATTTAAAAACCCTGAAATGAGTATTGATTAAGAATCCATGAGAAGTCATTACATTTGCACATGTTTAAAATCTTCTATAGTACAATGGTTTACAAAACTTTAAGGAGTCACTTAAAGATGTGTGGTGGCACAGGCCTTTAATCCCAGCACTCAGGAGGCAGAGGCAGGCAGATTTCTGAGTTCAAGGCTAGCCTGGTCTACAGAGTGAGTTCCAGGATAGCCAGGGCTATACAGAGAAACCCTGTCTCAATCCCCACCCCCCAAAGATTTGGTTGGACATCAAAAATGTCAATTATCTGTGCTAGTATGTGTGTGATATTGTAATTCTCTCTCTTTCTTTTCGAGACAGGATCTCGTATAGCCCAGCTTGGCCTTAAACTTACATACCCACGAATTATTCTGCACTCCTGTCCTTCCTGCTTCCCAGCATTTCAGATCACATACACTGGTCGGCTGGGTGGTACAGAAGCAAGTTTGTGGTATATGTAAACACCAAACAGCCCTTAAATAAACTAGCACAGGACTCATATGCAAACCAATATGTAGATTCGAACACAATTTTAAAAATACAGCTAGCTGTGGCTCGTTTTATGCCAACCTAACACAAGCTATAATCATCTTAGAGAAGGGAACCTCTATTGAAAAAAAATGCTTCTTTCTATAAGACTGAACTGTAGGTAAACCTCTAAGACATTTTCTTAATTAGTGATTGATGGGGGAGGGTCCAGTGTTGTGAGTGATGCCATCCCTGGACTGGTGGTCCTGGGTTCTGTCAGAAAGCTGACAGAGGAAACCATGAAGAGTAAGCCAGTAGCAGCACCCCTCTATGGTCTTTGTATCAGCTCCTGCCTCCAGGTTCCTGCCCTGTTCAAGCTCCTGTCCTGACTTCCTTCACTGATGAGCAGTACTGTGGAAGTGTAAGCCAAATAAACCCTTTCCTCCCCAAGTCAATTTTGGTCATGGTGTTTCATCACAAAAATAGCCTGACGAAGACATAGCTTTTTGATTTTTATTACAATTAATCTTGAAGTTGTATCTTTCTCGGCTGTCAGACCAATTTGTTTTTAAGGAAAACTATGATATGCTATGCTTACAACACAGTCTTGTTAGAAGGACTTTTTAAAAATTATTTTATTAGATATTTTCTTCATTTACATTTCAAATGCTATTCCGAATGTCCCCTATACCCTCCCCCCACCCTGCTCCCCTACCCATTCTCACTTGTTGGTCCTGGTGTTCCCCTGCATGGGGCATATAAAGTTTGCAAGACCAAGGGGCCAATCTCTCTTCCCAATGATGGCCGACTCGGCCATCTTCTGCTATATATGCAGCTAGAGACACGAGCTCTGGGGGTACTGATTAGATCAAGAGAACTCTTATACTCTAAAAACACTTCAGAGTGAAGACATTAGAATTAAAGTGCTTCCTAGACAAACTGATTTTAACTTCCAAAGAACCAGAGCCATTTACAAAGGTTGTATCTTTTACTACTAAACTGTGGTGCAAATCAAACCAAAATAGGTTAGTCAGTGAAAAACCGTGCCAAGGACAAAAGAAGTCCTTCCACTGCTAGGAAGGCTTAGAACCTCTGTGGAACCAAGAATGTCCTGGTTCCACAGTGCTGCACACAGCACTTGACCTCACAAACTTGCTGTGGGGACAAATGAGAACATGAGAGAGTGGTTTATAAACTGAAAACTGGTAGGCAAAACATATTATTCTTCCTGCCTGCAGAATATTCCATCCTGTGTACACCTTAGGTTTTTGTTTCACTGTGGCTAAAAATATAGAGGGAGGATTATTTCCTGGAGCTGTAGAATGTATCCTATTTAATAATATCCTTTTATTCTTAACCTATTTCATACACTTACTTATTTGTACTGGCAAGAATTTAAGTTTCTACTATTATTTCCTCACCATCAAAATGGCTAAAATCAGAACAACTTTACCTTATCTCTCTCAACTCCACAAACAGTTCTTACTTCATATATACAAATAGGGCATGATTTCATTTTTAAATTACATTCCCTTATTTATATATTTTGATTTTCACATGATGTGTTGTGAGTGGGTGTGTATGTGTACACATGTGGAGTTCAGAGAAATCCTTTTGGGAGCAGCACGCTGGGTGATTTCTTGACAACTTGATATAGAACTATTTGAGAAGAAAAAATATTAACTGAGGAAATGCCTTGAACTGAGAGCATTTTCTTGATTAACGCTTGATGTGGGAGGACCTACTTCACTGGAGGTGGTGACACATCAGGCAAGTCCCAGATAAGATTAAGAAAGTAGGTTGAAGAAGCCATGGGGAGCAACCCAGCAAACTGTTTCTCCATGGCCTCTGCTTCAGCTCTTGTCTCAGGTTCCTCCCTTGAGTTCCTGCACTAAACTTCTTAGATATGTGATATGGAAGTACCCTTCCTTCTCAAGTTGCTTTTGGCCATGGTCTTTATCATAGCAATAAAAAAGTAACAAATTCAAAATGATTTAGGAAGAAGTCTTCTACCAGGCATGGTGGCTCATGCCTATAATTCTAATTCTTAGAAGTTGAAGCAGAAGGACTGCCCTGAATAAAACACTAGCTTGAACTACACAGTAAGATTCTGCTTCAAAAAACTTGAAGGGCTGAGGAGAGAGCTCAGTTAGTAAAGTGTTTACTCAACAAGCATGATGACTTGAGGTGAATTTTGAGAACTCATATAAGCAAGTTAGATATGAGCCAAGAATAATAGTGGTACACACCCAAGCACTCAGGAAGCAGAGGCAGGTGGATCTCTGTGACTTGAGGCCAGTCTGGTCTACATAATCAATTCCAGGACAGCCAGGGCTATGCAGAGACCCTGTCTCAACAAACAAACAAACAAACAAACAAACAAACAAATATGTTGGATGAAGTAGCATGTGTACTGGGAAGGCAGGGAAAAGTGGATCTTGAGGGCTTGCTAGCCAGCCAGCTTACCCTTAATGTGAGTCCCAGGCCAAAAGCAAGGTAAATGACTCCTGACACACCTCAGGGTGTCCTCAGGCCTCCACATGCAGGCCCACATGTGTATGTGTACACACATGTACGTAAGGCCACCTACCCACACATTCCAAACCAGGTGAGAAGTGGAGTATGAGAGAAATATGCTCCAAGTATACTATATACTCTCATGAAAATGAAGAAACTAGACAATCAATAATATCTAACAGTCAAACAGATAGAAACATTACAGTTTTCTTTATCTGATATAAAGGGTAACTTCTGATAGGATACAATAAGCTCTTGTTCCTTGGAGAATCCAAAGCTTTATGACATGAGGAACACTCGTACTTTATGAGAAGAAACTATCTTTTATTAATTTTCCTTACATATTTATCTTTTTATAATTTACTGCCGTTAGAAAGCCCAGCCATTGATTTCCCACAGTTTTACAACATTCTTTCTTGAATGGTATATAGCTTCTCATGTCTACCTATTTACTGGGATCTCACCTTCTATGACTTCACAATACATATAACAATGTTAACATCAAATAAAATATATGCCTGTTATGATGCAAATGTCACAGTCCAATTTCCAGGGCCTCAGTTTCAGAAACAGAACTTTCAGTAGTTACACAGCTTTTTCCATTTTTAAAAAAAGATATTTATTTTCTGACAATTTCATACAAGTATACAAATATGTCTTGATCACCACCATCACCAGTTTCCCCTCTCGCTCCCTTGAATCTCTGCCCCAACAGACGTTCCTCTTACCTTCATGTCCTTCAACACTTTATTACTATTTTCTATCTTTTTTACTTGCTTTTGAAAATATGTGTGTGTGTGTGTGTGTGTGTATGGTGTCTGTATATGAGTATGTTCATGTCATGGGCACATGTTTGTATAGAGGCCCAAAGTTCATGTTGACTCTTTCTTAATTGCTTACCACATCATTTTTTGAAGCAAGGTAACTTGCAAAAGAGAGAGCAATTAATTTAGCTGGTGAGCTTGTACCAGGGGTCCATTTTCCATCTTCTGGATAATAAGAATACAGGCAGCCACAATGCAGGGTTAGCCTTAAGAGTTCTGGGGCTCTGACCACCAGTCCTCCAGCTCATGCTTGAACAACAAATGCTTTATCTCCTGAGCCACTCCCTCAGACCTTTTATTTATTTATTTATTTATTTATTTATTTATTTATTTGGTTGGTTGGTTGGTTGGTTGGATGGTTTTTCGAGACAGGGTTTCTCTGTGTAGCCCTGGCTGGCCTTGAACTCAGAAATCCACCTGTCTCTGCGTCCTGAGTGCTGGGATTAAAGGTGTGTGCCACCACCGCCTGGCCCCTCAGACCTTTATTACTTGCAATTTTAAAAATTGATAACTGTACAGTAGTTAGGGCTTTATTATGACATTACTTTGATCTTATTTCTCATTCATATTTAGGTATTTCAAAAACACATATAAATTATTAAAGGGCAAATTTTATGTTGTCTTTTGTATATCCTAGACAATTTTATGCAATATTTTATGCAGTATATTCATAAAAATACTTTCTAATTTCCCTTAGAATTTTTTAGTCTATGCTGAGAAATAACTGTAATTCTAAAACCATGCTTTTCTATTGGTATTCATTCTATTTTAATTGCAGTATGTTCAGAGAATTTGTATTTTTGGATATCCCTTGTTGCTAAAAATATAATAAAGTCTCTAAGTGTCCTCGAAAAGAGTATATTTTTTTAAATGTCTGCAGGGCCTACCTATAATATATTGAGAATGACATCTAGGCTTTACACGCTGGGATAAACCTGAAATCCCAGCCCTTGAGGGGGTAGAGGTAGAAAGATCTTAACTACAAGATCAGCATGGAATACAGACCTCATCTTAAAAGATCAAAAATGAAAATGGATAACTGACAAAGAACTGTTTAAATACAATACTTAGTATTCTAATTGTCTGGTGAAGTTGCTTTTTAATACATCTTTCCTTGTCCTTAATTGTTTTCCTTAAAATCTATTTCATATAGTTCTATGACTAACAGCATTCTTTGTTTTTTATTGAAAATATTTTTTTCATAATATATTCTGATTTCAGTTCCCCTCCTCCAGCTCCTTCCCACTTCCCCACCTACCCAAATCAAATCTATAACCCCCTCTCTCATCAGAATATAAACAAGCATCTAAAATAGTAATAATAAGAGAAAATAAAAACAAAGCGGAACAGGATGAGCAGCACTAGCATTTTTAAAGGTTCACAATGAAAAACAAGAATGAGGTAAGGGATAAAGGACACACATAAACTGCAATGATGTGGAGAACCCAGTTTTATACACACTGTACATAACCTTACATATCCTGTCCTGGCTACTTTTTCTGTCACACAAGCTAGAGTCACCTGACAGGAGGGATCTTCGATTAAGAAATGCTTCCGTAAGACTGGGCTGTAGGGCATCTTCTTACCTTGTGATGACTAGGAGGACTCAGTAAATTGTGAGCAGTGTCACCCCTGGCTGGTGAACCTGAGTTCTATAATAAGGCACGCTAAATAAGTCATGGGGGGCGAGCCTGTAAGCAGAAGCCTTCCATAGCCTGTGGATCAGCTTTTGCCTCCAGGTTCTTATCCTGTTTAAGTTAGTGCCTTGACCTCTTTGAGGATGAACAGTGATGTGGAAGTGTAAGGAGAATAAACTCATTCCTCCCCAACTTGCTTTGGTCATAGTGTTGAATTATAGAAATTGAAATCCTAACTAAAACAATTACAATATTTACAATAATCAACATATACATAATTTTCTGCAAGTTTCCTTGTACTTCAATATATACCTCCTCTGTCTAGACAAATACTAAACATCTTTCTGTCACTGTAGAAAAAATTGCCTTTGTTTTTAAAGACTTAACTATGTAGCCTGGGATGACTGAACCCCTAATTCTCTAGCCACCATCTCCTAAATGAGGGTATTATATGCACTTACCACCATTTTTTTAAATTTTTTTTTTATTTTTGGTTTTTTGAGACAAGGTTTCTCTGTATATCCCTGGCTGTCCTGGAACTCACATTGTAAACCAGGCTGGCCTCGAACTCAGAAATCCGCCTGCCTCTGCCTCCCGAGTGCTGGGATTAAAGGAATGTGCCACCACGCCCGGCTCATTTACCACCATATATATATATCCAAGAATTCATTTTAGAAATTTATATAAATGGAATTACAAAGTATGCATCTATTTTTGTCTACCTTCTTCTCTACAGCATATTTTTCTTGAGATTCATCTATGTTGGGTGTTGGGACTATCAGTAACTTTAGTATCAAACTGTGTTCTTTATATAGATATACCACAATTTTTTTTTTTTGTAAAAAAAAGGATTTATTTCTTTATTATATGTAAGTACACTGTAGCTGTCTTCGGACACCTCAGAAGAGGGCATAAGATCTCATTATGGATGGTTGTGAGCCACGTATGGTTGCTAGGATTTGAACTCAGGACCTCTGGAAGAGCACCCAGTGCTCTTGGCCGCTGAGCCATCTCTCCGGCCCTGTTTTGTTTTTGTTTTTTTTTTTAATTTATTTATTTTATGAACATTGGTATATTTTGCCTGCATGTATGAAGGAGTTGGATCCCCTAGAACAGGAGTTACAGACAGTTGTGAGCTACCAGGTGGGTGCTACGAATTGAACCTGGGTCTTCTGGAAGAGGACAGTGCTCTTAACTCCTGAGCCATCTCCCAAGCCCTATACAATTGTTTTTTTCAAAAATACCCCTGACTTTTTGTTTTTAGCTTTAAACAAACAAACAAACAAACCCCAAAACAACAACAAAAACAACAACAAACTTTTGAGATGGGGTCTCATTCAGTAACTCCAGCTAACTGAGACCTCCATACACAAATCAGGATGGCATTGAAGTTGCATTGACCACACTGGCTTTTAGGTATGTAAACAAAGGACCAATTTACAATTTACTTGTTGATGTTTTGAAATTAGGAACTTGGGAGTTATAAGAAGTAGAACAACAAAACAAATCACTATTTTTCATGCTCAGAAAAACACTTTAAAATAGATGGCGGGGTCATCTTAGTTAGAGGTATTATAACTGTGTATTATGACCATACTGTCCCTTTAAAAATGTATTAAAGTATATACATAACAAAGTCTTATCCTAACTATTTTTATAAGTGAACTGCTCAAGGTTAATCTTCATGCTATTGTGTAGCCAATCCCATAAACTCCTTTCACCTTGTGTCCGGGTGTTCTGCCTGCATGTATGTCATCATGAGCACGTGCATCACGGCGCCTGCATGTATGTCATCATGAGCACGTGCATCACATGCATGCAGTGCCTACAGAGATCAGCGAGTACTTGGTCCCTTAGAACTGGAGTTTCAGACAGCTGTGAGCTGCCATGTGGGTGCTGAGAGCAGAACTAGGCTTCTCTGCAAAGGCAGCCAGTGCTTCTAACACCAAGTCAGCTCTCCCTCCGGCCCACGTTCTCACAAGTATAGGCAACAATGAAGACAGAGATGGGGTGGGTGTCCACTAACTTTTTAAGCTTCAGAGATAGATTCATATTTACAAAAAATTTTACATTACATTCCTGGTTTTTGAAGAGGACAAAACTGGATTTGTTTTAGAAGTTGAGCTTATTCTGTGCAAAAATTAAATAATTCCAAGTTTGCTTTATCACAATCAACTCTTCCTGGAAGAAAGGGCAGGAATAAAGTATGTAAACAATGTACTCTTGATAATTAACAGTGTTAGAAAACAGTATTTTCTTTCTTCCTTCTCTTTTTGTTGTTGTTGTTGTAGTTGTTGTTGTTGTAGTTGTTGTTGTTTTTCCCAGACAGGGTTTCTTTGTGTAGCTCTGGCTATCCTGGACTCACTCTGTACACCACGCTGGTCTCGAACACAGAGAGTTCTGCTTGCTGATGCCTCCCAAATGCTACAATTAAAATCGTGCACCACTACACCCAGACTAAAACCTGTATTTTCTAAGTAAGGTCAAAATCCAAAACTATGTGGGTAGTTGGCTACTCGCAACTCTGCTAGTTCCTAATCCGATCATTAACACTGGAATTTTAGACTCTAGGGCAAAATGCTTTTATAGTAACATTTTTTAAAAGTCAAAAGGAGTTTTGGAACTCTGGAAAACACCAACTATACTTTGAATTTCTGTTGTCTCACAGCGAAAACAAAGAGAAACTACTTTGATTTTAGCTGATTAGTAACTCTTCTAATTAAAGTTAGAAGCATCCATATAGAGTTGGAGAGATGGACCAGTAGATTTCTGAGTTCGAGGCCAGCCTGGTCTACAGAGTAAGTTCCAGGACAGCCAGGGCTATATAGAGAAACCCTGTCTAGAAAAAAACCAAAAAAAAAAAAAAAAAAAAAGAAGGGCTAGGAAGATGGCTCAGAGGATAAGATCAACAACTGTTCTTCCAGAGGTCCTGAGTTCAATTCCCAGCAACCACATGGTAGCTCACAACCATCTGTAATGGGATCTGGTGCCTTCTTCTGGTGTGTCTGAAGAGAGCAATGGTGTACTCATATATATATAAAATAAATAAATCTTTAAAAACATTAAAAAGAAAAAAGAACTCTGTATATAGACTTGACATAAAATAATCATGTCTTTTCTACCTTACTTAAAGTGGATAATTTCATTGGCATGGCTCTGAATATGCAGTGATAATAATGTTCAACACAAAGAAAGCAAAACGATGATGATAAATACTGACTTACCACTGTCCTCTGTTTGTTGGGCAGGAAGACTCTAACGATAGGTTTCTGTGGTGACTTGGGGTTGTTCCGTGATACATCTGTGGGAGTTTGAAAAACTGAAAGAGATGATGGTAGCACTGAAAGGCTAGAAGAGGAGGAGGATGTAACGGTGTCCATTGATGCAGAGCTAGAAACAGAAAAATCTGCTCCATTACCCAGGGATTCCAAAAGCTGCTGCTCTCTTTGCTGAAGGGCATCTAGCTTGCTGGTGTACTCTTCATAGGCCTACAAAATAAAGGAGATTCACATGGGACCTGGACATTGCTCTGACAGTCACAAAAGAAAATACAAATTCAGTCTTTGATTACAAATTCTTTATAATCTAAAATAGGGTTTTAAGTTACAAGTTATGAAGTAAATACTGAGAATAGCACAAATATTCTCATTTTTAAATGGGAAAAATATTTGCTATAGGATATTGGCTTATCATGTTAGAAAACTTGACCTATGTATGTTGGACCTACATGGTCCTTAAATGTTCATTTAAAAAAACAGTATTTCCCAATATTCTGGTCAAAAAGTAAGTTACTTTCCAAGGTACAAGTTTAGCATAAGACAAAATATGTATAAAGAATTACATCGCATCAAAAATAGATAGGTGTCTTTTCCTCTATATAATTTTATTTTCCAGAAAAGTTGTAGGCATATCAAATTTCATAGAGTTTGGCAGCAAACAGTCATCGCTATACTTATTGAAATGGATGATTCCATTTGTATGTTTCTGAATATACAGGGATATGTGTGCATGTGTGCGTGTACACACACACACCCACACACCCAGAGAGAGAAAGAGAGAGAGAGAGAGAGAAAGAGAGAGAGAGAGAGAGAGACAGAGACAGAGACAGAGACAGAGAGAGAGAGAGATCTTAGCTACCTGGAAGTTAGTCTACCACTAGCAGCCTTCAGGTGAAGATATAGAACTCTCAGCTCTGTCTGCACCATACCTGCGTGGATGCTGCCATGTTCCTGCTTGATGATAATGGAGTGAATTTCTGAACCTGTAAGCCAACCCCATTTAAATGTTGTTCTTATAAGAGTTGCCTTGGTCAAGGTGTCTGTTCATAGCAGTAAAACCATAACGAAGATAGAGGTTGGTACTAAGATAGAGTGGAGTATTGCTGTGATAGGCCTGACCATGCTTTTGTTTGGAAGAATGTAGATTTGGGGACTTTGGATTTGGAAAGCCATGGAATGTTTTAAGTGGGGCTTAATGAGCCATCCTAGTAGGAATATGGAAGACTTTGTTGCTGAGAGTGATTTGAATTCTGCAGACCTGGCCCAAGAGGTTTCACTGGAGAAGAACTTCAGTATGTGGCATAGAGACTGTTTTTGTGGTATTTTGATGAAGAATGTGGCTGCTTTTTGCCCTTGTCTGAAGAGTCTGCCTGAGGCTAAGGTGAAGAGACTCAGATTAGTTGCCCTGACAAAGGAAGTCTCAGACATGCCCATCATAGACTTTGTTCTCTAGTTAAGTCTCACAAAGAGCATTTTAGTTAAGCATAGCAAGCTGGGAAAGGAAAATTATAAAATATTCGAGTATTAAAGGGGTACCAGGAAGTGAAATGGAGCTGAATCCTGTATTCAAGGAAATAACAAATTAAGGGAGTGGGACTTTGGGGCAATATCCTAGCCACATAAATTTAGATCCCAGTATGGTGGTACCTTTAATCCCAGGAGATTAAAGTCAAGCAGATCTCTGAGTTTGAGGCCAGCCTGAAACAGAGCAAATTCTAGGTAAAGAAAACCTTAAATCAAGGCATGGTAGTATACACCTTTAATACCAGGAGACAGGCATGCAGATCTCTGAGTTCAAGGTCAATCTACAGAGCAAGATCCAGGACAGCCAAGCTTAGGCAGTGAAGGAGTTGGAAAAGAGGAAGCTAATATAATGTAATAGAACAAGGGGGCCAAGTTCCATCTCCTGCAAGCAGCAGACCGTGGCTCTGACTTTAGAGTCCAGAATAGGAGGGACTACTGGGACAAGTGATGCTGGTTAGCTGGAGCTAAGAATTTAGCGGTGATTACTGCTAAATTCAGAGCATTACTGAGGTAAAATTTTCTGGGAAGTGTTTTCTGAGAGTACAAAGAAGATGTGTTCTAGAGATAGCCAAGGTTGTACTTCCTGCTGCAAATGTACTTGGTAATGTGTAAGAGTTACCCAGGTGGTACTGGTTTTGAAGATGTGAAGGGGTCATGAAGAACAGCTGAGGCTTGGCACTATGAAAGGCCATGGAAGGCCAATGGTGAAGGTGCAGCCTCAGTTGCAGTTGATGGCCCAGGACTGAAGGGGTCATGCAAAGGAGTTGAGGCTTGGCACCATGAAGATAGCCTATGAGAGGCTATTGGTGAAGCCTAGTTGGAGTGGAAGACCCAGTGTACTGGAGATGCCAATACCATGGGATGATTACAAAGAACAGCAGCAGCAGTGGAGTGGGTCAACCTGAGCTAGAGTTCTACAGAGGGCTGGAGAAGTGATGCCAGCCCTTT
This sequence comes from Mus pahari, assembly GCF_900095145.1. NCBI lineage: Eukaryota > Metazoa > Chordata > Mammalia > Rodentia > Muridae > Mus > Mus pahari. Next base: position 59,079,342 of record NC_034591.1, read on the forward strand.
GGAGAAGCCCGTAAGACCATGTATGTATAGATCCCAGACACTGAAACAAGAAGCTGTAACATTGAAGCTGCCTTGGAGACCCCAAGATTTTTGAGATGCCAGAGCTAGAGCTAGAGGATTTCTCCTGAGGAAAGCTGCTACCAGGGAGTGGAACCAGCCCAGGAAAAGAAGTTTGTTGCAGTCAACAAAGATGAAAAAGGAGTGGAGATCTGAAGACTGCTTTGACCTCAGACACAGAGAGCAGAGTCTGGAGTTTGCCCAGATGGTTTCCTGTCTTTCTTTGGGGATTACAGTTAAGTAATTTGATAGATCTCAGAAGAGACTTTCAATTTTGAACTTTTAACATTATTGATACTGCTCTAGATTATGGGGACTTTAGAAGTTGGCCTAAATGTACTTTTTTTATTATGTTATGGCTAGATATGGCCCCCATAGACTCAGGTGTTTGAACAAGCTTATGGGGGCCAGGGAGTGGAATGTCATGGTTTGAATATGCTTAGCCCAGGGAGTGGCACTATTTGGAGGTGTGACCTTGTTAGAGGTGTGTCACTGTGAGCATGGATTTTAAGACCTTCATCCTAACTACTTAGAGGTCAGTCTTCTACTAGCAGCCTTCAGGTGAAGACATAGAACTCTCAGCTCCTGCACCATGCCTGTCCGGATGCTGCCATGTTCCTGCCTTGATGATAATGGACTGACCCTCTGAACCTGTGAGCCCACCCCCAACTAAATGTTGTCCTAATAAGAGTTGCCTTGGTCACAGTATCTGTTCACAGCAGTAAGACCCTAACTAAGACAGTGAGAAAGAAAGAAAAATACAAGTCCAATCTGTGTCACTCACGTACTCACTGAAGCATGGTCAGACTCTAGTGGCCAGCCGCTTAAAAAGACAGAGTGCTTGCCCAACCCCACCGAGGGAAGCTATCAACTGTGATGAGCTACACTCACCATCTTTATCACAATTTGTAAGCAGTCTCTTCAATAGCTACTTTTCTGGACTGTTTTTTTTTTTTTGGGGGGGGTAAGGTGGGGAGGGAGTATCACAGAAGCCTTCAACATCTCTCATTCTCAGTTATGAGTCTGGAGTCATTGATACCACTGCAGAAGCTTCCTTGCCCATAGCAGCCAATGACAGCATAGATCATGCATGGACTTTCACATGGTTTCCAGCAGCAACATAGATCATAGACATCCAGACAGCCTCTGGGGACAGCACAAACCAAGGATGCCATCACAGTTTCCTGTAACAGCTATGATCCTGGATATCAACATGCTCTCTGGCAGTATTCCTTATTATCTCCTTCCCCATCAAATACTGCTTAAGCAAGTAAAAATTGATTTGATACCCTGCAACCATAGGAAACTCTAGGAGTTTACCCTTCTAAACATCCCTTTGACAAAAGCTATAAAGTCAAATGGCTTACCATATTAAATACCAAATTCTAAAGGAACAGAATGATACTGAAAGTAAAGAGATGGCATTAATTGGAATATACATATCCACAGTTCTTTCAGACAATGGAAATCGCCTCAGCCTAGAGTAATTTAGCCCTTTTGTTCCCTAACATCTCAAATAGATGCAGTACATTTACGAACCTCTACAAGAGAGAATCAAGGATTATAATATGACATTTTCTTTTTCTCAAGAAGTTTACTGGACTAGCAAGATGGCTCAGCAGGTAATAGCACTAGCTGAGCAACCCTGAAACTTGAGTTTGATCCCTAGAACCTACAACGAAAGGAAAGAACTAACTTCTGAAAGCTGTCTTCTGACTTCCACGTGCATGTGCATGCCCCAGCCTCATAAGTACAACATAAAACAACACACAAGTAAAAACTTTAAAAAGATTATTTGGTTGTAAAGAAACAAATGGATAATTTTACTTATATATTATGCATAAGAAATTGCATTCCTGCTAACAGGTAAAAATGTAGAATGGGGCAGGCCTTAGAGAGGAAGGCAGTCACATGGATGGAAGAAATAGAAAGAGAGATCTGTGTGCAGAGAATTTTTTAACAAAGAACATATTTTAAGGTACTGGGGGGAAAACCCCACAGATTTCTAAACGGAATGTCAGGTAATGTGTTGGAAAGTGCAAGGAGTCGGTTGATACATCTCTGTAGAATTTGAATTAAGAACAGGTACACAGGGAAACAATAAGGCTGAAGAAATGGACAAGGGACCAGACTGTAGAGTATATGGACCACACTAGGAAATTTGTACTTCATAAGCAGAAATTATAACTCAGGTAGGGGAGAATGCAAGAGCAATCTCATTTCAATAAAGGCTACAGCACTCTCTGGTGTACTGATAGTTATCTTACTGAACAACTTTTTTTTTTCCTGTATAACTTTTGAAAGGAGAAAATATAGTAAAAGTACTGAGGTAAGGAGCCTGAACTCTGGAAAAATTTCCCTTTGACAATTTCGTAGCTGCCCAATCCTAGTCTAGAACTGTCACGAACAGAATAGACCGTTACCGTCAAATCAATTCAAATCTTTCTGTTTAGCTTTCATATCAAGAGGCTAATTAATAAGAGTGCCTTTCTCAATATGCTTCATTTATTGAGTCCACATTTATTCAATAACTATTCGTTGTTTATCTCTATACTGGCACTGTTTATGCTGAGACTACAAAAACAGACAAGGCAAACAATTGTTACCCTTAAAGGTTATATAGAAATGCCTGGGAGACAAGTTCTTTCTTACATAAATCAAATATTCTTATTACTGAGGTCTAGGCAAACATGGTTATATAAAATTAGCCTTATAAAAAAGAATTATTGGAAACAATGAATTTTCCAAATATTCTTCCCTCATCAAAGTATTAATGTTAAAATTTTGAAAATATACCAATTCCTTTAGCACAGACTACAAACTATCACTTTACCACATTATCAATAGGTTTTTTTCATTCTCACAGTTCAGTTTAACAAGTTACTTTGGGCACCGGGCGTGGTGGCGCACGCCTTTAATCCCAGCACTCGGGAGGCAGAGGCAGGCAGATTTCTGAGTTCGAGGCCAGCCTGGTCTACAGAGTGAGTTCCAGGACAGCCAGGGCTACATGGAGAAACCCTGTCTCAAAAACAAAACAAAACAAAACAAAACAAAAACAAACAAACAAAAAAAACCAAAAACAAAAACAAATAAAAACAAAAACAAAAAAAAAACAAGTTACTTTGGCTGCATTCAGTGCTGTACTTGTTAGTTGTAACTCATCTTGACAGAAGCCAGTCATGGGAGAGGAGGGAATCCCAACTGAGAAAATGCCTTCCTAAGATCAGACTAGAGGCAAGCCTGTAGGGCATTTCCTTAATAGATATAGAAGGGCCTGGTGGTGGATAGCCCTGGGGTTGCTTGTATTGTGATGCTAATTTCACTCTCCCTGGAGAACTGAGTCTTTGTACTCTGGTGCCTTCTTGTGGCTCATCCCCTACTGAGTAAAGGAGCCAATCACTGGGCGAGTAGGAGGGTAGGGTTGGAGGAAGAGGAGGAGGAAGTGAGAGAGGGCCTTTCTGGATGGGGATAGCCCAGTGCATAGCTGGTCAGCCCCACAGAGCAGAGAGTTGCAGGCACAATCGTGGGAACGTGCCAGGTCTTTTTTAATATTTCCTGCACAGGGCCCAGCCCATTGTAGGTGGTGCCACCCCCTGACTTGGTACTGGATGTTATAAAAAGAGCAGGCTGAAAATGAAAACTTTGTTTTTTCCAAGGGAGTTTCATTGAGGGAAACAAACTTCTCTTAAGGATATGCTGCAAGCCTGGCAGTAGATGAGCAACAGAAAACAAAAGCAAAACAAAACAAAGACCTCAATAGAACTGAGATTTCTGGAAGTTCCTTGTCTCATAATGTGGCAACAGTGCCCCCACCCCTTAAATTTTTTTTATTTGTATTTTATTTTATTTATATTTTATTTTCTCGGTCCTTTGCATATATATCATGGCTTCCAGCTTAGTATTCGAATAACTGTGTCTCTGAATCTTTGGGGTTTCTTTTCCCCCCTTTTGGGGGCTCTTTTCTTTTTGCTTTTTTTTTTTTTTTTAATTTTGATGTGTTAGTTCTTGTTTTATATTATTATTCCTTGAGAAGCCTGTATGTTTTCTACTGAGAGACAGAAAGGGAGTGTCTTCAGATGAGAAGGAAAGTGGGGAGGATCTGGGAGGAGTAGAGGGTAGGGTAACTGTTATCAGGATATATTATATGAAAAATAAATCTATTTTTAATAAAAGGGGGAAAAATAAAAGGAAGCAGGCTATGAGGAACAAGCCAGTAAGCAGCACTCCTTCATGGGGTGCCTATGAATCAGCTCCTGCCTCCACATTCTTGTTCACTTGAGTTCCTGCCTTGGCTTCCCTCAATGGGCTGTGATCCAGGATATACAGGGCAAATACACTCTTAACTCTTCAAGTTTTTTGGTCATGGTGTTTCATCATAGTCATAGTAATCCTAACTGTCAAATATGACTGCTCTCTAATATCCCTGCCTTAGAAATTTAGGCATTTATTTCCATTCTGTCTTCAAGACCCAGAGATATTCATACCATAGGCTTTACAAAAGATTGAAATGATGCCAGGGTCTGACTCTGGGATGTTCACACCCTTGAATTAACACTACTCCACCTTGACTTTAGATCTCACTAGTACATGAATAGGTTTCAGGCCAACATTAGTATTTCTAACATCTTCCCAGACTTTGGTCTATACTGTACTCTTTCCCATATTTTATGGATTATTATTCCAACATTATCATCAAAAAAATCAGTCATTCCGAGGACTGGAAGGAACAGATGCTAATGGATAAAGAAGTTCTTTTGAGTAATACCGAAACTGTTTGAGAGTTTATGGTAATGGCTTCAACGCGTCACAATTCTCCTGCACCTGAGTCACTATGTTCATCCCTCCCTCTTTCTGTCCCAGTAATTGAACTGCGAATGTCATGCAGTCTAGCTAAACACTCTCACTTAACGACACTTAACCCTTTAATTTTTTTCTAAATTCTCAAACAGAGTTGCTAACTTGCATGGACTAGCTTAGAACTGGCTTGCTTCAGTCTGTCAGAGACCTGGGAATACAGGTATGTAACACCCGTATTAAGAATAAGTGTTGCCGGGCGTGGTGGCGCACGCCTGTAATCTCAGCACGCGGGAGGCAGAGGCAGGTGAATTTCTGAGTTCGAGGCCAGCCTGGTCTACAAAGTGAGTTCCAGGACAGCCAGGGCTACACAGAGAAACCCTGTCTCGAAAAAAAAACAAAAAACAACAACAACAAAATAAGTATTAGGCTTATTCTTACTGAATTTAATCTCATTATCTAATG
>NC_034591.1:59085032-59133819 GCF_900095145.1 Mus pahari
GGGTGGTTGTGAGCCACCATGTGGTTGCTGGGATTTGAACTCAGGACCTTCGGAAGAGTAGTCAGTGCTCTCACCTGCTGAGCCATCTCGCCAGCCCCTTTCCTTTTTTTTTTTTTTTTTTTTGAGGGAGGATTTTAATTATGTAGTCCTGGCTGATGTGAATCTCACAGCCTGAATCTGCCTACTAAGTATCAGGACTAGGGCTGCCTTTGAAGAGAATACTAAATTCTGGCTCCTTAGTTTTCTCTCTGCTTCTTACTCCATACACCGTATATCAGGTATAAAGACAAGGAGAAAAGCATCTCAAGCTAGCAAGCTGGCTCAGCACTTAGCGGCGCATGCCACCAAGCACGACAAGCAGAGGGCAGCGCTCGGGATCCTCATGATGAAAGGACAGCGCTGACTCCTTCAGTGTTCTGACTTCCATATACACTACATGGCATATATTTATGCAAAGACATTTGTATAAGTGCACGCGCCCATAAAACAAAGATACGGAAACAATTTTTAAAGCATCTAGCGCTTCTACGGAGAAGATATTCAAACTCATTGAGTATAAGCAGGAAAATTAAAGAACCAGAAAAACCGAGCTGGGCGTGGTGGCGCATGCCTTTAATCCCAGCACTCGGAAGGCAAAGGCAGGCGGATTTCTGAGTTCGAGGTCAGCCTGATCTACAAAGTGAGTTCCAGGACAGCCAGGGCTATACAGAGAAACCCTGTCTTGAAAAAAAAAAAAAAAAGAACCAGAAAAATCCTGGACATAATTTTCAGAGGCAAACACATCTTTTCCTCCTTAGGACTGTGGTAGTTAATGAGTGAGCCAGAGACTAACAAACAAAATAAATTTCCAATTGTGAAGCAACGAAAGTGAAGCCTGAACTGCACTGGAGAGACCGATATGTTGTCAGAGCTGTGGGATACCTTCCTGCCGAGGAGGGTTGCAGACAGGGAGTGGAATCAGCTCAAGAGGCAGCAAAGCTGGTGGGCTGAGCTGTCTATTCCTTTGACAAGTCCCAGACATCATACAGAATTTTATACTGTTAGGGTTTGGTTTTGCTTTGTCACTATGCCTCCATTCTGCTTTTGTGGAATTGTAATATAAACCCTGTCCTGACAACCTAAGTTTTTTTTTTTTTTTTTTTTTTTGGTTTTTCGAGACAGGGTTTCTCTGTGTAGCCCTGGCTGTCCTGGAACTCACTCTGTAGACCAGGCTGGCCTCAAACTCAGAAATCCTCCTGCCTCTGCCTCCCAAGTGCTGGGATTAAAGGTGTGCACCACCACACCTGGCTGATAACCTAAGTTTTAACCCCATGGTTGGAAAGAGAAAAATTCTTTAAAGTTGTCCTTTGGCCCACACATATGAATGAATGAATGAATGAATGATGAAAAAATAAACAAATTCATTAACTTTAAAATAGCAACTAAGTAACTAAAATGTAAGCAATTCAATTAAAAATTGAAGAGCTAACAGACATTTCTCCAAAGAGGATGTCCAAATAAAAAATAAAATTTAAAAACAATCTCAACATCATAGTCACTGGGGAAATGCAAAGCAAAGCTACAATAGAATATCACTGTAAATTCATTAAAATGGATATTTTCAAAGCCAAAACAAAATGTTCTGTGTCAGTGAGGCTACTGAGAGAGAAGAATCCTTGTGCATTTGTTGATAATAAGAACGTAACATGGTATAGGCACAGTATAAAAAGGTGTATGAATAATGAAACAGAATCACTGTATGATTCTGCCATTCTGAGTATAAGTGCAAAGACACGAGAACTGTTCAAGCCTAAGGACCCGAGTTTGCTCAGGATCAACAATGCAACTGCTCACCACACTTCCCCTGCCTTTTTCTATAAATGCTGGCTCAGCTGTAATCACTAGTTAATTATGCAGAAGATAAACCTACATTAAAAATGATCAGGTTACCATTAGCTTCAAATATGAGAGATTTTAAAGTCACCAACCCTGATGATCGAAGAACTGACTCCTCCCAGTTGTTTATTAACTTCCACATGTGCAGTGGGGTGTGTGTGTGGGTATGTGTGTGTGTGTGTGTGTGTGCATGCGTGTGCACATGCATGTGTGCAGAAAGTATATAAATAATAATTTTAAAACTTGTTTTAAAATTTGAAAGCAAGAATTCAATTATCTTTCACCCATGGCCATTCACCATTTTTCACAATTAAAGCATCCAAAAATAGGCAACCATTCTAACACAAGATTCCCCCTAGCAAGGAAGGGACTTTTTACACACGTACTATCCATGTTGCAACATGTATAGTCCTTGAAAACATGCTAAGTAAAATAAACCAGTCACAAAAGGACAAATGATGTGATTCTTTTAAAACAGTCAAATTCACAGACACAGGATTATGTAGTTGTTATTACAGATCATAATCAAAAGAAAATGTGGATTTGGTAGTTGATATGTAAAATAAAAAAAGATTAGTCTTAAATGATGAAAAGTTCTAGACTGTGTTGATGGTTTCAAAATAAAATGAATTTGCTAAAAAATTATTTATTTATTTTAAATTTATTTATTTTATGTATATGAGTACACTGTTGCTGTCTTCAGACACATCAGAAGAGGGTATCCATTATAGGTGGTAGTAACACCATGTGGTTGCTGGGAATTAAACTCAGGGCCTCTGGAAGAGCAGCCAGAGCTCTTAACTGCAGAGCTCTCTCTCCAACCGTAAAAATTTATTTTTTAAAGTGGTAAATTCAATGTATCTTTTATTCTAGGAAAAAACTGTTAAGGATTCTTAAAGAGTGAACCTAAAACCCTGAAGAATGGCACACCTTGGGAATCATCAGAAGCACTGGCTTTTGACTGAAGGCCTTCAAAGTTTAGTCTGAGTCTTTTCCCTTGGGATGGTCAGCTAGCTTTCCACAGGCAAGCATCCTGTCATCCGTCAGTCTTCTTCATAGTGTATCAAATGCTAATTAATACTAATAATATTCTCAATCCTTTTTATGTTCATTGTCTATAAGTCCCTCCCTGCTCTGAGGCACAATCTGTTTGAAGATACAGATTTTTGGCTCTTAAACATTTTTTTTTTTAAAATATCACAGCAAAGAGTATAAATATTACAGGGTATTCAGTGAGTATCCCTAACTGTAGAACCTTAGCATATCTCAGGAACTATACTATTTTGTAACTATAAACTCAGTTCTTAAAACTATTACATATAATACTATCCTAATTTTTTCTAAAATGTTTCATAAATATTCAATATAGTTATATGTCATTAGTACATATGGAATCTATTACTTTGTCACATACTTATAACCCATTAAACTTTACTCTGATATTACACTTTTTGAACATATGATTCAAGTTTGTATGCCTAGTTGTAAAAAGAAACCAATCCAATTGAATACATTTGAAGAAATGTATTTTGTACAACAAAGGATAGATAAAGAAATTAGAAATGCCTAGCCCAAGGGCAGAGACACAACAGGATAGCAAAGTAGTAGAATAAGGCAGTGGTAAGTATCATAGGTTTGTAAGCTAGATATCTGGCTTCTCCCTTTAGCAGTAGTTACCTACGACTTGAAGTAAGTTACTTAACCTCTCTATTTAGTCCGTCAAATAGAAAAAAATACCTATGCAGGAGTTTGCTAAAAGTAATTGTAAGTATTAATAAAAGCATTTAACATAGTACAGAGCATAGATTAAGAATAAGCCCAAATGTTTTTCTTTTTACCAATCAATTTTCAAGTATTCAAATGTCTGAAGAGTATGTGTCTGGCTGAAGCAATCCATCATGACTGTAAATAACATGTTCATTGATTCAAATGTGGGAAAGTGCCCAATAGATAGAGACAAACTGTTGCTTATGTTGTATAGTTGATAAACAAAAATGAGCAGTTTCATTAAGACTCTACGAAGACTACTTCTTACTTCTTTGCTTGGCTCCTACTACACAACTGAAAGTACAGATAGAATTCTAGTCCTACATTTTATAGCATAAGCAGCAGTGTGATCCAGAGTAAGTCATGAGGAAGACAAGAGAAGAACAGTTTAGTTGATGTTTCCAAAGTTCCAAGGTTTGTTTTATAAACACAAACTTAACTTTCTCATAAAATAATGAAGACTTAATTTTTCTTTGAAAAATAATTAAGGGGCTGGAGAGATGGCTCAGCAGTTAAGAGCACTGACTGATCTTCCAGAGGTCCTAAGTTCAGTTCCCAGCAACCACAAGGTGGCTCACAACCATCTGTAATGGGATCTGATACCCTCTTCTGGTGTGTCTGAAGACAGCTATAGTATACTCATAAAGTAAATAAATAATTCTTTAAAAAAAAAGTAGATTGCTAAATTAGAAATTTTAGTTACAAGTTGTTCAAACCATGTTTTAAAATCTCTAGTATTTGAAGCCAGATGCTAACTTAGTCTTTGTTTTATTTTTTTGTTCTGAGGCAGTCTCACTGTGTAGCTTAGGTGCCTTAGAACTTACTGTGTAGCCCAGGTTGACCTCAAAATCTCAGACCTCTGTCTGCCTCTGACTTGTAAATGCTGGGACTAGCAACACATACCATCATGCAATTACAGCTGAGCAAGAGCTATTGGAGAAAGGCAGTGGAAAGTGTGGTAAAGCAGTCTTGTCAAGTCCACAAGAGCCTGCTTCTTAAGGATGGACTGACTTTTAGAAGGAAACTAAGGGCAAGAAGGCCTATCTGTGACTATATAGTTCCTACTGTCTCACAGGATTAAGAACAATGGCTAACTACAGATTTATAACTTTACTCAAGGCAGATGATACAAGTCTCAAGGCATCACTAAGCAGCAAGACTGAGCAGTGTTGGGCCATTCCAAGATTATAAACTGTATCTATGAGAGAGGAGAAAACAACTCTGGGGTACATATTCTAAAAGAGGTATTTTACAAAACCACCCAAATTTCCCAAGATGGTAACTCATTCTGCTGACTACCAAAACAGTGTGCTTTTTCTTTCTCTCTTTTTAACAATTCTTTTTTTTAAAAAATTCAGGCAGTATTTTGAAGTTTATAGTAGACATTCCTCTCAGTTTTGACATTTTCCAAATAAAACTAATACATGCAGATTGCAACAAGTGAATGAAAACAAGACTAAGGAAAAAAAAAAAAAAAGACAAAGTAAATTCTTCCAATGACTATGACTATAAAACATTTTAATACATTTTCCCTCAAAATTACCATAATGTAATACTCAAAACTTACCTCCAGGTATATTGATGGTGGGTTATGCTCTCCACCAAATTTGTCCAAAAGGGCCTCTATATGCTCCTGTGTCAACTTAATCATTTGCTTGATATTCCATACCTAAAAAAGTAAAAGAATATAAATAAGGATCACTTAGCATAGGAATTAAAAATATTTTAATGTAGACAAATAGAATGCAGTAACTATCAGTATTTTCAGGGTTTTAGACAATTTATTGGGGTTTCACGATTATAAGTAACTGTATTAACTCTTTTCCATTTAGTAATGTATCCCCATCTATAGTTCTTGCACCCTAGAAGAATACACAGCACTCACCTGGCAGAGTCTACAAGAAGACTCCACTTAGAAAAGTGGCCTAGACTTACAGAACTGCAGAGTTCTACTATAATCAGTTTATTTAGTCTTTTACTCACAAATACTAAAAGCAGCACTCAAAAGACAATGAAAACCCAACAAATCAAAAAATCACAATGAGCAAACAAAATAACTGGACGAGGAATGGTAACAAGTGGGTGTTGAGGACAAGGCTGAGACAGGTAGAGTGAAATGTATGCTCAAAATTCTGAAATAATGTTTTAGAGGGAGCACTTCATGCTCTATGAATATTTTACAGATATAATGTTACTATATTTAATAGAAAAATAGTACCTCGGGTCTGGGAAGATGGCTCAGTGGTTAGAAGAGCACTTGCTGTTTTTGCAGAGGATCCAGGTTCAGTTCCAAGCACCCACATCATGGTGGCTCACAACCATCCACAGGCAAATTACACACACACACACACATACACACACGTGCGTGCGTGTGTGCGTGTTTGTAATTAAATAAGCAAATGTAAAGAAAATAGTATCTGGCTCATTTACTATATGTGGTTTTTCATCCCCCCACCCCCAAAATAAGTTTTTTAGATTTTTGTAATTCTAATACTAAAATCTCTCCAGTTCTCCATTTAACTTGCTCTGTACATTTCAATAACAAGTAGGTGCTAAGAATATTGTGCCATACATAAAATATCAACTTGATGCAACACTTAGTTTATAACAGGCAGTTTATACACTTGTCTCTATTAGTTTATTTAACTACTTTAACAACTCCTCTCAACAATCCAATGCATGTCTTGGTTTTAGTCCTTGATCTCATGGATCATATTGCTACATAAAGTCAAGCATTAAACAAATATAACAAGCCGGGTGTGGTGGCACACGCCTTTAATCCCCACACTCAGGAGGCAGATGCAGGCGGATTTCTGAGTTCGAGGCCAACCTGGTCTACAAAGTGAGTTCCAGGACAGCCAGGGCTATACAGAGAAACCCTGTCTCAAAAAGAAAAAAAAAAACCAAAAAACCAAATATAACATGTCAGATTGTGATTAAAAGACCAACATACATACATATATAATAAACAAACAAGTAGGTGAGCTTGAGATCAGGATACGGAGGGCTGTTAATGTAAAGGTCTGAAGGAAAGGGAGTAAGCACAAAGGCACATCTGAGGGAGAAAGGCAGTAACATGGAGGAGGAAAAAGTGAAAAAGCATTAATAAAGGGAAACGACTGCTTCATGTGTGATGGGCTGATTGCGTTTATGCCCCCAGCTAATGGTTTTCTAATAGGCACACCTTTTAGTCTGTAACTTTGCAAGTCCTATTTCTACTCTGACCCTAGGCTTTTTCAGAGAGTTGGTTGTTCTTGTGGTATCCTGCAGCAAGTTATTGGCAAACATGACCCAAGCAGAGGATTGGAATGCAAATATGAACTACTTGCTATCTTGCACAAGTGAACTTTGCTTGCCCTTTCACCTCCGGTCTGCTCTGCTCTAAGAACATGCCTCCGCTGGCCTATTAGCACATTGTGCCACATACGTGAGTCTAGAATAGTAAGCTATCTAGAACCACTAACTGGTCACAGATAAATGATTTGAACTCAGCCAATATTAGTGTAATTCACAAGAGGATGATTTCACAACTGAAAATAATAATGTTTATTTTAAGTGCTAAGCTTTAGGGTGGTTTATTATATAACAGAAAATATACTGTACAGAAATATGCAACAAAACACATTAAAAAAAACACGAATGCTCCTAACAGTAATATTCCTAATAGTCAAAATGTGAAAACAAGATGGACATTGTTATGCATGCCTGTAATCCCAACCTCAGCTATATAGCAAGTTCAGGGACAGACTGGGATACATGAGACCTTATCTTAACAAGAGCTGAGGAGCTGAGGGAGCGGTTCAGTTGGTAAAGTGCTTGCCATGCAAGTATGAGAGCCTGAACTCAGATCCCTAATGAGAACAACCCAAATGTTCATCTACTATAAATATGTACTATAACATAACATAAATTAACCTTGAATATGCTGTACTAAGTGAAAAAAAGCTGGCAAGCAAGGACTATATACTATATATGATTTAAAATTGTCCATAATAGAGATGAAAAGAGAGATCACCAAAGACTTTCTTCTTGTCAAGAGAGCACAGGAGACAATAGATGCTGAGTATCTGAATGGCATCCCTTCACAAGAATTACACAGGACTGACACAAAGGAGAGTTATGACCGTGAAGAAGAACCTAAGTTATTCTGCAATCTGTAAAAGGTCTAATTCTATTAAACCTTTTAAGGTAGCTTTCTTAGTTTTAAAACTATGAAGTTAAGGCTGGAGAGATAGCTTGGGGCCTGCTCTAGGGAAATGCTTGCTATACTGACTACATGAATTCAGTCCCAGAATTCATGCCGAGAGGTTCCTGTCTGTAACCCCAACACTTCTATGGCAAGATGGGAGAATTGGCTAGAAACTTGTATATAGATGTGTGTGTGCACATGAACACACACACACACACACACACACACACACACAGAATAAATATTTTTTAAAACAGAAGCTAGTAATCTTTTATATTAAAATGTGCAGGTTTTTTTAAAGATTTATTTTAAAAAGAAAGTTAAAAGTAGAAAAAAGACAGACATTGCAGGTGGTTCATTCCTATAGTCCTATAGTCCTACTTAGGGTGTGTGGAAAATTTGAACCCAGGAATTCAGGACTTGCTTTAGCAACCCAGAAAGAGACATGTCTCAAAAGTTAAAATGAACAGCATAAAAATAAATAAAATGTGAAGTTCTATTGAACAAAACAGAAACAAAATTTTATGATACTTTAAAACTTTAAAGGAAAACCCAGGTTCTATACTTAACTCTTTAGATGCCTCCTGTCTTCGTAACTAACAACCTGACTGCAGAGGTCCCAGGTTCCAGGCAATTCTGTCATCTGAAGCTCTCAGACATAGTTCTATGTCCAAACCTTTAGAGAGACTCCCCTTTGCCTCAGGTTCTGGGGGAGAGGCTCTACTGTACCTTCTAAATAAGGTTCCTATCAGTATTTGCTTGCCTGAGTACAGCTAAAGCAAAAAAGACAGAACCATGAGAGAATTTCTGTGACTTATTAATTTCTCAGAGAAAATATCAATGAGTTCCTTTAAAGTGTCAGTAAACAACTGGAGGTGGTGGCACACACCTTTAATGCCAGCACCCAGGAGTCAGAGGCAGAGACGTGGAACTCTGAGAGTTTGAAGCCAGCCTGGTTTACAGAGGTTACAGCTGCACAGAGAAACCCTGATTTGGAAAAAAAAAAAAAAGTTTTAATAAACCACAGTAAAAATGTAGCCCAGGAATCGCAAAGGTAAAGTAACTGCTGCCTACCTTAAGAGTAAGTCTTATGACAGGAAAAGTATTATAAATAATTTTAACTCAACAAATTCAAAATATACTTGACATAGATATTTTTGTAAAAATTTAAGTATGTTGCCAAAATCATCTCAGCAAAGATGGAAAACATAACTAGGCCAATAAACATGTAAAGAAGTTAACAATTAGCCAGAGGTTAACCCAAAGGAAGCAGCAGAGTGGATGGTTCCCCACCTCCCTCCCTGGAGCAACGGGGTGATGGGGCCGTCTCATCTCATCTCAAAGGCTGGCAGGTGCTAAGCAGCCAGTTACCACCAAGCAAAGTGAATAGTTGATGCACACAGTTGGACGATTTTACAGTGAAATTCAGACTTAATCTCCCCAACTTCAGGTAAGGATTTAATTGATAAGAACATGCTGAGATACAGAACATTTATCATATGATAGGTTAGAAATTAAAAAAAAATCTCTTAATATCTCAGAAGTGTTAATACATATCACAAATTTAAAATATTGAAAGAAAAAGTAAAAGTCAAAAGGGTAAAATTGTGTTTTTTGTGTACACATTTATTTAACCAGCATCCAAAATAAATTTTGAATTTGCTTCAGGATATAGCTCTGGAGTAAAGTGCTTGCCTGACCAGACCACCCACCCTCTAGCCAAATTAACAGGGGGGAGAAGAGAGTTTCAGAGCAATAAAATTAGAGATGAAAGTAGCATATTACAACAGACAATGAGGACATTCAAAGAAGTGAGAGACTTGTATATTAAAAACTTGACAGTGAAAAAAGAAGTTGAAGCAACTAGGCAGAAAGATCTCCATGGATTGGTAGAATTAATATTAATATGGTGAACATGGCCATTCTATCAAAAGCAATATACAGATTCAGTGAAATCTCTATCAGAGTTTCCTAAGTCAAAATATTCTATACATTACTTATTCTTTATTTTTCTTGCAATGTAGTAAATAAAGATAAAAACAATATGCTTTATATAAGCAACAACACCCAAAATTCATACAATTTTAAGGAACCAAATAGCAAATCTAAAGCAACTAGATTCAATCTTCTGGCCCTTGTTTGGGTTCTTATTTTTTTATGTTTTGTCGATGTTGTTTTGGTTTTTGTTTGTCTGTAGCCTTGACTGGCTTGGAGCTTGATGTATATATAGATCAGGCAGACCTCAAACTAATAGAGATCTGCCTGTCTCTGCTTGTGCGCTAGTATGAAAGGCATGTGCCACCACATCTGGCTTCCAAATCTTGTCTGAAGAAAGATTTTGTTTTGAGAGTTTGCTTAGCAGTTAAGAACATCAGCTGCTCTTCTAGAAGAGCCAGGTTTGATTCCAAAACCCACATGACAGCTAACAGCTACCTGTAACTCCAGTTCCAGGAATCCAGCCTCCTCTCCTGGCCTCCGTGGGCACCAAGCATTCAAGTGGTACACACATACATGCGGGTAAAAGAGCTATGTAACTAAATTTTTTAGTTTATTCTTTTTATCCATATGTATGTATGCTTTCATGTATGCATGTAGAACTGGAACTGGAGGTGCAGGCAATGTAAACCATCTGATGTTGGTGCTAGGAACTGAAAAAGCAACTACTATGCTAAATCACTGGGCTATCTCCCCAGCACTACTTATTCTAAATCTAGATTTCTTTTTTAATTGAGACAACCAATCATTTTCTGGGTTACCTTGATTCATGCCATTAGTTTAAAACAAAAAAACCTATTATCATTTCTCTCTCTAAAATACTTACAAAGGTATCAGTTCACCCATTTCTTTAGACTTAGTTCCATGCTATCATTCCTCCATTGTCTGGTCAGAAGGAAATCCCTAGAACACATCTCACCACTTTACTTCCCTTGCTTAAAGAGTTTAGTAGATCCCCATACTTCTTAACCTGAAGACCTGTTTCATTCTGTCTCATCAGGTACCGTTCCCTTCATCTCTTATCCCCACACAATTCATACATGCTATTCCTTATCCCTGGAACACTCTTCCCTCAGCAGCTTACCAAATTAAGCAAAAAAAAAAATTAACTCCGGCTTCCTAAGAGGGCCTTCTCTCAATCTATACTGAATCTTCATTGATCTCTCTTTTGGAATGTATCACAATTTCAAATCCATATGTGTATATGTATATTTTTTTTTGTAATGTATTTTATGGCCATCTTATTGCAGAGACAACATGTAAGCACAAGCACATACAATAAGAATATTTAATGCAATCTTCTACTGTTATAAAGTGGCTTTTGATCTGGTCAGGATTATATTTTATACTATTTACTCTGGCAATAATGCTTAGGTTAACTAATAAGTCATAAGGATACAAAAGGGAGGCAAGTGCATTAAAGAACACTACAATAAGCAGCAAAAATAAAAGTAAGAGTCTGAACTTCTGTTGATAGATTTATTATTTTTACAAACTTGTAATGCACCAAAGAAGAAGCCAAGGTTCAGAGAGTAAGCAAGTATTCCAAAAGGGGAACTGTAAAAACATTTTGTGTAGTACTTCAGCTCTGCATTTAGATAACTGAGACTATTAAGAGAAATTATAATCCCAACCTCAAAAATAAGTCATCAGAAGCCCACCACTCACGTGAATGCAAAAGAAGCCCCTCAGTCAGTCAGTCAGTTATGTCTGCTGGCTGATAAATCAGGTCATTGTAAAAAAGAAAGACAGAAGTCAAGCATGGTGGCGCACGCCTTCAATCCCAGCACTTGGGAGGCAAAGGCAGGTGATCTCTGAGTTCAAGGCCAGCCTAGTCTACAAAGCTAGTTCCAGGATAGTCAGGTCTATACAGAGAAATCCTGTCTCAAAAGCCAAAACAAAATGAAGAAAAGGAAATGCAAACACAGACTTACACATAAAACATTAAAACTGTAAAGTGAACATTCTAAATTCTCAGGGTCAATGATTTTCCATTAAATATGACTGACATTTAACCTAATAACAAAATATATTTTTAGTTGGACAACCAACATAACTTTATTAGGTCAATTTCAATTCAAAGAGCAAAAAAATTATTTTTTAAATATTATGGCTGCAACAATAGATTACAATGTACTGGTCACAGTTGTGATCTACATAGCGGAATATTCTCAAGTTGAGATACTCTTTTGCAGAGATGTTAGCTGGCTAAATAAATTTTTTAGTACTGGACTAATATATACCATTAAGAAGAATCAGCTTTTCACAGTTGATTACACAAATAAACCACAGCTTCTTCAAATAGTTTAAATCTCACTTGGGGTTAGTTTATCAGAGAAACATGAACATATGCAGTGTGCCCCAGGCCAGTTGTATAACCTTTAAAACAAACTTCACCCACAAAACAGAATTTATAATATCTACCTCTCAAGAGTTGTTGAGAAAAACTTAGTATTTGGTATATAAGTGCACAGGCTGTAAACCTCTAATTCCGGTTTTGTCACTTAACTGTATGACCCTGGAGAAGTTAGTCTGTCACATCATCCAGTTTCTACTGTCCCTCCTCTAAGGTTTTTTGACATATCAATCTTTATTCATGTGTTACATGCATAACACATTCATAGACCTAATTTGAGAGATTCTCAGTATTTAGCAGAAAAGAAGTTAAAAACTGAAATACAACTGAATTAAACACTCAATTCATCAATCTGACTAACAATAAAATGAAGCTGACACATTATCACTGTAAAACATTTCTGGGTATTAAGATTTCTGCAGCTCTATGATGCAGAGTCCAACATGGCCTAAAAGGTACAGAGGGACATGGTTTTCCTCCTGGAACAGAGCCAGCAGGGCATGGGCCTCCAGGAGTGTTCATGGGTTGCCAGGCATGAGACCTGTTTGCATAATAATGTACATAATTTCTTTATGTTCCTTCTTCAAGAGATGTTCTCCTGCCAAGGTTATAGGGAATGTCCTCTCTGCCAAGATTAATGACTACATAATAATCAGAGACAGCACTAGTCTGGGAGGTGAGGATATGTCTATGTCCTTGGCAAAATGATAAGTGCTGTGACCTTCAGGATAGTGAGAAAAAAACTCTGAAAACATGAGTTCAAGAATGTATAATTTCTCACCTATGCACAATATAAGAATGCAATATGGAATATATGAGGGGATCCATGGACCTAAAAGAAAATAGGCAGCTGCACTATGAGCCAGCTTGTCAGAACGATATTAAGGAAGGAGATAAAGCCATTTGGGAAGTGGTGATCTCAGAGAAAGATCCCACCCTGGGACTTTTTTTACATTTGTGCTTACAAAGGCAGGCAGATTCCTGAACTCAAGGGCAGCCTAGAACAGAGCTAGTTTAGCCCCAGATGTAGCAGGAATGCTGATCTCAGAGCCAGATCCCACCCAGCTAGTTCATTGTCTGTGCTTACAAAGACAATTAGATCTCTGTATTCATTTGCCTTGTTTTTTAAAAATATGCTTGCTGTCTTCTTGTAAGCATCAAGGGGCTAAGGTCATAGAATGTTGATTTGTGGAATAATCAAAAGGGAACCTGGAGTAAAAAGGAGAAAGAAAGCTGAATTCCAGCATTTCTTAGTTTCTGCATGCTGACCACACATGCAATGAGACCAGTTCCCTCAAGCTCCTGCCACCAAGCCTGTTCCAGGAGGACTGTTGGCAAAACTGTGAGCCAAAATAAAACCTTTTCTTAAGTTGATTCTGTTGTTTGTTTTGGGGGTTTATTTATTTATTTGTTGTTGTTGTTGTTGTTATTGTTGTTGTTGAGGTAGGGTATCTCAATATAGCCCTGGCTGTCCTGGAACTCACTATATAGACCATGTTGTCCTTGAACTCAGAGATGTGTGCCTTTCTTTGCCTCCCAAGTGCTGGAATTGAAGGCATGCACTACTATATCACAGCCTTAAATTGCTTCTGTTAGGCATTAAATAACAGCAATGAGGAAAGTAACTAATACAGTGTGTGTGGAAAGTGAGTCCTTCATTATTTCCCACAACTATACCTGCACAAGATTATTAATGGACTCTAAGAAAGCAGGGCTTTTAAGAGCTACACCTTGGGGGCTGGAGAGATGGCTCAGTGGTTAAGAGTACTGACTGCTCTTCCAGAGGTCCTGAGTTCAAATCCCAGCAACCACATGGTGACTCACAACCGTCTGTAATGAGATGTGATGCCCTCTTCTGCTATGTCTGAAGGCAGATTTTATAATATATATAAAATCTTTTAAAAAAAAAGAGCCACACCTCACTTCTGTTTGTATAACTTACATACTTACTTATTTGTGGGACACATTATTTAAAAAAAAAAAAAGACATACTATGGACCAAGAATACAAAATGTCTCTGCCTCAATGATTTGAGCTCACAGTAAGGTACAGGTATAGTGTCTTAATCAAGAACACTACAAGATAGTTACTTCAAGTAATATAGATATACATAAAAATGTTAGGATGTACCAAGCAGACAGGAAGAATGTGGGGTGGGAGAAGGGGAAGGAGAGGAGAAGAGACCAAAAGATTAATACATCTGGAAAAGATAACCAAAGTTTTTTTGCTGTTGTTTTTGCTTTTTTAAAACAGGACTTCATTATGTAGCTGTGACTGGCTAGAACTTGTTATGTAAACCATGCCAGCCTCAAAACTCCGAGCTCTGCTAGCCTCTGCTTCTGAGTGCTGAGATCACAGAGGCATGACATCACGACCGGCTAGAACTAAATAATTATTACTTTACTATCATTATTTATATTTGTTTATTTATAATTTTTGGGGAAAATCAGAGGACAAATTTCCAGAGTCTGTTTTCTCTTTCTGGACCCAGAGACTGAACTCAGGTCGTCAGGCTTGGCAGCAAGTGACTTGGCCCAATAAGCCACCTCACTGCCTCAGAACTAAACTTTAAAGAATAAATACGAAGTTAACAGGGCTGGTCAGATAGCTCAAAGGGTAAAGGCTCTTGCTGTGAAAGCCTGGGGACCCGAGTTCAATCCCTGGGACCAACAGAAAGGTGGAAAGTGTGAACTAATTCTACAACGTTGTCGTCTGACTTCCACATGGCTTGCCCCCCTCCCAACAGTAATGTGCCCACATGCACAACACCATTTTTTAAAGTTAATAAATTCAGAAGTCTGATATGGTGGTATAGGCCTCCAATCCCAGAACTCTCAAGACTGAGACAGAGATCATGAGCTCAAAGTCAGACTAGACTATAAAGTAAAACCTTGCCTCAAAAATAGATGGATGATAGACGTCAAGAACATTTTTGAGTTCAACGTTTAAGGTTCTTCATGGAGAATGTAAGCATCACTTTGAAGTGGGTAACTCTTGCCATGAAGGAGTTACAGTGCATGGCATTCCCTGACTTTGTGTAGTAGCTCCCATTCATGACAATCAAATATTTCCAAATGCTTCCCTGTGGGGCCAGTACTACCTGAGGAAACACTGAATGAAAGACTGAGGGTTGGCAGAAGAGGATGGAAGAGTACAGCTCTGGTGGTGACCTGTCCTTAGTAAGAATGAATGCTGAGAGTAACAGAAAAGAAAGTTAGTCAGCTGAGTAGACTGAGAATAAGCATCAATCATTAAACAAGTCTCTATTGAAAGTCACGCTCACAAGAAGCCTCACCATGTCTTCCTTGGGTGGGCTCATCATCCTTCTGGCCCAAAATTATTGGCAGCAGAAGAAAGTTATTTCAAAAAGCTCTGAGCATAAAGTCACTCTTTGCAAAACTTTGATGACTTGGGTTCAATCCCTGGAACCCACATAACCCACATGGTGGAAGGAGAAACCATATTTGCTAGTCAAATAATCCTTTTGACCTTCAAATATGTGTCAATGTGTCATAGCATGTGATCTCTCTTCTCTCTTCTCTCTCTCTCTCTCTCTCTCTCTCTCTCTCTCTCTCTCTCTCTCTCCTACACACCTACACACACACACACACACACACACACACACCTTTTCTTCTCTTTAATTTGGGGCTGGCGGGATAGCTCTACAGTTAGGAGTACTTATTACTTTTCCAGGACTTGTTGGGTTCCCAGTGCCAACACTAGGGGACTCACAACTGCCTGTACTTGCTATTTCTCTGTCAACTGGACACAAGCTACAGCTAGAGTCATTCTGGAAAAGGAACCTTAACTGGGAAAACACTCCTACCATACTGGCATATGGGCAAGCCTATATAGTACATAATCTTGACTGATGTGGGAGGGCCTAGTTCACTGTGGCTCTGCCCCTTTTGGGTTGGCAGTCCTGGATATTATAACAAAGCAAGCTGAGCAAGCCAGTAAGCAGTGCTCCTCCACAGCCTCTGCATCATAATGTGCCTGCCTTCTGGCAAATTAGTGCACATGCACACTCTCTGTATCTTTGTGTCTGTCTGTCTGTCTGTCTCAAATGCACACACATAAAAATATGCCTTGGGGGAAAAAACCTATACTAAAAATCATCATAAAGAGTTGAAAGAAAAGTGAAGTCTCAGAGGTTACTTTTAAAGCCCACTGAACAGTCAAGAAATATAAAGTTGGAGAATGCAGGAGAGGAACATTTCTGTGAGTTTAAGGCCAGGCTGGTCTACATACTGAGTTCCAGGACAGACAGACAGACCAATATAGTGACACTCAATCTGAGAGAGAGAGAGAGAGAGAGAGAGAGAGAGACAGAGACAGAGACAGAGACAGAGAGACAGAGACAGAGAGAGAGACAGAGAGAGACAGAGACAGAGAAAGAGAGAGACAGAGAGAGACAGAGAGACAGAGAGAGACAGAGAGAGAGACACAGAGAGAGAGACAGAGAGAGACAGAGACAGAGAAAGAGAGACAAAGACAGAGAGAGAGAGAGAGAGACAGAGACAGAGACAGAGAGATAGAGAAACAGAAACATTTCTCTAGTCTAAAATAAAACTGTACAAGATATAGATAGATCTGAAAGACTTATCAGCTCTAATTGTTGGGTTTCAGACCCTGGAACAAAGGAACATACAGCTGAGGTGCATATCTTACATACCTGGCCTCCAGGTTCTCCAAGCATCTCAGTCCCCACCTGGAATATCATGCCTACAACAATGATATTCCAGCCCAGGGACTGGGTTGTCCTTCTCCCACCTTGAGGCTTTTTTATATATAATCCAGACATTTTGGTCTTTCCACTTTTTCTCTTCTCTTTTCTCCTTCTGCAAGAGCTTTCTCTCTTTCAAAATAAGTTAGAAATAATGCAATAAAATATATCTAGTAACCCAAGAGTTAGTCAAAATAGGATGCCTAATAATGAATCACTTACATCAACAGGTAATATGATCACCTTAGTACAATGGGTGGTATAGAAAATTTCAATACTCATATGATGATTCAGAAAAACTTCACAGCAAACTACAAATCAAGAAACATTCTAAAACTTCACATAGAATATCTATAAGAAATTTACAATAAGTCACTATTTAAAGATTTATTTATTTTACATGTATGAGTATTTTGCCTGCATGTACAGATATGTGCACCACATGCATGCCTGGTGTACTGGAGCCCCTGGAATTGGAGTTACAGACAGTTGTGAGCTGCCATATGGATACTGAGAATTGAGCCCAAGTCTTCTAGAAGAGCATCCAGTACTCTTAACCACTGAGCCATCATCTCTCCAGCCCAAAGATACATTTCTAAGAAAAGAAAAACAAAGATGACCACTGTTATTTATGACTACATATGGAAGGCCCTAGCTAATGTATTAATTAATTAATGTAATGTAACTACATAAAATAACCATTACTTATACATGTAAATGTTATTTTTAAATCCTGGCAATGTAATAGTGAACTTGAAAAATACTAAGCACTGTATCAGAACTAGATATAAAATCCAAGCACAAACCACTCAACAGCTTCTTCCATATAACTCTATTTTTTAATTTTTATTTATTCATTCATTCATATTCATTTATTATCTATTTTTATTTATTATCTCAAGACAGGAGATGACTCTGTGATTAACAACACTTGCTGCTCTTCAGAGGAAGCGACTTTAGTTCTCAGAACCTCCATCCCACTGCTCAAAACTGCCTGTAACTCTAACTCCAGGAGATCTCCACACATAACAAACTCACATAAACACATACATACAAATGATAATAAAAATAAATATTTAAAGCCTCCCATTCACAACAGCTGAAAAGGTTACAAGAATAAAAACTAACTCCCTCATCTCCAAACTGAAGAGCACTGTATAGAAGAGTAAAACTTATTAAGGAACAAAACCCATAAACACCTAAGTAAGAAAAGATAAAGATCATGTTCATGAGTTGTGAAACTGAATTTTATTTATAAATCAACCTATATGAACATATAGTCAATAAAATTACTATCAAAATCCTTGTGATGGTTTGAATAGGTATGGTCTTCATAGACTCATGTATTTGAATACTCGGCTGATAGAGTGTGGTACTGGGCTGGAGAGATGGCTCAGTGGTTAAGAGCACCAACTGCTCTTCCAGAAATTCTGAGTTCAATTCCCAGCAACCACATGGTGGCTCACAACCATCTGTAATGGGATCTGATGACCTTTTCTGGTGTGTCTGAAGACAGCGACAGTGTACTTATATACATAAAATAAATATAAATCTTTAAAAAAAGAAAACAAAGAGAGAGTGGTACTATTAGGGGTTGTGGCCTTGTTGGAGGAAGTGTGTTACAGTAGGTGTGGGCTTTGAGGTCTCCTAGACTCAAGCTACACCCAGTGTGACACAGTCTCCTGCTGTCTGCAGATGAAGATGTAGAACTCTCAGTTCCTCCAGCACCATATCTGCCTGTACACTGCCATGCCTCCCACCATGATGAAATGACTGAACCTCTGAAACTGTACACCAGCCCCAATTAAATGTTTTCCTTTATAAGAGTTGCCTTGTTCGTGGTTTCTCTTCACAGTAATAAAATCTAAAACAATCCTAAAAGGACTTGTGTAGATCCTCACAACTTAATTCTAATGGTCTCATGAAAAGTAAGTTAGTATAGGTTTGCACAAAATCAACAAAGAGGCTGGTATTAGCAAAAACCAAGACCCTGTATAAAAAAAGAATAGTAACGTGGACATGACACTATTAAGAGACAAACAGAATCTGGTAATATACTCAAGGGTGCTTTACAAATCAATGAGAACAAAATCATATACATATGCAAGCATGGTGTTAGGACAATTTCATGTCCCCAGACAGCTTCATATCTTCACAAGATTGCATAAATTAAAAAAATAATTTTTGTAAACTTAAATTCTCAGATGCAACATAGTAACATAATATAACGCTCAGGAGCAAATTTTCTAAAGAAACAAAAAAGAATTCTAAATAAAAAGACAAATAAGTTATATTATGTCCACAATATAATAAACCACTCCCTCAAAATAAAATTTTAAAACAGATAACTCAACCTAAAATGTCCACAAATAATAAAAGAAAAAAATCCACAGGCTAACAAATACACAAAACCAAATCTGACCTTAAAAGTAATCAGAGGTAGAAATAAAAAGGAGATCCTAACATTTATAAAAATGTTAGTTTAAATAACTGTAAAACAAACCCTCTGTAAGCAGTTAAACTGGCATTGCCAATCTTGCCTTCCATGAGTTGATTACTATCACACACTGTTCTGACAATTTGTTTTTTGTAATTCTATTACCTATATTTGCATTCCTAAACAACATCATTAATTCCATCTTGTTTTGAACTTATTTTTTGTAAGTGTGTGTGTGTGTGTGTGTGTGTGTGTGTGTGTGTGTGTGTGTGATATTCCCAACAGAGGTGTGCACACGTAGGGCAGGTAAGGGTCTGAAGTGCTCAAAGTTCCAGATGTCGTCATTAACCTAAAGCTCTGCCTCCCGTCTTGTCATCACTAGGATTGCAAACCCACGCCACCAGACCCTCTGATATCTAATGTTTGTGAGACTCATACACACTAATACAAGAGATGACTAAGATTTGTATATCTTTTAGTTTTAATTTTTTGTTTGAGATTAATATATAATTACATCATCTCTTCTCTTTCCTCTCTTCAACCCCTCTCAGGTACCCCAGCACATCTATTCTCTTTCAAATCCATGGCCTTTTTTCCTGTTTTGTATTTCTAATTTACTTGAACTAGTTTTATATTCTATAGTTAAAATATATAATATACCACTAAGTAAATACATAAATATATATTTATTCTACTAATGAATGCCTGAATTTTTCTATTCGGTGATTAATATCAATCAGCTTTCTTTGTTGGTAGTGGTGGTGGTTTTGGTTTTTGAGACAAGGTTTCTCTGTGTAGCCCTAGCTGTCCTGGAACTGACTCTGTAGACCAGCTGGCCTTGAACTCAGAGCTATACCTGCCTCTGTTTCTCAAATGCTGGTATTAAAAGTATGCACCACCACCACCTTACCTCAATAAGCTCTTTTTTAATTAATTAATTTATTTTATGTATATGAGTACACCATTCTCTTTTCAGTCACACCAGAAGAGGACATCGGATCCCATTACAAATGGTTGTGAGCCACCATGTGGTTGCTGGGAACTGAAGAGCAGTTGGTGCTCTTAACCGCTGAGCCATCTCTCCAGCCCCTCAATAAGCCTTCTTAAATATATGCTTTCATTTCTCTAAGGCAGCAGTTGTCAACCTGTGGGTCACAATACCTTTGGGAGTCACTTACCAGATATTTATATTACAATTCAAAACAGTAGCAAAATTAGTTATGAAGTGGCAACACAGTAACTTTATGTATGGTTGGAGGTCACCACCACATGAGGACCTGTATTAAAGGCTTGTATTGGAAGCCGGGCATGGCGGCGCACGCCTTTAATCCCAGCATTTGGGAGGCAGAGGCAGGCGGATTTCTGAGTTCGAGGCCAGCCTGGTCTACAAAGTGAGTTCCAGGACAGCCAGGACTATACAGAGAAACCCTGTCTCGAAAAACCAAAAAAAAAAAAAAAAAAAAAAAAAAAGGCTTATATAAAAAAGGCTTATATTGGAAGGCTTGAGAACCACTGCTCTAGGGAAAAGATTGAAGCACAAAGCAGGATTTGGGGGTTGAGAGCAGGATCAGCATCAGCTGGGAACTTAAAGAGCAAGTTTTCAGTTCCCACAGAGCTCCTCTTCAATCAGAACCTGAAGGAGCGGAGTCCGACAACTTTAATTCTTATGCACACTCAAGCTTGGAAACAGCTGGAGTAAGGTAACTGTCTACAGGAAGTATCGCTTGTTGTAAGTAACCTAACTATTTTCTAAAGTTAGTTTTCTGATGAACACTATCACTAGAAATCAAAGAAACTCCTACTTCTCCATACTATCACCAGTATCTGATATTGTCAGATGTCCTCATTTCTATAAATCTAATCTATATAAAATGGTCTTATTGTTTTAGTTTTCCTGATTGTTCCTGAAGTTAAAAAACATTCCTAATGTTTACTGGTCATGTCCTATCCTTCTATCTTATCTATCTACCTACTGCATTTTCTTTTGATTTTTGTTTTGCAACTGTGAAGAGATGTAAAGACTACTTTTAATTTTTTGTGTATGTAGTGTGTGTGTGTGTAGTGTATGTAGTGTGTGTGTGCATGTATGTGTGTGTATGTAGTGTATGTAGTGTGTAAGTAGTGTATGTAGTGTGGTGTGTGTGTGTGTGTGTGTGTGTGTGTGTGGTATGTGCTCGTGCATCGGAGTGGAGGCCAGAG
The DNA here is from genome assembly GCF_900095145.1 of Mus pahari. Classification (NCBI taxonomy): domain Eukaryota; kingdom Metazoa; phylum Chordata; class Mammalia; order Rodentia; family Muridae; genus Mus; species Mus pahari. The sequence goes on from NC_034591.1 coordinate 59,106,577, forward strand.
ATGGAGCTGTGTGTCTTCTATTGCTCTCCACCTTATGTTTTTGACAGTCTCTCACTGAACCTACAGCTCTCAGTTTCAGATACACTAGATAGCCCCAAGCTCCTGGGATCCATCCATCTCCCTCACCCTCAAACACTGGTATGACTGAACTAAACTCACTCAGGACCTCACACTTGAACGGCAAGCACTTTACCCACTGAACATCTCCCCAGGCGCTTTTTTTCTTTTCTCTGTTTTTGATAAATTCAGAGTGGGGATTAGGGGGGGTGTCTTACTATCCCAATAAATCTCGACCTTCCACAGGCTGGGATTACAGGTTTGTTTTGCATCATTCCTCCTGGCCACATTTATAGTAAAATTTTTATAGTGATTTATAGTGATTTTCCCCAGTAACATTACTTTAGTTCTAGTCAAGATAATAGTAAGTAATAATTAGAATTAGCATAGCTAATTTGCTACTCATTGGTGAACATTTTCATTAGCCTTTTAAATGGTTGAACAAGAGTGGCTAAAGAGATGGATCAGCAGTTAAGAGTGGTTAAAAATAAAATAAAATAAAATAATGGTTAAAGTCTTCCTTAGAGAGAACCTAGTTTCGATTCCCAGCACTCAAATGGCAGCTCACAACCATGTTCTACACAGGTTCTGGCCATCCAGGGCTATAAAGCATGACTCTGCCTCAAAAACAGAAAACAATACAACAAACGACTGAGCAAGAAACTCACCCCTTAAGCCCTCTCCAAATGAAGGCAAGAGCACTTGATTTCCTCACCAGCCCTGATGACTCCAGAAGCATTTGGGCCACTGAGCAGCAGACAGCACTCTCTAACAGACACAAACTGGCTAATGTTGTAGGATCCCTGAGTCATGCATGCGGTGTGTTCCCTTGAGAAGAATCTCTCTAGTCTACACATTCTCAAATGATGGAAGAACTTAGAAAATCTGCTCAACAACCTCCTTGTAAGTCTGTTTACAACTCTCTAAAGGCATACCTCCCAGCTTCATAAAGGCTGTCCAGGAGCACAAAAAACAGTAAATAAGTTTCTTTTCTTATGCATAATTATATAGCTCCTTAAAAAAAAAATTCTAGTAAGTCAGCATACAAAGGTCTGGCCCCCAATTCCCCAGGCAGTTAATCCTCCTAAGTTTTCGTTTGTTCTTGTTTCAAGAATTAAGGACTGAACACAAGGCCTCACACAGGTTAAGAAAAGCACTGTACCACTGAGCATTTATACTTGCAGTCCTTTTTACTATGGTATTTTCACATAATTGAGTCCTTATTTTGTTCCAATTCACTACCTTTCATCATTACTCTTCCCTATGCCCCTGATCTCCTATGGGTGATTCTTAATGTATATTTTTCGTGTTAGTCCATTCTTTTTGTTATGGTAGAATCCTCCAAAATGTCCTTAATGACCCGAATCCCTTGAGTGTAGGCTTAAGAGTTATTAACCTGTTTCTAACAGGATACAGCCAAGATTAAGCAATAAAAAGACAACGGCAGGGCTGGAGAGATGGCTCAGAGGTTAAGAGCTCTCACTGCTCTTCCAGAGGTCCTGAGTTCAATTCCCAGCAACCACAAGGTGGCTCACAATGGGATCCGATGCCTTCTTCTGGTGTTTCTGAAGAGATAGGCAGTGTATGATTATACATAAAATTTTTAAAAAATCTTAAAAAAACAAAACAAAACAAAAAAAGCTTCCACTCTCTTCTGGCTGTGTGCCATGAACAGGCCCTTGTGAACAAATCTGGAAGTGGGTCTTCTGCAGTCTGCTATATCCATATCAGGAAACATGGGAGAAGACTGTCACTAGGTCAAGACGTAAAATGATTACATCCTTGTAATTCTAGCCTTGTGAGCTCCTAGAGCCAGAATTACGCCAGCTAAGTTGCTGATTGCCTGCCCCACAGAAACTGTCTGTTTGCTATTTTTATTATGTTTTGGAAACACAACGGGCTACTAAATTTTGGAAAAACTTATTAACTAATATAGGTAGGTTGCAAAAATCTTCACTTATCTCGTAAGTTGTCTTTTAGTCTCTTAATAAGGTGGGGGTTGTTTCTGCATGAATATGTGTGTGGTAAGTGAGCCTGCATATATGCCTGTTCATGTGTATGTTGGTACATGTATATATAGAGACCTGAGGTTGACCTCAGGAATCTTTCTCTTAACCGCTGCGCCATCTCTCCAGTCCAGGAATCTTTCTCAATGGAACTACTCAGTGCTCACCAATATTGCTCATTTAGCTAGCCTGCTTGTTCTGGAGATTCCATGCCAACCTTTCAAAAGCTGGAATTGTAGGCAAACTGCCATGCCCATTAGGCATTTATATATAGAGATGATGGGAATCTAAACTCTGATCCTCATGGTGTCCTCAAGAGTTTCTAGGGCTGGTGAAATGGCTCAGCAGATAAGAGCACTGACTGTTCTTCTGAAGGTCCTGAGTTCAAATCCCAGCAACCACATGGTGGCTCACAACCACCTATAATGAGATCTGATACCCTCTTCTGGTGCGTCTGAAGACAGCTACAGTGTACTTATGTATAATAATAAATAATTAAATCTTTGGGCCTGAGCGAGTGGGGCTGACCAGAGTGAGCAGAGGTCCTAAAAATTCACTTCCCAACAACAACATGAAGGTTACAGCTACAGTGTACTCACATACATAAAATAAATAAATCTTAAAAAAAAAAGTTTCTATTGCTGTAAAGGGACAACAAGGAAAACAGTTAATTGGGACTGGCTTACAGTTTCAGGGGTTTAGTCCATTATTGTCGTGGTGGCTCATAGGGAGACAAAGGAGGGACTGAGAGTTCCACATCTTGATCTGCAGGCAGCAACAGGACACTAAGACACTAGTCTTAGTTTGAGCATATGGGACCTCAAAGCCCACCTCTACAGTGACACACTTCCTCCAACAAGGCCACACCTACTTCAACAAGGCCACACCTCCTACTAGTGCCACTCCCTGTGGATGAGCATTCAACAAGTCAGTAACCCTTCCCCAGCTAATTTGCCGTGGAGCCTGTTCAGCCCACTGACTCCTACATAAGCAGATAAAGACCACCCCCAACCTTTTCTGCATACTATTTGCCTTTTGTATTCATCTTCCCTTTCCTCTTTATAAGCCTCTCAGACATTCTACAGGCTACACTTTAAAATCCATGTCCATAAGACATCCCTCATCCCTCTCTCCCCAAGATAGCTGACTCTGAGGAGCATTCAGCAGTAGATTCTCTTCTCTTTCAATAACAAATCTGTAGTCCAAATAATATCCTATGAAAGATTTATTTTAAGCAAAATTATTCTACTTCTAGTCTCCCCTGTGATAAAAATATTACCAAAACCTAAAGAAAATAGCTGGGCAGTGATCCCAGCACTTGGGAGGCAGAGTCAGGAGAACCTCTGAGTTTCAAGCCAGTCTTGAAACAGAGCTAGTTCCAAAACAGCCAGTAATACACAGAGAAACCCTGTCTCAAGAAATCCAGACCAAACCAAACAAAAGGACAAAGTAAATCAGTCACAGGAGAGCTCAGTGTGTTCAGAACTCTAAAGTTATTATGGTTTGTCCCAGAATAAAACACAGGAAGAAGAACAAAGAGAGACAGGACTGTGATTATTAGATCAGGAAGGTTTTGGGGAGTGAAGGTGAATACATTTTATTTAATTTGTAAACAACAGGGTGTTACTATGTTACTAAATTCCTTAAGCTTTAATAGCTAAAGCTTAAGACTGACCAGAGAATAGGTATAATGGATCAAAAAAATAGAAGTAAACTATGGGCAAAACAAAAATAAAAGGGTCTTAAGAGAAATAATCAGGGCTTAAACTAGAGTGATTGATTGAGATGAATAAAATAGAAGCATCATGGCAGATGGTAAATCAAAGGATTTGGGTGCTCACTCTATAGCGAAATCAGGACCACAGAACAGAGATACTGATGCTATGCAGCATCCAGCATAAATTCTAGAAGGTGATACGTTTGTTTGCCAGGACTCAGGGAGATTCAACTTAAAGGCAAAGATAACTGGGTTTAGAACTGAACTGCTGACTTTGTGATGTTAGTGAAACACTCAAATAACTAAGACCAAGCAATACAATAAATGCAGGCAGACACTCATGACAGTGCACAGGCAGCCTGGTGGTTAAAAGAACCAAGTGGTTAGAAACGCAGAGACTGTTAAGGTCTAAGTGAGTACTGTAAGTGCAGGTAGCAAGTAATCAGAAACAGATGTCAAAAGCAGCAACAGAGCCCATGCCTGCCATGGACAACATCTTCAGATCCCTGGTTATTTTAAAAAAAAAAAAAAAAGACAGGAGCAAAGTCAAGCAGAGATATTTTTAGTTTCGAGTTGGGGTGACCTGGATACATATACGCATGAAGGCAAACTACAAGTTATCAGTGTCAAGGCATATCTAAAGATTTGCTTGTGTGCCTACCTACTAAATAATGAGAGTACAAAAATAAGAGATTAGAAGAGAAAGATTGTTCTGTGATATTCTAGAAGACTAAATTAGTAGAACTGGAGACATAAATTAAAGAAAGCATACTTGTGTTCCATATTTGGAGGTATCTTTATCAACAGTACAAATATTTAACAAAGAAATTGTTTTACTATTAATTCACTTGATACAAATGCTATGGAAAAGCCCTGATACTCCCTCCACCTCTGATCTTCAGTTGGGCAGATACCACACTATTCCCTTTCCTCCCCATCTTCTGTGGTGCCCATGCTAGGCTTCACCACCCTTCCAGTTCTTGCTGTCCTGGAACTCACTCTGTAGACCAGGCTGGCTCTGAACTCAGAAATCCGCCTGCCTCTGCCTCCCAAGTGCTGGGATTAAAGGCGTGTGCCACCACCGCCCAGCTCACCCTTCCAGTTCTTATGTTTGTTTCAGGGTTTGTTTGGTCCTACAAAAGATCTCCATTGCACAGTTCAACTTTGACTAGAGGTAGTCAAAACCTGCTATCTCTCCCAAATGAAGGTCTTAGAACACTGCCTTTATTTGTATATCTCCATTAAGGCTCTCTAGTACTTTGTGCAATTATCACTTATGCATGCTCCTCTTTGCTCTTCACTCCACCTTGCACCTCAGACTTTTTATTTTAATTATGTACTTCATAATTTCAAAGGGCTGACAATTCGTTGAACTACATTTGTACTCCTGTTATTTACCAATTCTAAATTGGCAATTGCTTGTTCATAGTTGCTTCACTTTACATTTATTTATCGTCTGTATGTAGATGGACTCATGTGCTGCAATGTCACGTATGTGGAGGTCAGAGGCCAAAGTGAAGAGTGTGTTCTCTTCTTCCACTCAATTCAGGCTCCATACCAAGTGCCTGTGCTTGCTGAGCCACTGCCCTGGCCCCAGAGTTGCTTCTTTAAAGAACATCTTTCTTTTCTTTGACTGCTTTCAGGATTTCTCATTGTTTTATTATATGATCTGTCTGGGTATAGACTTGTTTTTTTCTTTTTCTTTTTCTTTTTTCTTTTTATTTATTATTATATTTAATTACACAGTAGCTGTCTTCAGATGCACCAGAAGAGGGCATCAGATCTCATTACGGATGGTTGTGAGCTACCATGTGGTTGCTGGGATTTGAACTCAGGACCTTCAGAAGAGTAGTCGGTGCTTTTAACCACTGAGCCAGCCCCGACTTGTTTTTTTCTTATACTGTTAAAAAATCAGTGCACTTCTTACATCTGTCAGCTGGTGCTTATTAGATCTAGAAAATTTTCACTCAGAACCCACTCTTCAAATATTAACTTTGCAATATTTTACTCTGGAACACTGAATGAATGTTAGACTCCAACCCACCTTCCAATCTTCTTATCTTTTATGATCTTTTCAGCATTTTCAATCTTTTGACTGTAGGCTTAATTTGATATATTTCTTCAGCTTTATCTTCTAAGCAACCACTTCTTCAACTAAGAATAATCTGTTAAGCTTCTCATGTATTTGATACATGATAGCTTTCATCTCCAGAATTTCTATTTTTTCTAAAAATATATGAAGCCATTTTTATAGTTTATCTTCATTTTAAAAAGAATCAGCAATTGTTTTAAATTTGGTAACTGCCATATTCCCTGGCATTTAAATTCATTCTTTTTTATTGTTTTTTTTTTCTTTTCAGAGTTTACTTAGAGGAGTCAGGTGTGGTGGTGCACACTTCTAACCCTAGCACTCGGGAGGCAAAGGGAGGTAGGCTTCTTGACTTCAAGGTCAGCCTGGTCTACACAGCATGTTCCAGAACACCCAGGGCTACACAGTGAACACTGTCTTATTTTGTTTTGATTTAATTACCTTTAGGTATATATTCAAGGAGAATTATATAAATCTTAAATTATACTGCAGTAAGACATTTTTTGACTCAGAATATGTGTTTTCTTACATGCAATTTTGCTTATTTTTTTAAACTGTTCTTGGTTACTTTTAACAATGTACTACTACTAGCTTATTCACTTGCTGCTCCTGCAGAGGATCCTAGTTCAGTTTCCAATATCCACCCACATGGGTAGGAGAAGGTCACTGTGTATAACTTCAGTTCCAGGGGATCTGATATAGGCCTCTGTAAGCACTCATATACACATGGTACACATCACATGTATAACATTTCAGACCCATAAACATATACAGAAAATTTTAAAAAATAAGTAAATTTAAAAAGAAAATTATTAGTAACAATTCTCTAGTAAGGGCGGGCCTTTTTACATGGGTGATTTACCTTTTCTTCTACCAAATCTTGGAAGAGTACTATCTCTGAAACTAGGAACTATGATAAAGAGCTTTTGAGCTACAGGACCACTCAGAGCAAATACGATGCATGCAAACACACACACACACACACACACACACACACACACACACACACACACACCACTACCACCACCACCACCACCAAACAACAAAAACTGCTCTAAAAGTCAATATGAAGGAAAAACCAAGTCAAAATTTGAAAGAGTTTTTTTTTTTAACTTTCCTTTTGATTCCTCTGTTCTAGTCAACCATCTTTAGAGTCTCACATTTCTTTCTTTCTTTCTTTCTTTCTTTCTTTCTTTCTTTCTTTCTTTCTTTCTTTTTTTTAAGATTTATTTATTATATGTAAGTACAAATCTCATTACGGATGGTTGTGAGCCACCATGTGGTTGCTGGGATTTGAACTCAGGGAAGAGCAGTCAGTGCTCTTAACCACTGAGCCATCTCTCCAGCCCGAGTCTCACATTTCTGAAATGTGGGACTTAGTAGATAATTAGTTCTACTGCAAAGGCAAACCTAATGATGGACTCCTCAGGGCCCTACCTAAAATAAACTGTCTTTGACTCTCACTTAATATGAGCTTTAGGTGTTGACTTTTGTACTCTTCAATTTATGAAGTCCACTGACACCAAAGCTAAATCATGCATACTGCCTATTCTACTGCAAGAGCAATTTGGGAGGAAAGACTTTTGTTCACACATTATAGCTCATCACCAGGGGAAACAAAGTAGGAACCCCGGGCAGGAACCTGGAGACAGGAAGTAAAGAAGAGGCCATGAAGAAATGCTGCTTACTTGCCTGTTCCTCCTGGCTTGCTCAGTTTATTTTGTTATCTACCCCAGGACCATCTGTCCAGGGATGGTACTACTACAGTGGGCTGAGCCCTCCCACATCAAACATCAATCAAGAAAATGCCCCCACATACTTACCTATAAGTCAATCTGATGAGAGCATTTTCTCAGGTGAGTCGCTTATGTCAAGCTGACAATAACTGACCAGCCCTTAAGACAAAAGCTATTCCATCTACTTATTGGGAGGGTGGAGGGGGTGCTTTTTCCTAGATTTTAGCAGAGCAAATTTCTTGCTATTTTTTCAGATCTTCATATTTTTCCTTCTTTTTTTTTCTTTTAAAATAACATTCCTACCAAGGTGGTAACACATGCTACATAGCTACATAGTAGGTTTGGGGAAAGCTTGGGCTACAAGAGACAGAGCCTAAATCAAACAAAGCCCAGTCCATCATTACAAAAACAGAAACCAATTTCTCTGCTGTAAATCCTATTTCAAAGATAATTTAGCTGAATACAATTTTAAGAGTTAGTATCTACTAATGCTAATTCTACTATGACCTACAGGAAATAAATTTGTAAGAAGATAAATGTCAAGAATGTACAGGTGACTATGATAAATGAGAGTTGCTTGTACTTATACAAAGAATCACTGTGGTTGCTGACACAACTTCAGACTGCCGTGGAAGCCATTTCAGTCACAAATACTGTGTAAGTGGCGCTGTCATCAACTCTGAGACTTTCTACAGTGCAAAGAACTCCTTCGTATGTGTGCATAGGCCCCTCGAGCATCACTCACACTTTCCCTCTGATACAGAGTCGCTCACGTCCCGGAGACTGCTAAGTAAGCTAGGCTAGCTGAGTCCCAGGGATCCACTTTTCTCTGCCTCCTCAGTTCTGGGACTGAATGCAAGCAACCGCATCTGGTTTTTACAAAAAGATTTATTTTTAAATATGTATATATGTCGAATGTGTATGAACCTGAGTAAAGGTACCTTGGAGGCCAGAAGAGGGTGCCAAATCCCCTGGACCTGGAGTTATAGGTGGTTATAAGCTGCGTGGACATGATTGCTGGTGAGTGAGCTAGGGTCCTTTGAAAAAATGTGTGTGTGTGCTCACATGTATGGGTTTAAATTGGTTTGGGGGGGGATCAAACTTAGGTCCTTGGGTCCTCAACTGACTAACATATTCTATCAACCCAAGAACCTTTTTGTTTTGAGAAAGGGGGCTGCTGGATAATCCAGAATGGGTAGGAAACTTACTTTGTAAACAGCCTAGGTTGGTACAAAATTTAATATCCTCCTAACTAACTTTTCTCATGTTGCTAAGATTACAGGAATGTGTCACACACCAGGCTTAGAATGGTAAAGAGCACTTAATAAAAGCTGAACCTCAAACAACACAAAACTCAAAACTCTGATCATTACAGAAGAATTTAAGAGCTGCATAAATCAACACAATTCAGAACAAACTGGAAAACTACAGTTAAAGACAGAACTTTAACCTTTTTTTGGAGAAGACTAGTATATCCCAGACTAGTGGTAACTCTTTGGATTAAGAGCATTGAGATCAGGTAAATACTTGGTGCACAAGCCTAGTATCCTGAGTTAAACCCCTGGAACCCTCATAAAGGAATTAACTCCATAAAGTTGTCCTCTGACCTCTACAGCCACACAGTGGAACACACACACACACACACACACACACACACACACACACACACACACAGAGTTTAAAGATCTAAGAATAAAACTGCAACGAAAAATAAAATGCTCTCACACAGCACTGATGGGACAGCTACTCACTACATGAGACTGTTTAATCTGAAAATTACATAAATTTAGTGCATCAGTGCTGCCAGGCAAACTGAATGAACAGCAGCTTAGCACTGGGCAACAAAGCCCACTTCCAACATTGTAGAGAGTCTAACAGTGACTGGCAAGAGGACGGTGATAAGAGAAATCGAAAATAAAAACAAACTTGCAATATGGTGAGTAAAGTGACACAGGATGCTGTCTGTCAGAGAGCAAAGGAAAGGCACCTAATTGGGCAGGCTTAGGAAGGGATTAAGGACACTGCCTACAATAGATGGTGGGTCACTGAAGCATGGAGGCTTGAAGGGCAGAGAGGGGAGAGGTGGGATTTATATTTCAGGCAATAAGAAAAGTGTAAACAAAACCAAGTACAATTTGAAGTGTAAAAAAGTACAGGGAAGGGCGCTGGAGAGATGGCTCAGTGGTTAAGAGTACTGGCTGCTACCAAACCCAGACACTATTGCACATGCCAGCAAAATTTTGCTGAAGGGACCCTGATTTAGCTGTCTCTGGTGAGGCTATGCCAGTGCCTGGCAAAGACAGAAGTGGATGCTCACAGTCAGCTATTGGATGGAACACAGGGCCCCCAATGGAGGAGCTAGAGAAAGTACACAAGGAGCTGAAGGGGTCTGCAACCCTATAGGAGGAACAACAGTATGAACTAACCAGCACCCCCAGAGCTTGTGTCTCTAGCTACATATGTAGCAGAAGATGGCCTAGTCGGCCATCATTGGGAAGAGAGGCCCCTTGGTCTTGCAAACTTTATATGCCCCAGTACAGGGGAACGCCGGGGCCAAGAAGTGGGAGTGGGTGGGTAGGGGAGCAGGGGGGGGGGAGGGTATAGGGAACTTTTGGGATAGCATTTGAAATGTAAATAAAGAAAACATCTAATTAAAAAAAAAGCACTGGCTGTTCTTCCAGAGGTCCAGAGTTCAATTCCCAGCAACCACATGGTGGCTCACAACCATCTGTAATGAGATCTAATGCTCTCTTCTGGTGTGTCTGAAAACAGCTACAGTGTACTCATATACATAGGATAAATAAATTTAAAAAAAAAAATACAGGGAACTGCTTCACTGCACAGTGTAAAAGACAAACTGCAATGATAAGGATGCTGTTCTGCATAAAATATAGGATTTCTTATTTTTTTTATTTTATTTTTTTTCTATTTTCTTTTTTTCATTTTTGAGACAGAGTCTCTCTATGTAGTCCTGACTGTCCTGAAACTCACTACATAGTCCAGGCTAACCTTGAACTCAAAGAAATCCACCTGCATCTGCTTCCTGGATACTGGAATTAAAGGCATATTACCACTCCCAGAAGAGAAAGTTTTGTAAAAAGAAAAATCAGTCACCAAATCTCTCACAATTTTGCTTAAAGCCATGACAGAAGAGTTATAGATACCTCATGCAGTAATAATTCATGTTTTATTTGAGTCAAAATGAGAGTGACTCATACTGAGCCTTTAAACTGGCTTGTCTAGTTACACTTAGCAGTGCAGATATGACACCAAAGGTTAGGAAACCCGCAGCGCTGCCCAGCTTCTCCTAAGTTAGCACTGCCCACCAACTTTACTATTTGTTGTACTCCGTTCTCTCCTGTATTGTGCTGAACTGTAACACTCACTTCTCTCCTGAAACATCACTATCCTCTGGGATGAAACTTTCTACTCTGAGACAAAGACCTGACACAAGCCAAACAGACCCTGAGCAGATTTAGCTATCACCGGCAGTGCCCAACAGCATTTATTGTCACAGGCTCTGAGGCATTGTTTTATCATTGAGTATCGTACTGAAAGCCATCTTTCCTACTTATACACTAAACCTGTTTTCTTTTTGCTTTTACAGAAACACTGCTTCAGCAGTTCTTAGCCTTCTGGAAATATTTGGTGTTTTGCTCTAATATTTCATTTCTAGCATCTTACAACTTTATGATTTTCATCATCAAACAAAATTTTTGCTTGAGGCTAAATGGGAACACATGCATATAATTCCAACACCTACAATAATAAGAAAGATGATTATGAATCTGAGGTCAATTTGAACCATACAACAATTCTTTCTCTCAAGAACCTTTAAAACTTAATTAGGTGGAAGTGCACTCATCGATCCCAGCACTCAGTAGGGCAGAGACAGGCAGGATTTAAGGCCAGCCTCATCTACAAATTGAGTTCCAGGACAGACACAACAAAAAACAAAAACAAACAAAAAATTAATTAAAATTAAAAACATAATTTCTTGATTCTATTTTCCCTCACTTGTCACAATCCAGTTCTTGATCTCTTAACCAATTTTGTGCTATAACAAAATACTTGAGGTGAGTAATTTTAAAGTAAAAAAGGGTTATTTGATTTACAATTCTGAATGATGGAGGGTTCAAATGGCATAGAACCAGAGTACAGGTATGGTCCTCTGGTTGTGTCACAACTGCTGTAATACCCAAAAGGAGTGCACTGAGGTCTCCTAATTTTTTACCAGTAATATGTAGTTCAACCAGTTGTTAAAGTGATCTATATTTCCATAGCCAGAGCTACACACAGAAACCCTATCTCAAAAACAAACCAAAACAACCCAAATATCCTTCATTCTATTTCACGCTCCCTCCCCTTTGCTGGGACTGGAATGATAGCTATTACACCTTCATTCCAAGCCATGTTATAAATGATAAGTTGACTATCAGCCTAAATTCTCAAATGAATGTTTTTGAGATAGAGTTTCTATGTGTAGCCCTGGCTGCCACTGAACTCACAGAGATCTGCCTGCAGCTACCTCCCAAGTACTAGGATTAATTAAAAGCACGAGCCATCAATACCCAACTAGAATGGAGGCTATTTATATGTGCCACATCTAGAACTGGTACACATCAGTGTGTCCATATTCTACTAACTGGAACCCAATCCTTTGATCATACCTACTGTCTTAGTTAGGGTTTTACTGCTGTGAACAGACAGCATGACCAAGGCAACTCTTATAAGAGCAGTTAATTGGAGCTGGCTTACAGGTTCAGAGGTTCAGTCCATTATCATCAAAGTGGGAACATGGCAGCATCCAGGCAGGCATGGTTCAGCAGGAGTCGAGAGCTCTACATCTTCATCTGAAGGCTGCTAAGAGAATACTCACTTCCAGGCAGCTAGATCTTAAACCCATACCCACAGTGACACACCTACTCCAACAAGGCTACGCCTACTAATAGTGCCACTTCCTGAGCCAAGCATATACAAACCATCACACCTACTTAACTACAAAGTAGAAATGCTAACTTACTGTGTATGAAAAAGAAAATAAAATATGGCTATCAGTATTTGCCCCAAGGCCTCATTTCAACTCCAGGGTCACAAATCCAATTACTTATACAAAATCTTAGCATTTGCTATCTGCCTCTAACTTAGCATCCCATACAATGAATTCCTGACCTGGGTCTTCTCTTTCCCACTGACATCTCTCTCTCCTTTTCCCCCCAGCATTTTACATTCAGTCTATCAACAAACCGAAGGGCTTAGGATGTGGCTCAGTGGTACAATACCTGCTAGAATGTGTGAAGCCTTGGGTTAAATCACCACCACTGTTATTGGGGGCAGGGTAAAAACATCAGATTTGATCTACTTTCAAACCATTCAAAATCTGACCCCTTTCTCTGCTCTCCTGAAATTACTCTGCCCTCCATAGTTCTCTTACCTTGTCTCTTAGTTTATTCTCTATACTGTCGCCAAAGCATTCCTATCAAGATGTGAAAAGAATTGGGCCTTGGTTGGCAAAGTACTTGCCCAGTTTAGACAGCCAATACTGTCCATGATGAAAGCTCCCTGTAATAGAGAGGATTCCTGACACTTGCTGGCTAGACAGTCTAGCCAAATGACTAAGTTCCAGGTTCACTAAGAGACCTTCTCTCAAAAAAAAATAAGGTGGAAAGAAATTGAGGAAGACAGCTGACATCAACCTCCAGCTTCCACATGCATACATGAACACATATGTGCACACGCATACACATGTACATGCACATATGAACAAATAAACACACAAACCTGTGCGATCAGGTCACTTAGCTCTGGCTACTGAAACTTAAATAGGGCTTTCCTTTTCCTTTAAAATGTTAAAACTCCATTACAACAGTCTTTGGCCATGCCCCAAGCCCTCTGGAATTTCATCTCCCACTGGCTTTCAATTCTTTTGAGTTATTCCAGTAACTCTGGCCTCTTACTACTTCTTAAATAAGCAAGGTACATTCTTCACACAAGTGTGTTAGTTCTACAGGAATGCACTCTTATTCTTTCTTCCAACTCTTGTTCAAATGCCACCTTCTACAACTGAGGTCTGCCTTGTTCTCCCTTGTTTTAAACCTCAGCCTACCTTCCCAGGCCTACTCTGCTTTCCTTGAAATTTCCACAGAACTTAGTATCTTCAAACATACTGTATAACTTCCTTTTTGAAGCCAGGCATGATGGTGCATATCTTTAGCTCCAGCACTCAAGAGGCTGAGGCAGGACTATCTTAAGTTCAAGGACAGCTTGGGTTCAGAGCACACATTCTAAAATAGCCTTAATTACATAGTGAGACTCTAAACAGTTTTAAAAAGAGGGTCTGGGGAGTCAGCTCAGTGGTTAAGAATTTTTGTTGCTCTTGTGTCTTGCAGAGACATAGGTTTGATTCCCAGCACCCACACAGAAGCTCAGAATCATCCCTGACTCTAGTCCCAAAGGATCCAACACATCTTCTGATCCCTACTAGCACCAGGCACATACAGTGTGCACATACATACACGCAGGCAAAACACTCATGTACATAAAACACATCTAAAAATAACTTTTAAAGAAACACTTTTGTTTCTTGGATGGGTTTTTGGCTTTGTTTCATTTTGTTTTTGAAACAGTCTCATGTAGAACCAGCTGGTTTCAAACTGCTTAAAGTTGCCAAGGATAGCCTTGAACACCTGATCCTCTTACTTCCACCTCTTGAGCATCAGAACTGATTATAGGTGTGTGCTACCACAGTCAGACTACACATTTCCTTTTTGTCTACTTATAAGCTTATTTGTTGTCCCACAAATCCCAACATGTACCTCTGTCAGAAATTAAACTACATAAAGGGTACAGATTTTTGTTTTGAAACACACTCCTAAATTCATAAAGTATTACCTGACATATTGTAGGCTCTTAAGTGTTTACTGAATATAAGAATTTTTTTCTATGAAATAACTCAATGTAAAAGTCAGCAATGTAGTTTTAGGTGCCAGCAAAGCTAATAGTGATCAAAGTTTTAAAAATGCCAAAGCAAAGTCAGTTTATCACCGTACCCATAAAAACATAGCTCGTCCTTGTACTAGGCATTAATCCTCTTATCCTTGAATTGTTTATCCAGTAAGTCAATAATATGTTGCCACTTTGTGTTCCTTGGATTCAAAGGTAGTCTCAAGACAACATTAACAGAATGTAGTCAGCACTCAGTTTTAGAGCAATCCTAAGGACTGTCAAAATTTCATAACTAGAGCCTAAGTTGTCTATTACTGGATTTCATTTAAAACAAATATATACAACAAAGACTTCTGGAAGAAATGTCTTAATTCTATGTACCTTTTGTCTTGCAAATCAGCAGAAAAATACTAGTGACAGTTTTACATATTTATTACCTCGCTTTATTCCCACGGCAGTCTTCTAAGCCACACTTGGGCTAACAGAAGTGCAGCGCACAGCATACGGAGGCGTGGGGGAAGATCAAGAGGTGCCAGCAAAAAGCTTGCTGTGAGTGAATTATGTATTCATATAAAGAAACTGTTGCAATTGTGTAACTTTCTGCTAATATGAGAAGCCATGTGTAGGAAGACTCTATGGATGAAATATAGGCAATCACATAAAATCTAAGAGAAATAGATACTTCCAATAGCTTAGAATACCCGTTCCATGTAAGGCTTCCTGAATTCTCTGAATTATAATCTGTTCCCTACCCAATGAGCTCTGGAAAGAGAGCAATATGATGCAGGGATGAGAATGTGGGTACAGCTCATGGCAGATTGTGCCTTTGACATACAAAGAGACCTGGGTGCCCTGCCTCTTCACTCTTCCAGCTCCCTACCCTTTCACCCCACAGAGAAACAAAAGCCAAAACCAATTTGTTACTTGAAAGAAAGTAAAATAGTATTTTTGTTTTGCTTTGTTTGAAGCAGGGTCACTCTATATAACTGTGGCTGTTCTGGAACTTACTGTGTAGACCAGGATGGCCTTAAACTTACAGAGATCTACCTGCCCCAACTCCTGAGGACTGAGACTGAAGGTATGCACCATCATACCCAGAAAGACAGTGCTTTTAACACCACCAAAAAAGTTATAAAAACAACTCTGTGGCCTTCATAGAAAATAGGGTACTTAAAAAATGAATATTAAATTTCTTATACATTATTTGATAAATCTATACTATCAAGAACTCCTTAAAGTAACTCTGGGGCTGGGGAGCAGGCTCAACAAGAGGTAAAATTCTTTCTGTCAATCACAAGGACCTGAGTTTGGATTCCTAGCATCTATCTGCCAAAGTTGGAAGGCAGAGACAAAAGGATCCCAAGGGCCCGCTGGTCAGCCAGTATAGCACTGGAGTTATTGGAAAACCATCATACTATGGTACATCTTCCCCAGAAGTGCTGCCAATAACTAGCTGCATAATAAGAATGAAAATGAGGGGCAGTAGTGGCACACACCTTTAATCCCAGCACTTGGGGGAGGCAGAGGCAGGCAGATTTCTGAGTTCCAGGACAGCCAGGGCTACACAGAGAAACCCTGTCTCGGGAAAAAAAAAAAAAGAAGAAGAAGAATGAAAATGAGGTTTTATCTGATATTACTGTGCTTCCGGAAGAAATAAAGCTAATTGAGCTCAGAACAATTTTTACCTTCTGTATAAGGGCACTCGCAGGGCCCAGGAAGGAATGTAAAATCACTTGGCATCAATTTCCTGATACTACATAGTCAATAGTCTTGATATTGGAAGTAACAACAATTATTTATTTATTTACTTACTTACTTACTAAAGGTCAAGAAAGAGCCAGGCAATGGTAATGCATGCCTTTAATCCCAGCATTTGGGAAGCAGAGGCAGGAGGATCTCTGAGTTTGAGGCCAGCCAGAACTACACAGAGAANCCCTGTCTCAATAAATAAATAAATAAATAAATAATAAACAAACAAACAAATAAAGATCAAGAGAAAACACAAAAAGCAAGCTAACAATAGAGGGAGAAAGAAATAACTGCTAAGGTTAGGTATAGACTGTCAAGTTGCTTAAGACTACCATGGCTCATTAAGTATGCTAGTAAATTGGTTAGAAAAGACTGAAAAAAACACAAAACAGGAAAACATTCCCTGCCTTTGAGAACTTCGATGCATCTACAAAATGTTTAAGAAGCACTGTGAGCCAAGGAGGCTGCATGCCTTGCTATATTGACATGAAGTATCTCTAGCACTATGGTAAAGAAAGCACAGCATGACCTCAAAAACTAGAAAAGCTTCTCCTCAGCAGGCTCACTTCTAATGCAGCCACTCTGTCATTGTCTCTAACGGGCTTTCCAGGAGAATCAGCACAGGTGAGCTGGGCAAGAACAAGGGGCTTCTAACAATTTAACTTCTGAGGAAGGCAAAATCTAGCAAGAGCTGCTGACAAAAAGGCTTATCCTAACAGGAATCCAGGACTAGGAGCAAACAAGATTTCTAAAACGAAGGGGATTATGGCAAGAAGTTCACGACGTACTCACTTAAATCAATATTAAGTTGTCAACGAAACAAAACGCATTTCTGCAGCTCTAAAGGAGAAAACACGTTTATGACTGGAGATAAAGGGGAAAGAAGAATGAGCAGGCGCTCCATTGTGTGACTTGGTAGGTAACAAGCCTTAGAAAACACCAAAGCACAGTGAAAACAACACAGACTCTCTTCTTTGTCCCTGAGAACATGGCTTTTCAGCTGCCATTAGACTATTTGTCCTGATCAGTAAAACGGTGGAGAGAAAAACAAGCAGAGGCTGATTGCTCTCGTCTGCTGTACTACTGTAATTTTTCTGGCCTCCAAACACAATTAAATCAAATCTGCAATTACATTTAAGACATTCCATAATCCAAGTATCCAGTCCAACATTCCTTCTGGTCGACTTAAAATAGATTGCCAGCATGTATAAGCAACTGATACAAGATCTTTTTTTTTTTTTTTTTTTTAATGAAAGGGTGAATGGATGCCTAAAGGAAGGTGTTAAGTCAGGAAAAAGAAACGGGTTCAGAAAGGGAGGAACACAGCCATGCTGAAGACAGCCACTTTATAGCTCCCCCTCCAAAGGAAATCTTTGGATATACCTAGACAAGTACTAAAAGCAACAGCTAAAACTTACTGTGCACACACACACCTTCCTACCTTAGTGAGAATACCACTTTTCAGAGGTATGATGCAATCGAACCTGGCAGGGTTCACAAAGATGTATTTTAATACAGTGGGCCTCATTATAAAGTAGATCCCATCCTAGAATATTCCCTAGCCAATGCATTATTATAATTATACAGCTTAGCCAAGACTGGCTAAGAGATCTTGAAAACAAAAAAATAATACAATTTTAATTGCATTACAGTTTTAAGAATCTCTCTACTCTAAAAACACAGCATGTAAGGAACAGGTAATAAATATAACACCCTGGTATCACACATTTTAAATAATACATATATTAATTATTAACCATCTGGTAATATTATACCATATACCATGCCATACCATATAGTCACAAAAAAAGTATCATCAAGGAAATGTAAATGGTCAGAATTAAATGCTTAATAGCAAGATTATAAGATACTGAATAAACATTTGGTAAATTCTTGTTATTTATCAGAATATTTTATTTTGGAAACCTATACAGTAATACAAAGATAGGCCATGAAATCTGTTCATTCTTAAACATAATTTTACATACAAATGTCTACATTCTATGTCAAAGATGCTTGATAACAGCAATTAAAAATAATAATAACCTAATGTCCAAAAAAGTTATCAGTTAAATGACACTTTATCTAGGGACACATAAGTTTTGCTGTACTATTGTTTCAAACGTTACAAGTCTCTCTATATATA
Source organism: Mus pahari (assembly GCF_900095145.1). Classification (NCBI taxonomy): domain Eukaryota; kingdom Metazoa; phylum Chordata; class Mammalia; order Rodentia; family Muridae; genus Mus; species Mus pahari. The sequence continues at coordinate 59,125,022 of NC_034591.1, forward strand.
AAATGTATTGCACAAGCACTAGTTGTAATACATGCAAATATTTATAGCAATTATATATTATGGGCACTTTTTGTAGTTTTTTTCCCCCCTAATTTTTCAATAATGGATATGTCTTCCTTTTGTAATTAGTTTTTGGTGCAGCTGAAATTTTTCTTTCACAACCTTTTTAAAACCCAGGTAAGATAAAAATGTATAATAAAATGTCATTACACACATTCACAGTTTTTCATCTTTCCATCTACTTTAGTAACTAAAGATATTCCTTTAAGTTCATATAAAAAACAATTAATTAAAAGACCACAGGCGGGCTGGTGAGATGGCTCAGTGGGTAAGAGCACCCGACTGCTCTTCCAAAGGTCCGGAGTTCAAATCCCAGAAACCACATGGTGGCTCATAACCATGCATAACAAGATCTGATGCCCTCTTCTGGAGTGTCTGAAGACAGCTACAGTGTACTTATATATAATAAATAAATAAATCTTAAAAAAAAAAAAAAAAGACCACAGGCTACTTCAGTTTCCTCTAAGTTGATGTTAACTTTAAACTTGTTGGGTATAGGATGCAGGCTAGTAATCCCAGCCTTAGGAAGAAGTGGCAGAAGGAACAGAAGTTTTTTTTTTTTTTTTTTTTTTTTTAGTTTTTTTTTTTTTTTTTTTTTAAGTAAACTGTAGCTGTCTTCAGACACTCCAGAAGAGGCCGTCAGATCTTGTTACGGATGGTTATGAGCCACCATGTGGTTGCTGGGATTTGAACTCCAGACCTTTGGAAGAGCAGTCAGTGCTCTTACCCACTGAGCCATCTCACCAGCCCGGAACAGAAGTTTTAACTACAGCCTCAGCCACACACTGAGTTTCTGACAAGCCTGGGCTCCACGATACTACTTCCTGGAAGATTTTATTTTGTTATGTATATTTGTCATATTTTCTCTTTTTATAGCATCATCAAACATTAAACCCTGGGAAGGGGGCAATGGGAAACACCTGCTTTTAACTAAAAAAATGAAGAATACAGTTTTAGGAGATACAAACATGCCTTCAGTTATTGGTGATTTAATTTAACTTCATCTAGCCTAGAGGTCCTCAGGCAGTGGTTCATGGGGATTCCCTAGAAAGTGTCAAACAGAAAGTTACAACCTAATATTCACTACTTCAGAAAGAAGGGGGGAGGGGGCAAGTAAGGGATGCCAGTGCTCTAGTTCTCCCAAGTAAATAAAATCTTACAAACAGAAATGCCAACTGTCCTAATAACCCTGAAGCAAAGTTCTCAAGTCAGTGTCACATCCCAGAATTATCCTTGTCTAACCCCATCCATTAACCTGCCCATACTTCCATCCTAGTCCTCACACGTCTATACAGTTCAAGACAACCAAGCATGCACGGCAGAGTAAAGCCCAGAGACACCTGTGCCTAGTAAGACAAAGGCATATCCGATTCCTGGAGAAAATAGACGGCAGATGTGACCCTTAGCATTTCTCCATTAAAAACAATGTATCCTAAAAATAAATTTCCATGTCAACGGAACAAAGTTGTTTATAAATAAGAAGGAATGTGGAGGTGTGGGAAGACAAGAGGAAGCTTCAGCAAGTGAAGTACCAAAAGCCAGGAAACAAAACGGAATGGATGGCAACTAGGGATAAGGGAGCTAGGAAACGGATGAGGGGAAGAGTGTTATCCTTAGACTCGAAGAAGCCGAGGGAAATAAAGAAATGCAAATGGAAACTGACCTGAGCATGAATTCAAATGGAACATTGGAATTATTTCAAGTTAAGAAATAAGAAAAAAACTGTGAGAAATTTAGGGTGGCTCAAATGATGGTACTGAACACATTCTGGGTAGAGATGGTATGAAAAGATGGAAAACAAGCATTATTGTGAACAGACTGCTAACGATAGAGCGAGAGTGGAGGATGACCGTCCCAAGTAAATAAAATGAAGCAGGAAAAAGAACACTGCAGAGATAAGGAGGTAGTTCGAGAATTGGGAAATTTAAGTAGCAAGTTTATCTTTAAACAAAATTTATCTTCAAGCAAAATCAACAAAAATAAGTCACTCTCGACAACTGTTTGTAAAATACGGTATTCTAGTCAATTGTTTGTAAAATACGGTACTGTTCATGTGATACAGTGCCCAAATGGTAAATGTAGTAAGTTTCACATACAGAGAAAAGAGAATAAATTAGGTAATTTGACAATGGAGTAAGTTGAATGATGCAAGGACAGACTACCAAAAGCCAAGTAGTAAAGACAGGTAAACACGAAAGAGGCAAAAAGATGGGACGAAAATGGGAGGGAGCCAGATCAATTAAACCCACTAAAAACAAACAAACAAACAAACAAACAGAAAAAACCCACCAAGGATGTCAACTGAGGCGTGAATGTGCACTGAAAGACTATCCCAAATTGCCAGCCGTGCAAGAGAGCAAAGGGCCAAGTGAAACCTGATGGAATCTTGACAGCTTTGGGGTTCAGGGAGTGAGTAGCTTCCAAAGTGTCCAAAAGGATTTGTGAAGATAACAACGGATTACGAGGTGACGGTGCAGTGGAATGAAGTAGAGGCACTCAAGGGGACTAGGGCAAGAGAAGAGCAAAAATGCTCTTCCGTGGAAACTAAGGTTAGAAGCAAGTAGGTACAGTTGGGAAATGAGCGGGGTGGTGGATGAGGATAGAGGTTACGGGTCAGCAAGGGAGCACTGACAAACATTATTCGGGGATCAGAGACCAGGATGGGAAAAGCTTCGGAACAGTAAAATTTGGGGCTGAAAAAGTAAAGACTACACCAAAAATCATCCCCTGGGCAAAAACCGGTCAAAAGAAAAATCCCCAAACAAGTAGCAAAGTGGGAAGGGGACAAGGGCCTGCAAAGGGAAGCTAGTGAGGAGAGTGGAAAGATGCGCTCCGTCATCCCCACCACCAGGGAGTAATCACACACGGCGGTTCCTAGGGCTAGGGGACCGAGGGGTACTGCCCCGGCCACTAAGCTCCATCCTCGACGCCGTCCCTGCCGGCTAGCAAAAAGGAAAACATCTCAGGGATGCAGGGCTGGAAGCCTCAGCCAGGCGTGACCTTCTCCACCAACCCAGAGTTTCGCCCCCTCTGAAAAGGCTCCAGCTCTGCCTCCACTGCCCCAATCCCAACTGGGTGGGGGCCGGGGAACCCCCCTGGGCCATCGTGTATGTTTACGTAGCGACGAGCTACAGGACAGAGGGGGGACACTCGGCCGATAACCACCTCCCCGCCGGCTGCCAAGCACTGCCGGGGCTCCCTCTGCTGCCTCGGTCCCTCGCATAAACACCGGCCCGCCGAGCCCCCGACGCGCGAGCACTGAGGGGGGGGGGGATGGCGCCGCCACTCACCTCTTCAGGAATGGCCGGGTCCGCAGCCGAAGAGGCCGCGGCGCCAGCGCCGGCCTCCGGCTCCATGTCGCCATTGAACAGAGCCTGGCCCTGCTCGGCGCCGCCGCCGCCGTCGCCACCGCCACCGCCGCCGCCACCGCCGCCGCCGCCGCCGCTGCTGCTGCCACCGCCGCCACTCAGCGCCGCCATCTTCGAAGCGCGAGCCCGGCCGAGCGGCCGCCGCGGGGCGGGGAGGGGGAAGGGAGGCGCAGGGCGGGCGGAGGCGGGCGCGGAGGCGCGGGGGGCGTGGGCGGAGCGGCCGGGGCGGAGGCCACCTCTGGAACCCGCCGGCGGCCCCCGGCGCAGCCGAGCCTGAGGGGACTTAGGGGGGGGAGGGGGCGGAGACGACGAGGAGTCGCCGCGGCAACGGCGTCACCCACATGTCATGGCCGTGACGTCACCTGGATGCGTGACGTCATCCGAGGAGCACCCTCGCGCCGCTGTCGCCAGGGGAGTGTTCCTTCTCCTCCAACCACCCTCGCGCTCACACGTTTCTACCCGCACAGTTTCCATGGCTCCGGCTTCCTATTTTTCCTCTGCCTGTGCTGTCATGTGGGATTTACTAGAAGAGCAGGGGTGGTGTTTTAAAGAAGTTAAAATCCTAGAGGGAAGAAGGCCAGAAAGTCTATAGTACTTGTTACTGCCCTTACAAAGAAGCTCTGGGTGTCATAAAATAAGACCTTAAACCCCAAGGTTGAAACATACATCAGCCAAGCCAAATTTCATAGAAATATGTCTTGGAGTAGCTAAATTCTCAGTATGGTGTTTGTATCCTGTTCCTAAAGGACTTGATCTGTTGAAGTATAAATGAACATCTAAACCTGGTCTTGAGTGTATTTGTTGCCTAGTTTCAGTCATTTACTCTCAATTGGCTCCTTCCATGCACTAGGGCCTGAGGAGAACACATGACCATTCTTGACATCTTATGCATCATAGCTAATTTTTATTCCAAAGACAATAATTTAAAATATTTTGTAGACCCTGGTCCAAGGCATTCTCTTCAAACTGTATATGGAAAAAAAAAATGGGAGAAGAGAATTAAATTACCTTAGAGAAGCCCAAGTTGCAGAAATTAAACCCAATTTCTTTATGTAAATTACATGGTTAAAGTATTTTTAACCCAAAGAAGGGAATAATGGAGAGAGAAAGTGTGTTAAGAAAAAGAGAAAACAGGAGTGAAAAACAGAAGTTACCAATACTATGCAGGAATTGCCAGTTTATCTCAACATGGAGTCATGGGCGCTTGAGTTGACTTGTCTGTGTGTACGTGTGTGCACTTCTATTAATGGAAACCTCTTTACTGCCTTTAGGATGGGTTGAGAGGTAGAAAGCCTCTGACTACAGGATGTCTGCCTATTTGATCTGGTCTGCATAGGCCTGGGAACCGATGCTTTGTTTCAAGGTAAGCAGTGCACGTGTGGCTGCTTGGTGAAGCAAAGCATTACATTCTCGTGTCTTGAAAAAATGCCACCAATCAAATAGCTATTGTGTGTTTGCCAATGACATTGTACATTTTCTTCCAAGCAGGGACATTCCCCTGAAAATTACATTTAAGTCAGAAGATGATCTGACAGATATGAGTGAAGGAGATGATCATAGGAACTATATTATCAAGCTATGCTAGTTTAAGACACTTTTTAAAAAATCATAAATATATAATGTCTAAGCATACAAAAACTAGGCAAGGAACACTTCCTTCTTGATTGTGTCTGAAACACAACTGTTGGGGTTTGGGGGTGTTGTTGTTGTTGTTGTTGTTTAGTCCCTAACCGTCCAGGTTTACTTTAGGAAATTATTCCCTAAGAATGTATCATTATAACATTTCTTTACAACATTAAATTTTCTAAGACGTTTCTCTTTTGTTTTGTTTGAGACAGGGTTTCTCTGTGTAACAGCGCTTGGCTGTCCTGGAACTCGACTCCCAGAGATCTGACTACCTCTGCCTCCTGAGTGCCGGGATCAAAGGCATGCACCCCGATGCCCTGCCTCTAAGACATTTTCCATGGTTCGTTCCATTTTAAATAACACCCTTATCAGCATCAACCTATACAGTGATCATGTCTTACGTGATTATTTCTTCACAGGACAGCTGGCCTCATCCATTTAAGATGGATTCTGTTAGTTTCCATTCATCCAATTTTTTTTTCCTTGTGTGCTGGTTAGTTTTGTTAACTAATGGTGTTCCTGCTGTATGTGTGTGTGTTTCCTCACCCTCAATAAAGGCTTTTCTTCAACTGCTGATCCTGTCTGCTCCTGCTGGCTGTGTTTGAGATTTCTCCACTGCTACCAAACAAGCTTAAGATCTTTCCTGCCTTTTAAACTCTTTAACTGGCAGAGAAAAGGAACCAAATAAAGTCCCCTAGATTGTTAATATTTTTGAGAACTTGTCCAGGATTTCTGGTCCAGGACCACCAACTCATCCAAGTTGTCACTTAGATGCTGATGTCTAGTGACTTTAACAAATAGAATCTGCATGTCACTCAGATTCAGCCTATGTAGCCAACTTCCATTGGACATCACCTCTGGTACATGGGCAGAGATGTCTACTACTGATGATATATCTCTCATGTCACACTTCAAGAATATACACTACCAGCTGAGCACTGGTGGCACATGCCTTTAAACCCCAGCACTCAGGAGGCAGAGCCAAGTGATCTCTCTAAATCAGAGGTCGGTCTGGCCTACATACAGATTGAGTTCCAGGACTGCCAGGGCTATACAGAGAAACCCTGTCTTAAACAAAACAAAACAAAACAAAAAGAATATACAGTATTGCCAAAGGCTGTTTTAGGTTCTAGATCATTGCCAGTGGTTAAAGTTTTATCATGAGCCCTTAGGTAAGGCCTCCTCTGAGGCACTTTGACTATTGTCAAACCCTCAATTCTCATCCCTTTTGTCAGCTCAAAGCAGGTGAGAAGTCTGTCCCCCCAAACCCCTAACAGCAGTTAGGGTGACCTTTGAGAAGAGGGCATGAGGGACTAGGAGTTAGACAGAGTCCTTGATAGGCAGACATACAGGGAGAAGGGCTGCAACTAAGTAATGAAGATGTTGAACTTTCAAGGTGGCTGGCTTCTTCCTCCTCGCCCTCCTGACTTGAGACAAAAGCATCCCAGCTTAAAACAAAGGCCTTGTGGGCTTTTCTCCTGCCAGCAAGCCCCACTGCTGATGGACTGGTTTAACAAGTTCAAGGCCAGATCCGGACAGGTTTACACAATAGTTGTGGGCCAATCAGCCACCCCAGTTGTTCTGCAAACTGACCAGCCCTAAATTAGGAAAGGAAGACCTTTCGGAAACTTAAAATGCCCAAGACCTGAAGAAGACACAGATTTTTCAGCTTCTCGTGCCTGGTATCAGCTTTGTGTAAGACATTTTTCTCTATACCTGCTATATATTGGTCTACTTCCTCAAATAAAAGCTGCTTTTCATCTGCAATAATACATAATTCATAAATAATAGCCAGGCTGAGCAAGGCGTGGGGAGCAGAGCGCTGAGCAGCACCCCTTCATGGTCATCCCATCTTTCCCTCCAGGTTCTGGCTTAAGTTCCTGCCTTAGCTTCCTACATGATGGACTATAACCTAAAAACTGAAATCAACCTTTCCTCCCTAAGTTGCTTTTGTTCGTGGTGTTTATCACAGCAATAGAAAGCAAAGTAGGATAGTTGCCTTCAAATTTTAGTTATCTGGTATTTGGGGGGGGGGGTCATTTGAAAGTCCCATCATTAAAAAAGAAAATAAATAAATAAAAGCAAGCTGGGGTGGGGGCGAGTACACTAACCTTTAATCTCAGAGATTTCCCCCTGACTGTCCACAGCCAGTACAGTCAGGGCTACACAGAGAAACCCCTGTCGCAAAAATTGGAAAGAAAACAAAAAAGGCTGGAAATTCTTTGATCCAACTTCCATCAAAAGGTGGAATGCATATTTCCCTCTTGAACCAGATTCAGTAATTTACCTGTATTTAATAAAACACAACAGATGTGATACTGTGTGCCCTTGGGAGCTAGACCACAAAGAATGAAACAGATTTCAACTTGCTACCACAACAGAAGGCATTTGACAGTCATGGGGGTCCGAAGTCTGACTGCCCTGAAGCAGCCATACTGAGGAAGCTGAGGGTCCATGAAGGTAGTGCAATTGTGTATGGATACTTAGCTTGGTTCCAGTTCAACGATCAGTAATGTCAGTAAATATGTCTCCTGGAGCTCTCCAGTCTTCAACCATGAAGATAACCCTAAGCATTGAGTCTTTCTGCTGAAGCCCCAGACATGATGGAGCAAAGAGATAAGCCACCTTTGGTTTACTTTGAATTTTGAAGGTAATTTTACAGTTTGCAAAAGGCAAGACTATAGTACCTGATCCTCACCGTGCTGTAATATAATAGATAAGTTTAAATCCTTCTTTATTGTGCTTGATGTAGCTTGCCATTGCTAGATAAGCTATCTTAACTAGATTGCTATTATTACTCTCATTTTATAGATAAAAAAACAAGGCAAAGCCAGATAGAGTGGCATGTAATCTTAGCATTCAGGAAAGTGAGGTAGGAGGAGGCTCAGGTAGAGGTCCCCTAGCCTGGATTATAAAGTGAGATGCTATCTAAAAACAATAGCAACAAAGCAATACAAATAAGCCATATCAAACAAACCAATAAACAGGGACTTAAGCTTACCCATTATGAGATTATGTAGTCAAAATGTTGGCATCCTGGCATCCTGACCGTTAGACACCAAAGTTTGCACTTTCTCTCTTGTCTCTCTTCTGGATACTGTAGAGCTTCTTTCATTTGTTTTGTTTTTTGAGAGGGTCTCACCGTGTGAGACTTTTGGCTAGCCTGGAACTCACTATATAGACCAGGATGACCTCAAACTCTTAGAGATCTGCTGGGATCAAAGGCATGTGCCACCATGCCCTGCTCAGACTTGCTTTAAAACTACCATGGGTCTTTCTTAGAATAATGGACCATGTCCTCTGTAGAACTGAGTGTGCTCTCTTCGTCTCAATTAGTCCCAAAGAGACTGCACGCAAGTCCAGTTCTCTCTGCTCTGCTGTGGGGGAGTTGCCAAGATGTGTCTCAGTAGTCTAACCAAGCAGACCCTCCCTTTATCTTTACGACTTCAGAGCCCTCACCTCATGGAAAAGGAGGCGCAAGTCCTTTTCCATTGAACACAGCCTGTCTGCTCCTGGGTACCTCCTCCCACAGCCTAGTGTGACCCTATGTGGGTAGACATGCTGAGAGCTTCTGCTCCAAACAGCTTTTTTTGCCATGTTGAAGGGGCCAAGCCAGAATGTGATCTAAGCCGACAGAACACCTTCCTTCTGTGTTGGAGTATGCTGTGTGAACATCAAGACAGTACAACCGTGCACTTGAAATTCTTTTTTTTTTTTTTTTTTTTTTTTTTTGGTTTTTCGAGA
>NC_034591.1:59135355-59147648 GCF_900095145.1 Mus pahari
GGGAGAGGGAGAGAGGGAGAGAGGGAGAGAGGGAGAGAGGGAGAGAGAGAGAGAGAGAGAGCACAAGATTGAGCCTGACATGGGCTTTTGAAACCTTAAAACCCACCCCCCAATGACACACTTCCTCCATCAAGGTCATGCCTACTAATCCTTCTAATCCTATCAAAAAGTTCCACTCCCTAGTGACTAAGCTTTCAAATCTATGAACCTATGGGAGCGACTCATAGCCAAAGCACCACAGAGTTCTTAAACATATTCTTTGTGAATTTATTTTTATGCTACATTTTTACTTTTATTTGTATATGTGTATGCATGCTTGTCCGTGTGTGAACTGTGTATCTGCAGATGCCTGAGGAGGCCGGAAGAAGGCATCAGATCCCCTGGAGTAAGGGTTATAGACAGTTGTGAGCCACCTGATGTAGGTGCTGGCACCCCAGCCTGGGTCTTATGCAAGACCAATAAGTGCTCTTAACTGCTAAGCCATCTCTCTAGTCCCCTATACCAAGTCTTTTTGTTGTTGTTGTTTGCTTTTACTGAAGGTACAGAATGATATGTTATCTCTTGGCAGAGGAGGGAAGGGAGGACTGTAGTCTAGAGCAACCTACTCCTGACTGCCTTCTGAAATTTTGCTTCCTATGGCTTTAGTTACATGTGGTCATCTGTGGCCTTAAACATTAAATGAAAAATTACAGAAATAACGAATTCATCAGGTTTAGAGTTTTGTTTTTGTTTTCTTTTTTGAGGAGAGAGGTTGAGAAAGGGTCTCACTACCTGGCCCTAGCTGCTCCAGAACTCATTGTGTAGGCCAGGCAGACCCTGAACTTGGAGCCACCTTCCTGCCTTTGACTTCTTTCTGAGTATCAGGATTACAGGTGTGCACCACTACTCAATAATTCACGTTTTAAATTCTATTCCAAAGAGTAGAGTTATAGCCCTTCGTACCATCCCATTCTGTCTTACCTGGAATGAGAATCTCCATAAAGGATATGCGACCCATGAGTCACTGAGTAGCTGGCTCAGTTATTGGATCAACTGTCAAAGTGTTCCTGTGATCATGTTTAATTCACCCTTATTTTACTTAGAGACCCAAAGTGAGACTGTCAAATCAGTAACAGTGGATTGTTACAATTGTGTTATTTTAGTTACTATTTTCCCTCTGTTATTTTTGCTTAAATGCTTAGATTTTGTCTGAGATGTACATGTATTACAATAAATAAGTTATATAAAATGTGCTTCTTTTTGTTTTGTTTGTTAGTTTGTTTGTTTGTTTTTTCGAGACAGGGTAGCCCTGGCTGTCCTGGAACTCACTTTGTAGACCAGGCTGGCCTCGAACTCAGAAATCTGCCTGCCTCTGCCTCCCGAGTGCTGGGATTAAAGGCGTGTGCCACCAGGCCCGGCCCATAAAATGAGCTTCTTATTTACAGTTTCAGGCTTCTCCTAGGAGTCTTGAAACATATTTTTCATGGATAAGGGGAAATGGCTATGCCTATATATGGGTTTGGAAGAATAATAGTATCTAGAAGGCATGGATGGGTCAGAATAGAATGAAGGGCCGGCAGGATGGTGTACTAGCAAAGTGCTTGCTATACAACCTGACACCCTAAGTTCAAAACTAAGAATGCTTGTAAAGCTAGGAGAAAACTAACTCCATTGTGGCACCCGTGAGCTCACCTTCATATATCCTACACACATACAGAGAATAGTAGTAACTATTTTTTTAAAAGAATAAAGGGTATAGATGAAAATGAGACTTCTCTAAATAAATGAAAAAAAATGGGCCTAATTGTCTACTAAATTGATAATTGTACAGAGGAAATTATTAACTCAAATATTCTTTGAATGTAGGGTTTTTAATTCAGTTACCTTTTGAATATAGGGTTTTGCGTCATAACTGTTTGTAGTATTGGAGATTGAACTTTGCTCATGGTTGGCCAGTGCTTTACTACTGAGTGGTATCACCTGTCCCTTCGTTAGTTTTCATTTTGAGACAGGGTCTTGCTAAGTTACCTAGGTTAGCCTTGAACTTGCCATCTTCCTGCCTCTGCTGTTGGAGTAGTTGAGATCCCAGGCAACCTCCAGGCCCAATTTGAATAGAGTTTTCTGAGTATAGGATTTTACTGTTGCAAAGTAGCTAAGCTGCGACAGTTTCTCAGAATTCTTTCCCGCTGTGTAGTAAGATCTACTTAACCATCGTGTGTGTGTGTGTGTGTGTGTGTGTGTGTGTGTGTGTGTGTGTGTGTGTGTGTGTTATGTGGGATCCTTAGCATCGTCAATCACCAACAGGACTAAACTCCACATTATGTGGATGTGATGCATCATCTGTTATTTGAGCTAAAGTATATCAGTGTGTGTGTAACCACAGGAAACAAACATAGACCATGGGGCGTTATGCAGGATAGATGACATCAAACTCAACCTCAGGGGAAATCAAGGGTAGGAACTGTTGCTGTTTAAAAGACAAAAGAACCTAAAGCAATAAAAGAAACTTACCTAAAGTCTGGATAGAAATCTACAGAACAATTTTGTTCTTTTTTTTTATTTGTTTGTTGCTTATTTGTTTTAATGAAGGAAATTTAAACAGGAATTATCCAGTGATGGTTGTGAATTAGTATTAATTATTAATATGAAAATCCTTAATTTATAAGGTAAACGCTGATGCTTAGGATTGAAATATTATGCCTTCTACTTACTTTAAATTGGTCAGAGAAAAATGATCCAGAGAACCTCCCTTGGATACGATGACACATGTCTGGAATCCAGCACTTGGAAGATGGAGGCAGGAGAATCAGCTCAAGGCCAGATTTAGCTACAGAGAAAGTTCAAGGCTAGACTGGGCTCTATGAGACCTTGTTACAAACTGAGCAAATAAAAAGAAATATAATAGACGTTACCAACTGGGGAACTAAGTAAAAAATATAGCAATCTTTATAAAGCTGTTTTCTTTTTACCATTTCTGTACATTTGAAATGTTTCAAAAGAAGTTATACAAATACACACTTATGATGGAAAGCTGATGTTTCTAAGGAATGCTCTGACAGGCATTTCTGCTGTGTGTGTTACTACTATCACTGTATTAAATGACCTTCTTGAGTTACAATGCCTAAAGTGAATTCCTTATCAATCAGTCCTTTGTTTTTTCTTCATTTTTTTTTGAACGTTGAAAAAAACGTATGGTTGAAAGCCAAAGTATTTTCTGATTCTTTGGTATGGATTGTTTTACATCATCGTTCACAGGTAATAAGAATTCAGGAGAGAATTTTTTTTTTTGCTAGATCTTGCTCAGGTTTTTCATAAGACCCTGTACATATATACATTCATCACATAAACATTTTCTTGTGTGTTAAATTGCTGTATACATTTTTATTATACCCATTTGCAGTAAAAAGCTGTCTTGCTGTCTCCTTAGGATATTTAGTGATAAATCTTATTTCCATTTCTTCATTTCTTAAATCAAAAAGATATTGATGGAATGCCTTCTGTCTGCAAAACTCTTTACCAGGTTTTTATATAATCTGAATGGTAATGAGAGTCTTAGCTTTTGTTTGTTGTAGCATTTAACTTTTATCCTGCATGATCCTTAAATACAGTGTACCGTTAGAAAGTAAATCTCTAGTAGCACTCCATTTTATGGGTAACAGACCTTCCTTTACTGTTCTTAGCTTCTCCGATGTTAAGTTTCAAATGTGCACTTTGCTTTTGTCTTTGATATTATTGATACATTTCTCTTGAGGCTTTACAACGTGAATGCCTGCTGGGTGTGGGAGCGCATGCCTTTGATCCCAGCACTTGCTCTAGTAGGCAGAAGCAGGTACATTTCTGCAAGTTTGGGGTTAGACTGGTCTACGTAGCAAGTTCCTGGGCTGCCAATGATGTGTAATAGAAAGACCCTACCTCGCCCCTGCCCCACCCCCTTACTCCACCATAAAAAACGGGACCGTCCACTCCAGCCTCCCGGCTACAAACTTCTGTGCTGTTTCATTCATCAGCACCTCCTTGCCCACCTCATAGTGCAAAGCGTTATTCCTTTGGCTTGGGGTTTGGTTGTTGTGCTTCTTTATCCTTGGCTGTTTTCGTCATCTCAAAAATCTCGGTTGCCTTAGATTTCCTAATCCTACACGCTCCTGGGTCTCCTCTCAGTGCTTCCTCCGACTTGTTCTTTGGAGCCAGCTCTCGTCATTGGCAGTCTAATGCGACCCCAAGCTTCACCCTTCCCTCATTTTCCACAGCACACGCCTTAGTCTACTTCGGTCATTTCAACAAAGTGCTCAGTTAACACGAAAACGCGTTTCTCACCAGTCGGACTTCTAAGCTCATAGTGTCCACGCACAGAAACTCAGATGAGGGTCCTCCTGTGGGTTACACACTGTCATTTCCTCACCTGTCAGGAAGAAAATGTAGGCGGTCTGCGGGTTTTTCTCAAGCCACTGTGATTCCATGTGTGAGGGTCCCATACTTAGAACCCCCTTCTTGGTCTCATATCTTGATGCTGTGTAGCAGGAGTCATGACTTCAGCGTATGAACACAGTCCATCCACTACAGAGCATCTATCCTCTTAGCAATTCCATAGGTTTCATTAAACCGGTGTCTCCATCTAAACGTCTTTACCCGGCCTCAGCCTCTGCAGCCAGCTACCATATGCTGTTTCCCTCCACCTGAATATCATAAACATAGGTCGACAGTTCCTACTCTACTCACAGTAGCTCTGTGTGAGCAGTTCTTCTAATTTATCTCAATTTGTGGCATCACCTTTTCACTTTCTTGTGTAGAGATAATATTAGTCTCCTGTTATCTTTGCTGATAAAACAAAAATCCCTGTCGCCTTTTTAGTAATGGAACTCAGCTGCTTCAGTTCTTCAGCTGCAGGCTGGTCTGTATCTGCCTCCTCATGGTCCCAGGCTCTCCTCTGATGGAGGGAAATATGCATTGGTCCTTCTAATCACACCTCCCTATGTCATTACCAGTCTCCTTGGTTTCTGTACCTGGAATTCTGGGTTCAGCATCTACCATGCTTACCTCTCTTCATCTTTATTAATAAGTCAATATTAGACATGTAAGACAAACATTAATTTAGTAGTTTATGAATACATCTGATTTAGATTCTTTGTACTTCTGTTGACCACAGTCAATATAGTTTATGTATTAAAGTAACAGTGGCTCTGGGAGGCAAATCCTAGTTATGCAAACCTTCCCTTTTATATGTATTATCTGTCTATTGCCCAATCAATCTCAGATAGATAGGCATCTTCCTAGACCTAGCATGGTTTTGTAGGTGCCACTTTTTCTATCAGAGTAGCTCTTACATGAATATAACCATAACCCAACCGACTTCCTACACAATCACTTGCTTTTTATAGTTAGGTATTAGTTACTAAAACAGTGAAAGAAGTCATGAGTGGGAGACTCCGGAGCCGAGAACACTGTTCCTTTGCCCAGAAGATTGAACATCCTTTCATATTACTTAATATATCTCAAACATAAGTACAATATGCTAGTCTATGTGGGGTTTGACCCAGTGTTTTTTGAAATGCTGAAGAAAAGATGTGAAGTATTGTGATGCTACATCCCTCACAGCACATTTCAAGAATATATACTCTCAACTGGGCGGTGGTGGTGCATGCCTTTAATTCCAGCACTCCTTAGGAAGAGGCAGATGGGTCTCTGTGAGTTACAGGCCAGCCAGGTCTTCAGAGTGAGTTCCAGGTGAACCATGGCTGCACAGAGAAACCCTGTCTCAAAAAACAAACAAACAAACAAACAAACAACCCCAAAAGGCTGGGAGCAGTCATTGGCACAAAAGGGCCAGGCTGGACTCGGAGAAACTGAATTTTACTGCTACGGGTTTACATTGATGGCTGAAGCCGCCATCAGCTTCAGCTTCATGATACTATTCTACCTTTAGAAGGATTTGAACATATAAATCAAAGCTGAAATATCTAAGCAGAGGAATGCTTAGAGAAGTCTCCAACTGAAAAATAACGAAGTAAAAGGCAAATTGAAGACTAGAAAGCAATACGAAAGCCTTTTGTGTGAAGAACTAAAATACCCAGGCAAAGCTCATCCAACCTCTTTTTTTTATTATTATTATTATTATTTTCTTTATTTACATTTCAAATGCTATCCCGAAAGTTTCCCATACCCCTCCCCCCACCTCTGTTCTCCTACCCACCCACTCCCACTACTTGGCCCAGGCCTTGCCTTGTGCTAGGTCATATAGAGTTTGGAAGACCAAGGAGCCTCTATTCCCACTGATGGCCGATTAGGCCATCTTCTGCTACATATGCAGCTAGAAACACAAACCCAGGGGGTACTGGTTAGTTCCTGTTGTTGTTCCACCTACAGGGTTGCAGCCCCCTTCAGGTACTTAGGTACTTTCTCTAGTTCCTCCATTGGGGACCCTGTGTTCCATCCAGTAGCTGGCTGTGAGCATCCATTTCTCATCCAACCTCTTAACTGGCTTATTTTACTAACGATGAAGACACCTGTTCATTGAATTGAGGTGCCTACTGCACAGTGTTTGTAATCACTGAGCAATATTCAAACGTCCTTGATAATGTGGAGCTGAAAAAATGACATCCAAGCTATTATAACTGTACTTAAGACACTTACAGAATGTTAGGTGCATGAAGTTATATGAGGTGTAAAACTAGTTTTCCTCACTTCGGGAAGGTGTACTTAACTGTCATGTTTTCAGCATTCAGACAGTTGTACATCTTTAGATGGGATTTGTTCATTCACTCTTTGTGCTGACTACTTTTATGTCAACTCAACACAAGCCAGCATCATTGGAGAGGGAGCCTCAATTGAGAAACAGCCTCCATAAGATCAGGCTGTAGGCAAACCTATTGGTCATTTTCTTAATTAATGACCGGTGAGGGAGGGCCTTACCCTCTGTGAGTGGGGCCACTCAGAGCTGCTGGTCCTGGATTCTATAAGAAAGCAGACTGAGCAAACATGAGCAGCAAGCTAGTAACCAACACTCCTCTATGGCCTCTGCATCAGTTCCTGCCTCCACGTTCCTGCCTTCAGTGATGAATGGTGATGTGGAAGAGTAAGTCAAATAAACCCTTTGCTTCCCAGCTTGCTTTAGTCATGGTGTTTCATCACAGCAATAGAAATCCTAGGACATGCTCCATGAGATATTTATTCCTAGGAAATTATTTTAGAAATATGAAATATACTTAGTAAACTAAAGTGTGTGTGTGTGTGTGTGTGTGTGTGTGTGTGTGTGTGTGTTAGGGTGGTATGTATATGGAGTGTGCGTGTGTTTACATACATGTGGAGAATGTGACATGTCCCTACATACACATGCAGAGAACAGAGGTGAATATTCAGTGTCCTTCTTTATAGCTCTACCAACTATTCCCTTGAGACAGGGTCTTTCACCGAACCTGAGTCTTGA
This sequence comes from Mus pahari, assembly GCF_900095145.1. Taxonomy (NCBI): domain Eukaryota; kingdom Metazoa; phylum Chordata; class Mammalia; order Rodentia; family Muridae; genus Mus; species Mus pahari. The sequence continues at coordinate 59,142,755 of NC_034591.1, forward strand.
CCAGCTCTGGTAGTCTGAGTGCCCAGCAAACTCCTCAGACCCGTCTGTCGATGTCTCCCAATGCTGTGGTTATGTGACTAGGCCTGGCTTTTACATGGGTGTTGGAGACTCAAACTCTGGACCTCACACTTGCACAGCAAATACTCTTACCCACTGAGCCACCTCTCCAGCCCCAAAGAGTTTTTAAAATTGAAAGTTATGAAATTTTATTCCTAGATATAAGCAAATGCCCAATTATTTTCCCCCTTAAAAAATTAAAGTCACTGGCAAACTAACCATAGATATTAAAATTATGTAATTTAGATACATGTTCATTTGGTTCTTGTTCAGTTGAGAGACTGGACACAATGTGTGGGTGTGATAGTGTAGTAGGTATTGAAAAAGTGCATGAAGACTGTTGCAGACTTCACAAAGGGAAAAAGAGGATTAAGACATGGAGAGTAAACAGGGAGAAGATGCTGATAAGAAACTTTGGTAAGAGACGTATGAGGAATGGGTCTGAGAACCCAGGAAACAAAGTGTCCTGGATATTGGTCCTAACATTTTCTCCACACCTCAACATACAAACACTTGCTCTCCAGCATCAGGGAGCAGCATCTTTGGCACAAGTAGTGGGAAGTCTGTGAAGCATGCCCTCAGCATTAGCATCAGTGTTTCCCCAGGTACTGAGAGGCACTAATAGAAGAAGATGAACATGACAGATCCTAAGAGGGAGCCCTTGTCTGAATATCTGTAAGACCTAGCGCCACCATTAACACCATTCCATGGTCACCAACACTTTACACAGGGTAACTCTCACTTGTGCTCTGGAACTGATATTTATCCCCAACACAGTGTCAGTCCGGCCCCCTGGGATTGGGCAACGTGGATGCCTGGTCTTGGGAATCATCTCCTTTGGAAACTCCCAGGCATAATTACAGGCTGCTTTTTATGAGCTGCTGAGGTTCAGACTATCAAACTGGAAGAAAGTCAAGCTATTAGGATTTCTGGTTTTGGGCTACTATGCCTTCATTTATTCTTGTGGTCTGATAACATCTGAGAATTCTGGTTCCTCGTTTTCAACCACTCTTGTTAGGGCTTGCTATATTGACGTAGAGCAGAGGCTCTGATGGTGTTGAAGCAGTATTCCAGATTCAAGTGTAATTTCAGATTCAACTAATGGAATGTGCTTCCAGCACCATGAGGGCTGTGGTCCTGGTTAGGTGGGTCAAGGACCACAAACCCATGCTAAATGAAGAGATTTTTCAAGATAGTCTTCTATCTTATCATTTAACAGATAGCTCTCTGTTTCTGTTCACCTCTTAGTTTTGAGGAAAACCTATAAAAGACCACATTTCATTTATGCACCTCAGTATGGAGCTTATATCAACCTTCAGTGGGAAAACCACACACAAATCAGATCATTCTGGAATAACTCCCTAACATCTGAAAAAAGAGAATTGTATACCCTTGAAAGACACTTCCTGATATAGTCTGAGCCCTGAGAGACAGAATACTTGCCCATGGGTCCAGAAACGCTGTTAGGGGCTTAATCTGATTCACCAAACCATAAAGATCATTGGGCCACGCTGCAGCCACCAAAAGTTTGAAATATCACATTCGAAATGAAACAATATGGCCTAGAAGACATAAGTCAACTGCAGGGATGATGGGGACAAATATCTAGTTCCTTTGGGAGCTGTATTAGTCATTTGTCTCATTGCTGTGTGAAAATACTTCGCAAGCAACTCAGGGAAGGATTTCTTTTGGCTCACAGTTCAAGAAAACAGTCCATCCTGGTAGAAAGCTCCCTGGTCTTGAACGATATCTGTCATCATTCTTGTTATGGTGTCTGTCATGGTGGCAGAATCTTGAAACAGCTGGTCACATTGTACCACAATCAGGAAGCAGAGAGGGACGAATATTTCTATGCAGCTCACTTTCTCCTTCCTATTCAAGACCACAACTCTGGAATGGTGATAACTATAATTGAGGTCTTCCCACTTCATTTTACCTAATCTAGATAATCGCTCACAGGCATGCCCTGAGACTTTTGTCAAAATGATTGTATTAGTCATCAAAGGGTCATTCTTATAGAATAGCTAAAGCAGAGAAGAAAAGCCCAGACTTGGCAGCCTATTCAGGATCATCAACACAGTCTATGGATACAAACTGAATACGGCTATGGTTGCATTATATACATATTTAAGGGTGGCTTTGAACAATCGTGTGCAGGGGAAATCTTGGAATAGGCAATGTCAGTGATACAGGTGGTCATCCAGTTTGTGAGGAAGACATGGCTGTAGATGAGAACGGATTTCTGGACTGTGATTAATGATGGGGTCTAGACGGAGTGTGAGAGATCAAGAGACAAGGAAGTCTAGGGAAGAGGCACATGACTAGCAGGTGAGTTAGTGGTGAATGGAGAATCACATTCAATGTAAACGCTCACCCGCTTCCAACATGAGTAAGGCTTGAGATAGATCTCTCTCTTTTTTTTTTTTAACTTGACTGCAGGGTTCTCAAACATTTGGTCAAACACTATTTTACAGGGTGTTTCTGGATTGGGTTAACATTTGAGTCAGTCGCTAGAGTGAAGCTGATTCCCTTCATCAATGTGTCCAGCTTTAGCCAATCCCTTGAAGGCTGGTTTAGAACAAAATGACTTACATTTCTAGAAATAAGGGAGATTTTCCTCTTGCTTGACCTGCCTGGACTGTGACAGCTGCTTCTGTTTTGTTTGTTTCTGCTGTTTTTTTGAGATGAACCCCTCCCTCCCTTCCAACACACACACACACACACACACACACACACACACACACACACACACACACGTCTTAAAGCCTATAGGTCTTTTTTGTTGTTATTTTAATGATAAAATATAATAAGATAAAACAAAACCTAACATATCAGAATTGGACAAAACAAATAAACAGATGGGGAAAAAAGCCCAAGAGCAGACAAAAGAAACGGAGACCTGCTTGTTCACATATTCAAGCATCCCATTAAAAAAATACTATACGGGAAGCCATTATACACATGTAAAGGGCCTGGTGCAGGCCAGTGCAGGTCCTGAGCACGCTGCCGAGATCTCTGTGGGTTCAGAGGAGTTTTTGCACGTGTTGACTTAGAAGGCCTGGTTTCCTTGGTGTCCTCCATCCCCTCTGGCTACTACACTCTTTCTGCCTCCTCTTCTGCAGGGTTCCCTGAGCCCTGAGGGGAGGGATTTGATGGGGACGACCCATTTAGGACTGAGTGTTCCAAGGTCTCTCATTCTCTGCATAGAGAATGTCTGACTGTACAGGTTTTCACTCCAGCCAACAATGGACGAGTGTTCTCCATAGTGCAGATCCTCATCTGCAGGAGCTGCCGTTTGTTTGGTTGATCTCACTGCTCTCTCAATGGTGTACAATGGAATCTCAAAGTAGTTTTGATTTACATCTCCCTGTTGGCTAAGGATATTAAACATTTCTTTAAGTGTTTCTCAGGCATTTGAGTTTTCTCTTTTGAGAATTCTCTGTTTAGATCTGCACCCCACTTTTAATTGGGCTATTTGTTTTCTTTGAAATCTGTCTTTTTTTTAAATCTATATTTTGGATATTAGTCCTCTATTGGATGTGTAGTGGGTAAAAACCCAAAAAACCTTTTCCCATTCTGTGGCTGCCACATTGCCTGAATCATAATGTCCTTTGCCATATAGAAACTTCTCAGTTTCATGAGGTCCCGCTTATTAATTGTTGATCTTAGTGCCTGTGCCAACAGTGTTCTATTCAGAAAGTCTTCTCCTGTGCCGAGGAGTTCAAGGCTATTCCTCTACTTCCTCTTCTATCAGGTTCAATGTATCTGGGTTTATTGAGGTCTTTAATCCATTTGAAGTTTAGTTTTGTGGAAGGTGATAAGTAGAGATTTATTTGGGTTCTTCAATATGCAGGCATCCAGTTTGACCAGCATCATTTATGTGATATATATCTATATCTATATCTATCTATCTATCTATCTATCTATCTATCTATCTATCTATCTATCTATCTATGTAAAATCAGATCCATGGGAGTATAGTTTTATTTCTAGATCTTCAATTTTATTCTTTGAACAAACTGTCTGTTTTTATGCCAATACTATGCTGTTTTATTTACTATAGATCCATAGTACAGCTTGAGATGTGGAATACTGATATCTCTAGGAGTTATTCTCATATTTAGGATTATTTTAGCTATCCTGGATTTTTTGTGATTCCATATGAAATTGAAAATTATCTTTTCATGATATGTGAAGAATTGTATTGGAATTGTAATGGGGAATTCCTTGAGTCTGTAGATTGTTGTTGGTAGTAGCCAGTTTTACTATGTAACCTATTAATCTATGAGTGTGGAAGATCTTTACATCTTATGATATCCTATTTAATTTCTTTCTTCTATGACTTGGTGCTTATATCATACAAGTCTTTTACATACTTGTTTAGAGTTACTCCAAGATATTTTATATTATTTCAGGCTTATTTTGTTCCCCTGATTTCATTTTCAGTTCATTTGTCATTTGTTTATAGGAAGACTACTGAGTTTTTAAAATAATTTTATATCCAGCTATTTTGCTAAAAATTTTTATCAGTTATAGGAGTTCCCTGGTGGGATTTTTTTGGGTAACTTGTGTTGACATTTCATCTAGGTTCCGCCCCAGTTACTTGGCAACAGCCAGCTGGGGCTCATTGCCCCCTCCTCACTCTCTTGCTTTCCTGCTCTTCTCTTCTCCCCTTGCTCTTACCCTCTTTACCCTTTCTCACCATCCCCCTCCCCATCTCTCTCCACCGTGCTCATGGCCAGCCTCTACTCTTCTTCTCCTTCTCCTTCTCCTTCTCCTTCTCCTTCTCCTTCTCCTTCTCCTTCTCCTTCTCCTTCTCCTTCTCCTTCTCCTTCTC
>NC_034591.1:59147930-59160035 GCF_900095145.1 Mus pahari
CTCTCTCCCTCTCCCCCCCTTGCTCTGCCTCTACTACCCCCTCTACTCCCCTACCCATGCCCTAAATAAACTCTATTCTATACTGTACTGTCATGTGGCTGGTAACTCAGGGGAAGGGATGCCTCAGCATGGGCCCACAGAGGCACCCCCTTCCCCTACACCATATCACACCTCCATCACAACAAATTGCATATACTTTTATATGATCTGCAAATAAAGATAGTTTTAGTTCATCCTTTCCAATTTATATGCCTTTGATCTCCTTCAGTTGTCTTATTGCACCAGCTAAGATTTCAAATACCATATTAAATAGGTATGGAGAGAGTGGACAACCTTGTCTTGCTTCTGATTTTAGTGGAATTGCTTTGTAATGCTCTCCATTTAAGTTGCCGTTAGTTATTGACTTGCTCTAAACTGCCTTTATTATGTTGAAGTATGTCCCTTGTATCCCTAATCCCTCCAGGACTTTTATCATGAAGGGTGTTGAAGTTGTCAAAGGCCTCTTCTGCACCTAATGAGATGATCATGGGATTTTTGTCTTTCAGTTTATTTATCTGGTGGACTACATTTATCAATTTATGTATGTTGAATCGTCCCTGCATCTCTGGGATGAAGCCTACTAAATCATGATGGATGATCTTTTTGTTGTGTTCTTGAATTTGGTTTGCAAGTATTTTATTGAGAATTTTTGCACTATGTTTGAAAGGGAAATTGATCTATAATTACCTTTCTTTGTTGTGTCTTTAAGTGGTTTGGGTTAGGGTGACTGTCTTCTCATATATGAATTGAGCAATGTTCCTTCTGTTCCTGTTTTGTGGAATAATTTGAGAAGTATTGGCATTAACTCTTATTTGAGTATCTAGTAGAATTGTGCTGAAACCATATGGCCTTGGGCTTTTTTTTCAGTCAGGAGATTTTTTTTTTTTAAAGATTTATTTATTATATGTAAGTACACTGTAGCTGTCTTCAGACACTCCAGAAGAGGGAGTCAGATCTTGTTACAGATGGTTGTGAGCCACCATGTGGTTGCTGGGATTTGAACTCTGGATCTTCGGAAGAGCAGTCGGGTGCTCTTACCCACTGAGCCATCTCACCAGCCCCCAGTCAGGAGATTTTAATCATGGCTTCTCTTTCACTAGCAGTTATAGGTCTGTTTAAATTGCTTTCCCAATCTTGATTTTTATCTTTGGTAATCTTAACTTTGGTTAGTGCTACTTATCAAGAAAAATATTCATTTCTTTTAGATTTTCCAATTTCATAGATTATAGTTTTTTAATGTATGTCTTTATAAATCTTTGGATTTCCTCAGTGTCTGTTTTTATACCTCCATTTTCATCTCTAATTTTCTTATTTGGATTGTCTTCCTCTATCTTTTAGTTAATTTGACTAAGGGTGAGTCAATTTTACTAGTATTCCCAAAGAACCAACTACTTGGTTAGTTCTTCAATGAAACTCTTTGTTTCATTGATTCATTGATATTTGTTTTTATTTTGTTGATTTCAGCCCCAAGTCTGATTATTTCTTGTAGTCTACTTCTTTTGTGTGTGATTTTTTAAATTTTTGTTCTAGAGCTCTCAAGTGTATTGTTAAGTTACAATATGAGATCTTTCCAACTTTTTAATATAGACAGTGAATTTGCCTCTTAGAACTGCCTTCATTGTGTCCCATAATAGATATGTTGTGTTTTTATTTTCATTCAATTCTAAAAAGTCTTTAATTTCTTTCTTAAATACTGTCTTGACCCATTTTTCGTTCAGTGGTAAATCTTTCATTCAGTTTTCATGAGTTGGAAATTTCTATTGTTTCTGTTATTGATATGTAGCTTTAATCTGTTGTTGTTAATCTGTTGTTGTCAATCTGTTGTTGTTATTGTTGGATAGAATGCTCTATTATTCCTATTTTAGTTTTCTTGTATTTGTTGAGGTTTGCTTTGTGTCTGAGTATGTGGTCAATTTTGAAGAAATTACTATGAGTTGTTGAGAAGGTATATTCTCTTGTGCTTGGGGGAAATGTTCTGTAAATATGTTAGATCCATTTGGTTTATAACATCTGTTAGTTACAGTATTTCTTTGTTTAGTTTTGTCTGGATGACCTGTCTATTGGTCGGAATAAGGTTTCGAAGTCTCCCACTATCAGTGTGTAGGAGTCAGTATATGATTTATGCTGCAGTAGTGTTTCTTTTATGAACTTGCATGTCCTCAATTTCGGTGCATAGATATTAAGAATTGCAATGTTCTCTAGGTTTATTTTACCTTTTGATGAGTATGTAATGTCCTTCCCTATCTCTTCTGATTAGTTTTGGCTTGAAAGTCTATATGTCAGATATTAAAATGGCTTCGCCAACTTGTTTCTTAGATCCATTTGCTTAGAATATTTTTTCCGTCCTTTTACCCAGAAGTGATGTCTAGCCTTGATGTTATGCTGTTTCTTGGATGCAACAGAAGAATGGATCTGTTTTTCTAATCCATTATTTTAGTTTGTGTCTTTTTACTGAGGAATTGATACCATTGATGTTGTGATATATCAATAAGAATTGTTTGTTGATTTCTGTTATTTTGTTGTTGGTGATGGTGGTGGAGGCTGACGCAGCAGCGGCAGCAGCAGCAGTTGTGTGTGTGTGTGTGTGTGTGTGTGTGTATGCATGCATTTGTCATCTTCCAACATCTTGCATGTACCAACTTCTGACTTAGTTAGGGTTTCATTGATGGGAAGAGACACCATGACCATAGTAACTTTTACAAAAGGAAACGTTTAATTAGGGCTGGCTTATAGTTTCAGAGGTTCATCATCACCATGGTGGGAAACATGGCAGCATGCAGAGAGGTGCTAGAGGAGCCAAGAGTTCCATATTTTAATCCACAGACAGTAGAAGAAGATTGTGTGACACACTGGGTGTAACTTGAGCACAGGAAACCTCAAAGCCCACCTCCACAGTGACACACTTTCTCTAATAAGGGACACACCTCCTAATAGAGTCACTTCTTATGGGTCTCTGGGGGCTAATTATATTCAAACTACCACATAGCTTTTAATATTCTTTCTTATTTCTGCATACTTAGTGCTTTGATTTTATTATGTGCCAAGGGGATTTTCTGTTTTGGTCCAGTCTATTTGGTGTCCTGTATGCTTCTTCTACCTTGATAGACATCTACTTCTTTAGGTTAGGGAAATTTTTTTCTATGATTTTGTTGAAAATATTTTCTGGCTGGGCAGTGGTGGTGCATGCCTTTTACCCCAGTACTTGGGAGGCAGAGATGGGCGGATTTCTGAGTTTGAGGCCAGCCTGGTCTACAGAGTGAGTTCCGGGACAGCCAAAGCTATACAGAGAAACCCTGTCTCAAAAAACCAAAAAAAAAAAAAAAAAAAAAATTCTGTGCCTTTGACCTGAGTTTATTCTCCTTTCTCTGTTCCTATTATTCTTAGATTTGGTCTTTTCATACTATCCCAGATTCTATTCTGGGATCTATTCTAGATGCTTTATGCCAGACTCCTTTAGATTTAACACTTTCTTTGACTGAGGTATCGATTTTTTTTTTTTTATTGTGTCTTCAATGTTTGAGATTTGCTCTTCCATCTCTTATACTCTGTTGGTGAGGTTTGCCTCTGAAGTTCCTGTTTGAATGCCTACATTTTTCATTTCCAGGTTTTCTCAGTTTGGGTTTTCTTTGTTGATCTATTTACATGTCAAGTCTTGAACAGTTTTCTTCATTTCCTTCAACTGTTTATTTGTGTTTTGTATATTTCTTTAAAGGATTTATTATTTTCTTCTTTAAGGACCTCTATTATATTCCAAAAGTATATTTCAAGGTCTTTTTATTGTGCTTCAGTATGTTGCAATGCCCAGGGCCTGCTTTGGTAGAGTTGCTGGGCCCTAGTGGAGATACATCGTTCAGGCTGTTAATGATTGTACTTTTTTTTTAAAGATTTATTTCTTTTTATTTATATGAGTACATTGTAGCTGTCTTCAGACACTCACCAGAAGAGTGCATTGGACCCCATTACAGATGGTTGTGAGTCACCATGTGGTCACTGGGAATTGAACCCAGGACCTCTGGAAGAGCAGTCAGTGCTCTTAACCGCTGAGCCATCTCTCCAGCCCCAATGATTGTACTTTTATGATGGCACCTTGGCTTCTGACTTTGGAGGCTTGTAAACCTAGGCCCTGATATCTAGTTTGGTCATTGTTGAGTAGGAGTTTTGTTCCTTGCATTCTGTTGCCCTCTCTAATTTTTAGGAGAGTACAGTGGCTGTGTGTTGCCTCCTTGGAAATACTTCTGGGGACCAGACAGGTGTGGTTACTGGGGCTTCCAGGTAAAATGCGGTTCCAGGTATCAAGAGCTGACACTTAGGAATCGTTTTTTGGGGGGATGGGGTGGAGGTGGGGGATACTGAGGGAGTGCCAGGTGTGAGGAGAGTAAAAGTGCTATCAAGATCTGCTTAGTTCCCTGGGAACAGGTGCAGAGAGCGGGAAGAGTCTAAAGCAGGTGGTCTGCTACAGAGCTGGGGCTGAGGCACTATGGGATTGGATTCGGAGGAATGGATAGAAAGGTGAAGATCTGTAGTTAACCTACCTGCTTCACTGGCCTGCTTGCATTTGCCTCGGGAAAGCCTGTTAGAGTTGGGGGCTGGGACAAAGCAATGAGTGAGGGAAGGAAGTTTGGAGGGGAAGGTCTGTGTGAGCCAATGGAGAAGGGGGCAGGGCAGGAAGGGGGAGCTGCAGCAGGTGATCTGATATAGAGCTGTGACTAAGACTTGGGCATTAGTTTTGCAGGAGCTGAGGGAGAGGTAAAGATCTTCGGTTAACCTACCTGCTTCCCTGGTTAGTGTGGCCTATGGGTCTGCAAGGGATGACTGGTAGAGCTAGGGTCTGGGATAAAGCAATGGAGGGAGGGTGGAGTTAGAAGGGGGAAATCTGTGTGATCCACTGGAGATGGGGGTCAGAGGAAGGAGAGCCCAGGCTGGCTTACATAGCAAGTTACAGGGCACCTAGCTCCACACAGAAAGACCTAGTCACAAACAACTCAAAATAATAGATAGATAGATAGATAGATAGATAGATAGATAGATAGATAGATAGTGCAGCAATTACAAATCAGCATTGGTTAGATGGATGGTGCATGACTGCCATTTCATCATTGAAAGACTGAAGCAGGGGAATAGTGACTTCGAGAATGCCCAGCCTACACAGAGAGTTCCAGGTAAATCTGAGCTAAGGAGCCAGAGCCATTACAAAGTAACCACATGAACTGTGTCAATGCTCACAGACTGGAGATTAGGAATAATAGCACAAAGGAGAAGGGAGAGATTGAAACAAAGTTGCTACTAATCCAAACTAGACTATTACGGATTAAGATGACACAGCCCTACACTAGGCCTTTCCTGTCTCTTAGCACGCTCCCCTCCCTCTGCCTTTAAACTTGGAGAGATCAGAAACCATGTGTAGATCAGGAGAGAATTAATGTGAGGTCGAAGTGAAGGAAATCAAAGTCAGTACAGCTTGTCTCTCCCTACTGCGATGTTCCAGTGGAGGCTGAAGAGAATCCTTAATTTAAATATGTTCTGTAGGACCCCGAAGGGAGGAACTCCCTCGGGTCCGGATCTCTCTCGGGTCTCCAGAAATGCGAAATACACCTTGCTGCAAAACACATGAGGAACTTTATTGACGAGGCCCCGGGTCGACTCGTATCTCACGCAGGAGACAGAGGAAGTCGACCCAGACCCTCAGAAGTAAGGGGTTTTTATGGGGTTAGGGGGGGGGGGGACGGGGAGAGTTGGTGCAGCCACAAGTGATTGGCTCATTTGAACATACAATGCAGCAAGATAGTATGCGCGCGCCAGCCGGAGCGGCNGAATTCCAGAGGCCGGGGGCATATCAGAGTCTGGGGCACCTCTGGTCAGTGTGACCCTGAGTGAGCCGGGGGAGATGCCTTCTTGCCAGATGGTTTATGAGCTAACCCTGACAGCCCCGGCTGGCTCCAGCACTCCTTTCCCTTATCTTCATGGTCTTGTTAGTCTTAGCGGCTGGGTGGGCTCTGTCACAGTGTTCAGCCTTGAGCCTTTGAATTTTCCTTTCAGTCTCAAACATAGGAAGATGGGTGCCTGGCTGGGGCAACTGAGATAATTGCCTAGCTAGCTGTCAGGNGGAGGAACAGAAGACCTTCAGCTGCCCTAAGAGAANAAAGGCTCTTTACTAGCCACATTCCTAATGATCTAGGGAACAGGTTTTGGGGAAGTGTTAAAGTTGGAGCTCCACAGTTCCATTTCAATTCACTTATTTGTTCTGTTACCACATGTACATTGTTAAACATTATGGTAATATTTTGTATATTTTAAGACTTTATATAAATATTCTACAAAAACAAAAGCAAGCAAACAAACAAACAAAAAAACAAACCAGGATTCCATGAAATAGGATCAACACCACAGTAATTTCTTTAATTTTTTTTAAAAAAATTACTATGTATGGTTCTTTTGCCTGCATGTGTGTCTCTGTATCATGTACATGCTTGGTGCTCACAGAAGCCAGTGGTGTCAGATCCCCTGGAACTGGAGTTACAGATGGCCATGAGCTGCCATATGGGGGCTGGGAATTGAACCTGGGTTCTCTGGAAAAGCATCTACTGTTCTTTTTTTTTTTTGCATCTACTGTTCTTAACTACTGAGTTATCAATCCAGTCTCACATCAGTGGTTTCTTGTTCGCAGTAGGATGGGGTCCTAGACTTTTAGCACATTGGAAGGGTAGTTTAGTGCTCAGTTTGCATCGTGGCTCAGCTCTTGCTTGCTTTCGAGCAGCCTTGACTCTCTCCTTTGTAAAATAATAATAGCGCGGTCCAGATCACAGGACTGTTGTGAAGGTGGCCTGAGATAATACATACAAAGCTCTTAACACAGTGCCCCACACACTCACTAGGAAGCAAGTGCGAGATAAATGTTGTTGTTTGTTGAGTAAAGAATTGCATCCAGGCACTTCCCTCTGGGCATGCTCGGCTTCAAGTACTCTGGGGCTGGAATACAGTTCGGCATCAAAGGCCTTTATTCTTTCCTCTGATCTATCAAATGCAGAAAGAGACTGGCTTAATGAGCTGGAAGGCAGACAGTGGTTTACAATGCTTACAGCATTGAAGCAGAGGCGTTTGATTGCCCGTGTTAGCCATTTTTCAAGCCACTGTTGTCCTCCCAGTCTGACAGCCTCTATTCTCTTTTCTTTTTGAGGATAGCTTGTTACCGTTACTGTTCCTGTTCTAGTATCTGCCATGTTTTTTTTCTTAATCTTTTTTTTTTTTTACACTAACATATTTTCAGTACAAACAAAACCGCAGCTACCAATTTCCAAAGCAAGCACTTCTCAAACACTGTCTTCTTACCTATTTGCTTCAAAGCATCTCTAAAAGGAAAACAAAAGATGAGATTTGCAGCCTCTCTGCTGCTCTTCTCCTCCAGAGGTAAAATTTGCGTTTATTATTCCCATTCATCTTTATGCATTCAATTATATATACAAATACATATACATGAGATAAAGCATGGTTTTGAAGTTCTAAAAGTGCATAAATGGTACCATACTTCACTGATTACTTTAAAGGCATAAAAGAACATTTAATGTTTAATGAACATAATGATACTTAGCTGTTTATTCCCCCCACCAGTGGCCACTGTTTTCCTTCTTGTTTTTTTTTTAACCATCAATGAATGAATGTAATGAATATTTTGTTTGGTTATTTATTTGTTTGTTTCCTTGTACACTGGTATAAAGGAGCTTGGATTCCACAGACCACCACTTAAATACCAAGTTCTAGAGTTTATATCTTAAAAACAAACCTTATGGTCATACTTTACTTATCTTGTTCCCCAAAGACCATAACAATTTTCCCTTTGACTGACAGGCATTTATTATTTGTTTGTTTGTTTGTTTGTTTGTTTGTTTTTCGAGACAGAGTTTCTCTGTGTCACCCTGGTTGTCCTGGAACTTGCTCTGTAGTTTGTGTAGTTGGCACTACAGTTTTCTGAGACAGGTTATGTGATAATATAGCCCAAGTTGGTCTCAAATTGGCAATTCTTCTGCCTCAACCTCTAAAGTGCTGAGATTACAGGCTTGCCCTACCACATTCAGTTCTAGGAGGTTCCCTAGAACCCCAGGAATTTGGGACTAGTCTGGACACTGGACATTGTAGACCCAGTTTCTCAAAGGGTGAGAAAGAGGGTTATTAGCCTGAGGTTGTCTCTGTACCTGGAGCCTTTAGATAAGCAAACAGAACTCTTGGATACATTTCTGGTAACTTAATTAAAACAAACAACAACAGAAGAAGAAGAAGAAGAAGAAGAAGAAGAAGAAGAAGAAGAAGAAGAAGAAGAAGAAGAAGAAGAAGAAGAAGAAGAAGACCTCTAAAACAGAGCCTTGGGAGGCACAGCCAATCACAGCCAATCAGCTGATTAGGTTAGGTAACTAGAGAGCTCCCCATGAGACACTACTACAAATGGCAATGACCAGGCAGCAGCTCTAGGTTTCTTTGGGAGAGCTTATGGCTCACTCTGAAGCTCTACCAGTTCCAGCTCTGTCAGTCACCTCTGCCCATATCAGATTCACTTTGTCTGAAGCTTTGTTTTCAGTACAGACTACAGGTTCTATGGTCAAACAGCAAGAGATAAAGCTAGAGATTAACACTGGTTTAGGCCCTTTCCTGATCAAATCCTTGCGCGCAGACTCTGTGTCTCTCGGTAGGGAAACAACCAAAAAGTTAGCCACAGACTACATCCAGCTCTACCTCTATGGTACATGTATGTGCCATTCTCTTCAAGAATAATCTTGGTGGGGCTGGGGCTGTAGGTGGTTCAGGAGTTAAGAGCACTGGCTGTTCTTCTAGAGGACCCTGGTTCGATTCCCATTGCTCACACAGGAGTTCACAACTTACTGTAACTCTTCTCCCAGCCTCCATGGGTGTAAGACTTGCAAATGGTACACAAACATACATGTAGGCAAACTACCTATACACGTGAAATTAAAATACACATTAATAATCTTGGCTTATAATAGTTCTACAACCTACAATCACATAGACAATTTATCAGTGGTCAGGACACGATGGATAATATAATGTAAGGGAAGGCCAGGGCAACAGAGACAAAATTGGTTGATCAGGGAAGAGGGGAATGTTTCAGGACTTACCAAGATTAAAAAAAAAAAAAAAAAAAAAAAAAAAAAGAAAATGATAGAAAAGAAAAGAAAAGAAAAAACCCAGCAGCATNCCTGTCTTGAAAAACCAACCAACCAACCAAACAAACAAACATTATTGAGTACTGTCCACCGATCGCTGGGTCCTCTGGGCAGGAAGAGTGAAGACTGCTCTGGTTAGTGGAGTAATCTCCCTGGTCAGGTAGTCTGGTAACCTGTCCTCTCTCTAGGTTGACCCTCTGCCCATTTACCCACTAACTTGTTTCTCTACCTGTCGTATTTTGGGGGCTCAGATTTCCTTGTTTTGTATTGGTTTTTCCCAGTTTTCTGAGCTAGAATCTCATAATAGTCCAGGCTGACCTTAAATTCCTGCTCTTCCTGCCTCCTCTTCCCAAGTTCTGCAACTACAGGCATTTCATTAGCAGCCGCGGCCTGCAATCCAATTTTATGTTGTGTTTGCTTGTCCTGAGGGCTTTAAAAGAAATCAATACTATTCTCTCTAAGCCTAGTAGATTTTGGGGTTATCTCTCTCCAGTAAACTAATTCTAATGTAAGAAACCACAGCCAAGATTCCCCTCCCCCCACCCGACAGCCTGATCCTTAGTCTTGACTCTCAGGATGGCCTTTCCCCAGTTCCCAGACCCTAATAGCCATTATCAAAGGCCTTTCTAACAGTAGCCAGGACACAACTGATCTCATCCGCAGTGGGTGCTCCTTGTTTACCAGGCAAAGAATTCTTGGCATTCTGTGTGTCTCGCCAGGCCTGCTGTCTCACATTTCCATCGGCCTGGTCCAAAGACTGAGTATTTGACATTTTCATCATTGAAAGTCTCCCAAACCGAGGACTGCAGGTTCTCTGCATAGAATGCATCTTCAAACAATACCCAATGAAGACAAATTATCAAAAAGTAAAAAAAGAAAAAAAAAAAAAGAAAAAAGAGAGGAAAGATACAAACAATATTAAGAATGAAAAGGAAAATTACAGTTATATAGAGGATCAATGTTGTTCTTGCTTTTTTGTTATCTTCTTTTCTCTCTATTTGTGTATTTAGTCATTTTGGTTTTCAAGTCAGGGTTTCTCTGGCTGCCCTGTAACGCACTGTGTAGAACTGACCTCGAACTTTGTAAAGCCACCTGCCCCTTGAGTGCTAGGATTAAAAGGCCTGCACCACTACTGCCTAATTAGGACCAATGGTTAGTAGTAAAAGATTGTATAGTATTTTTATGTGATCATGAATGAATGAATGAATGAATGAATGAATGAATGACTTAAATTTTAGGATGTATTTTTGAGTTAAGTATGATGGTCCACCCCTGTAGTCTCAGCTCTTAGAACACAGAGGTGTGGTAGCATGAATTTGAAGTCAGCTTGGCAGAGAGACCTGTCTTAAAACACAAGGACACACACACACATTCACACAAGTACATATCACAAAACTCAACTCAAGATGGTATAGAAAATCATTTCCTATTACTAGATGTTAAAAGAACAAAAAAGTTTTGTAGGTCAATTTTGTAGGTCAAATAATCCTTCCAGGCTTTTAAAACTTCTTTGAGAATTGAAAGAAAAAAGAAAAAATTAAAGAGAAATTTTAAAAGCCTGTACTCAAAGAATCTGGATTACTTTTCTAATTCCAAAGTTCTTAGGACTTGACACAAGCAGTCCTATATTTAATAGCCACATTGGAAAAATTTAATTTATTTAGTCTCTCAAGTACTACATCCCAAGCACATCATCCCCTCCCTGTCTCCTCAAAGTCCCTGCCCCCCCCCCCCCATTCACACCTCCGCTGCTTCCCTTCAGTAAGGACTGGCCTTGTTGTTCATTTTCTGTGCTAAGATTTTTAAGCACTGTTCCACCATGCTCAACTTAACACTGCTGTTTCTGAAGATGCACAGCCCTGGGATTTCAAAGTGGCACACATGGCCATTTGTGACTTGTAATGTAGGTACCGGGCATTGAATTTAGGTCTTCATGCTTGGATGTCAAGCACTTTACTGATGAAATCATCTTTCTAGTCCCCCCCAGGTCATGTTTCTAAAAACTAGATTTTAAACAGGGTATGGTGGTGTACATGTCTAATCCCAACACTAGAGAGGCAGAGACAGGTAGATCTCTAAGTTCAAGGCCAGCCTGCTCTGCAGAGCAAGGTCTGGGACAGCCAGGGCTACACAGAGTAATCCTGTTTCATAAAACTCCCCAAAATTAAAAAAAAAAAAAAAACTTATTGTGCATAGAACAGTTTGCAAACTGGGAGACCTCAAACTAGGTCAGGAGAATCCCCATCCATAGCTGCTGCAACATTGTTTATAAAGTATACAGGAGGCTGCACTCTGAGCTTTAAAAGTGATTTTCTGTTATTCATTAATGCTCTTTTTAAGGCAAGCAGAACTAGTTAAGCTTATTTCTCTATGGTTAATTGATTTAATTTTATTGAATTATACTGATAAGGACATAAAACATCTGGTCTGTGCTTTGTTTATAACCAGAACTAGTGTTTCAAGTAAATCAGGATGGCGAGCATGGGTGAAAGTGGTTGTGGGCTATTGGTTCCATTTTGGTTTTTCTTTCCCAGATCCCTCTCCCATCTGTTGGACTTACAGCTTAATGGAGTAACAGTTATTTAGTGCTGTCCCCAGTTACCATGTATTTTCTTTTCCATAGACATCTGTATGTCACAAACTACAAGTTTTATAGATTAATCCATGACGTTCTTCCCATAGTTCTTGCTCATTCCTCACAGAGGTCATTGGCAAGTTAGTGGCTGCTGGCAAGACTTTTGAGAGATGATGTTATCTGGGGACATTATCCATACAACTTAATAAGATAGTCAAAGAGTGCCAGGCGTGGTGGCACACGCCTTTAATCCCAGCACTCGGGAGGCAGAGGCAGGCGGATTTCTGAGTTCGAGGCCAGCCTGGTCTACAAAGTGAGTTC
>NC_034591.1:59162919-59219279 GCF_900095145.1 Mus pahari
GTTGGGAGACTATTAATGACAGCTTCTATTTCTTTAGGTGATATAGGACATTTTAGGTCATTAATCTGATCCTGATTTATCTTTGGTACCTGGTATCTGTCTAGGAATTTGTGGATTTCATCCAGGTTTTCCAGTTTTGTTGAGTATAGCCTTTTGTAGTAGGATCTGATGATGTTTTGTATATCCCCAGGGTCTGTTTTTATGTCTCCCTGGGGCTGCTATTTATACAGAGGACTGGAGTTTGGTTTCTAGCACCCACGCTGGGTGGCTGACAACTGCTTTTAACCCCAGTTCCAGGGCATCTAAAGCCCTCTTTCTGGCCTCCATGGGCACTCATGCACATTTGAGCAAACATGCACACATATACATAAAAAGAAATTAATCTAAAATAAGCATATATATATGTATATGACATACATTTTATTTTAAAGAGAGGGACCAGCGGCACAACATTCTGCTAGCTAAAAGATAGCAAACAACCATGTAATCAAATACATTTTTCTGGCTTGCTGTTCAAGTGTCTCTTATGATGTTATTGGGTATTCCAGTGATCTTTTTGCTTGGCCCACGTAGCAATAGGCACAAAGGCTGCTCCAATCTGAGCGAAGGAGGTGATTTCCCTCAAGTTTGTATCAAACATCCAAGCCTTATTAATAGAACTGTCAAGCTAAAAACAACCTCATTTCAGGTTATTAGAAATTTATCCTTTATAGCCAGGCCTAGTGGTGCATGTGTTTAATCCCAAAATTTTGGAGGCAGAGGCATGCAGGCAGACCTCTGTGAGTTCAAAGCCAACCTGGACTTCATAGTTCCAGGACAGCTAGAGCTACATAGTGAGACCCCATTCTCAACCACCGCCACCGTCACCCCCCAAAAAAAGAAAAGGAAAAAGAAATCGGTGCTACTCAGTCCTTTTCATGAGCTTCTTGTAATTTCATATCATAACTGTTGGAAAAGCTTTCAGAAAAGCAGCAGGGTAAACAGCAACCGTGTGTGAATTGGAAAAAGACTTAAAGTGGCTGTGAGAATCCATCTTCATGCAACTGGTGACTGGATTTAGTTATTTCTACAATAGCTAGAATTGTAACTGATGTCATGTGACTGTAAGGACACAGACAGATTTCTAGTCATTTCAGATACTTTCTGTCATCTTATTGATATGCGTTGATTTAAAACATGACCTTAACAAGTGTTAGTAGGGGCTGTAGAGGCGACTAAATGGATAAAGTACCTGCCACATAAACCTGAGTACTTAAGTTTGAATTCTGAGCACCCGTGTAAAAGTGGGGCACGGCAGCACACTAATTGGTGGGCTCAGTGTCCAAGGAAGGCACCCTGTCTCAAAAAAATAAGGGGAATTTTCAAAGGTCTATAGTGTTAGCTGTGCCTCCCCATCCTGCTTCCTCTTCCTGCCCTACCATGTCCACCCTGCTTCCTCCTTCATGTTACAGTACCCCGAATGACTCGTGGGAGTCCCCTGTCCCTCTTGGGACTCCTTGTGCCCTAGACCATCGGCAGGTTTCCACCATGGCCCCTGAGTAGTTTCCTGACTTCCTATGGGCACTCTGTAATTTTGAACACACATATCCAAAATTAAGAAACTAGCATCCACATAGGAGAGAAAGCATGTGGCATTTATCTTTCTGGACCTGAGTTACCTCATTCAGAGCAACGATTTCCAGTTCTATCCACTTAACCGAAAACTTCATTTTTTCCTA
This sequence comes from Mus pahari, assembly GCF_900095145.1. Classification (NCBI taxonomy): domain Eukaryota; kingdom Metazoa; phylum Chordata; class Mammalia; order Rodentia; family Muridae; genus Mus; species Mus pahari. The sequence continues at coordinate 59,164,638 of NC_034591.1, forward strand.
ACCACTAATATTCTGTTGTGTGAACATATCACATTTCCATTATCAATCCATCAGGTGGTGGATATCTAGACTATTTCCACTTTCTAGCCATTTCGAACGGAACAGCAACGAACATGGGTGGGCAGGTATTTCTATGGTAGGTTATGAGTCATTTGGTGTATTGTTGCTAACATTTCTTCCCAGGGGTTAGATGTAAAGAGTGTCCCTTCCTAAGGTCTCAATGACAAACCAACGTTCACTCTGGAGAACTAATGAGTTTATTAGGCTTCCTTATAGAGCATAGATAATAGGTTACTCATGGGTGTGAGTTCTCCTCCCCCAGTTGACTACGCTCAAAAAACCTTACTCAGCAGGGGTGAGGCTTCATGTTGCTGTATAGATGGGGCCTCTCTCTAGTCTTCCCTGACTTGTATATACCCTAGCCCCATCCCCAAGCCACATGCAGAGTTGCTAGGTTGTATAGAGTAGCTGGGTACTCGGGGGTGGGGGTGGATCTCATGCTGAAAATGACTCTGCCCCTCTGTGTGGGGTTATAAACCATCAACAAGCCCAGATGGGACAATCTTTTGTGAGGGAGTACCCCTGAATGCTCCAAGATGACAGTCATTCACAACTGGTGTATGTCCAAGAGTGTATAACTGGATCATGTGGTAGATCTTTTTCTAGCTTTATTGTTTTCTTTCTAGTTAAGGTCTCTCAGGTAAGGTCCTCTGGCCTAGGGCTGACCTTGAACTCAGAAAGATCCCCTTGCCTCTGCCTATAAGGGTGCAGAGGTTAAAGGTATGTGTCATGGTTCCAAGAAAATTTCTACTTTTTTTTTGTTGTTGTTTTGTGAATGAATAAATAAATAAATAAGAAAGAAAGAAAAGAAAGGCTATTGAAATGTTTATAAAAAGATAAAGAGAAAAAAAAATATGTTCTATGGATGTGTGGTGAGGTAGGGGGGAAGGGGATGTCTCAGTAGGCCCTTGCCAAGGCATGCCTTCCCACTGAGGAACCAGCCACAGGATGGTATAGTACAAAATAGAATTTATTCAGGGCATGGGAAGGGAAGTTAAGAGGGTAGTAGAGGCGGGAGGGGAGGGGAGGGGAGGGAAGGGAAGGGAAGGGGAGGGGAAGAGAAAGTAGAGGCCAGCCATGGCTATGAGCACAGTGGAGAGAGGGGTGGAGGAAGGGAATGGAAAGGGGAGAGGAAGAGGAAGAAAGAGCAAGAGAGCAAAAGAGAACAAGAAAGGGGGGAGGGGGCAAGCAGCTCCTCTCACGGTGGGTCAGGCCTACCTGGCTGTAGCCAGGTAACTGTAGGGTGGAGCTAAGACAAACCTAACAAGGTCTGCTAACAGCCATGAGTGTTCCTAGGTATGGAGAGAGAGCATAGCTGGAGGTGGGCAGCTCTGAGAGAGTCCAGAGTGGACATGACCAGACTGAACTGTCCTTTGTTGGGAGAAGGGAACGGGGAGCGAGGGGGACCAGGTACAGCAGGGCCAGGAGGCTCAAAGGTACAAAAATAGTGGGTAACCGAAATGGTTGGACTACACAGGGGAGAGCAGCTCAGCACCTAGGGCTGCAATTTAGGGTGGAGGTGGGGTACAAAAGCCTGGAGGGCTCTGTAACAGGGAGGGACTAAGAGAAGTCGGGCTAACCTGGCAGTCAGGGCTCAGTCTGACGTGTTAAACAGGCACCTCAGCCGTTTGTCCTAAGTTTAAAACCTAACACCCCAGCCTTTTGTTGATAATAAATAGATAAGGAGTGATTTGTATTCTCCTCTATGACTACTTCCTGTTGACACTGGGGCGTCCTTGTTTGGGGGACCAATGGAAGCTGGAATGCTGACCAACTCCAGGAAGAGCAGACTGTTAAACTCACTGTCCAGGCTCTGCCGGTCCACCTGGGGTTAGGGAGTGCAGGCCACTTTGGAGCCGCCCTGCCTGTGAGGCTGGATCACCTGGGGCTGGTGGCTCCGAAGCTGTTTGAGATACAGATTGTGAGGGAACATCTGGAGTTTGTGCGGGAGCAGTCAGCAGTGGATTTGAAATCTGCTAGGACTGATTGGATAGACACGGAGAGAAAGTAAAATTTAGCGGTTTGGAATATATATATATATATATATATATATATATAAAATCTTGAGTGTACATTTGAAACTGGTAGCTGGGAGGGTACCAAGACCTGGAGAGAGTCCCACCCTAAGGAATAGTTAGTAGACAGAAAAACTTAGGCTGTCAGCATTACTTAAATCTGTTTGACCTATGAGATGTGGATCCAAATTGATTCCCTGATGCTGCAGGAGTTTTGTTTTGTTTCGTTTTGTTTTTCAAAAAAAAGGCAAAGTTTTAGATATGTTAGCATTGCCCCTGTTTGCAATCCGGACTGAAATTCACGTTGTACAAAAGGCAGTGAGGAGACTCATCCTTTTGACTGGTAGCTTGGGACCCCAACATGATTTTAGGTTAAAAGCGTGAACATTCTTTCCTCTGTCCAGAAGGCTGGTTGTGTACAGGTTAGACACATGTTTTTAGCACAATGTGAAACATTTTTTTTTTAAAGTAAGACAACTAAAGGAAAATTTTAAAGTTAAGCTTGAGCTTAATAGCATTAGCATCAGCAGTGCTTTACCAGAGCTCGACTAATAGCTTATCAGAACGCTGTTGATTAACGTAAGACTTTGACGTTTTTTTAAGCTTCAATATAGAGAGGGAAAGAGATCTGAAGCATTTTCTATACCTTAAATCACTTCCTTAGACCTTTGTAATTCTCATAAACACTTCCTTAAAAGTGGCTGATAATTGAGAGCAGTCACTATAATAAAGCAGGCTCCTTTAAATAAAAGAATAGTAAAAAAAAAAGTTACCTTGAAACCTATTTTACGAATTTAATCCTGTTTTAAAGTCTAGAGTCTAACAGGGAAGTAAACTGTCTTTCTCAGCTGGAGGCCTAGAAAGTCCGAAGTGAGTAAGGGCTGAGACAGAGGCGCCCAGGAGGTGAGAAGGCAGCTGAAGCCTTGGGGGAAGGAGCTGGTAAACTTACTGCTGTTAAAGGTGCGGTCAGTCCATGTGCTCAGAGATCTGAGACCGATAAATTGTAGCTGGAAGTATAATCCAAATGACTATGCATCATTTAAATGACAGAGACTTCCCCATTCCCTAAGGTGAGTCTCCTTAGGCTCTGGTGGTCTTCCTAGTTTTACTGGGGACAGTAGTCACAGGACTTCTGCTGTCACGGAGCACAGCAGCTCAGTTTCAGCTGTCAAAACTGAGCAGTAAGGGCCTTTGGCTACCAAACCCAGGTCTGAGATCTTTCCTGTAGAGGAACTTAGGAAAACTGATCTTACTTTGACCAGGCAAAGTAGAGCAATCAACCACAAAGTGTCCACAGTTTATGCAGAGCCCTGGCAGCAGGCAAGGCATGGGGCGATTTTACCCAGTGGTAAGTATAACTACAATTAGGGGGAGTTGCTGCGCCCTGTCTTTCTCGGAGTCCATCAGGTTCCCACTCAAAAGAGGCATATCTATTATGGGAAGCTTGACCATTTTAAACTCCATACTCAGCAGGTCCCTGAAGAGTTTGAGGACCATCTATCTATTAAGTAGACCTGATTTTAGGCTTAACCTTGAAAATATATACAGGAGGTTAAATAAAGCTTGTTGCTAAATGAACAGTTTACAAGTTAGAAGCTTAGCAAGGCAAGCAAAGACAAAGGAGTTAGACAAATCTTACCATGAACCTGAGCAGGCCTTAGGAATTTATAAATTTACGCAGTTTGCAAAGGCGTAATAGTGCTTAGGTTGAAATCTCTAAGTGGGCTCTTGTTAGTCATAGAAAAATCCACACCAATGCAAAATATTTTGGAGACTTGTTGTTCCTTTTGTCTAAAAAGAGATGCAGTGACAAACTAAGTCCTCAGTAGGACTGAGAAGTTTTATAATTGTTCCTTTATACCATGTGGCCATCTTAAGATAGGGAAGTCACATGGCACGTACCCTTTAACCTTAGTAAAGATGGCTGACAACCATGTGGTTGGTGTTTAAAAATATCTGTTTTAAAAACAAGAGTTGACACATAGTATGCACTCACTGATAAGTGGATATATTAGGCAAAAAGGTTGGAATACCCACGATACAACCCACAGACCATATGAAGCTCAAGAAGAAGGAAGACCAAAGTGTGGATGTTTCTGTCCTTCTTAGAAGGGGGAACAAAATACTCACAGGAGGTAGAGGGTGGGAGGTACTTGGGAGGAAGTGAGGAGGAGGAGGGGGAAAAGGGGGACAGGATCAGGTATGGGAGGAGACTGAGATGATATGCAGTGTGGGTCAGGAAATTGAACAGAGGTTTGTAGTAACGGGGGATGGGGAATTAGGTAGCACCAGAAAGTTCCAGATGCTAGTAAAGCAAGAGGCTCCCAGGAACAGGAGATGATGTTAGCTGAAATACTCCACAAAGGGGAGGGAGAACCTGTGGAAACCATATTCAGAGGTTAGGCAAGGCCCCCAGTTGGGGGATGGGGCCACCTACTAATCTCCAAAATTTTAACCCAAAATTGTTCCTGTCTAAAGGAAATTTGGGGACGGAGAGTGGAGCAGAGACTGAAGGAAAGGCCATCCAGAGTCAGCCCCACGTGGGGATCCATCCCATATGGAGACACCAAACCCAGATGCTATAGCTGGTGCCAAGAAGTGCTTGCTGACAGGAGCCTGATATAGCTGTCTCTTAAGAGGTTATGCCAGAGCCTGACCAATACAGACACAGATGCTCGCAGCCGACCATTGGACTGAGCATGGAGACCACAATGGAGGAGTTAGGGCAAGGACTAAAGGACACGAAGGGGTTTGTAACCCCATAGGAAGAACAATATCAACCAACCATGTACCCTCCCCCACCCCCAGAGCTCCCAGGGACTAAACTACCAACCAAAGAGTACACATGGAGGGACCCATTGCTCCAGCTGCACAAGTAGCAGAGGGTGGCCTTATCTGGCATCAATGGGAGGGGAGGCCCTTGGTCCTGTGAAGGCTTGATATGCCAGTGCAGGGGAATGCTAGGGCAGTGGGGTGGGAATGGGTGTGTGTGGGGGGGAGCATCTTCATAGAAGGCGGATAGGAGGATTGCAGAGAGAAAACTGGGACAGGGGATAACAATTGAAATGTAAATAAGTAAAATATCCAAGAAAAAAAAAAGAAAAAAAAAGACAACATGATCAGTGATAAGGTTAGGTTCTAATCGTATATTATAAATTCCCTCTCCTTTCTAAAAACTCTTACAATAAAAAATATTTAAGATTAAAAAAAAAAGAATTGAGTCCAAGTAACATATACGCATACTCTAGACAAGAAGAGTTGAATTATATATATATATATATATATATATATATATATATATATGTGTGTGTGTGTGTGTGTGTGTGTGTGTGATACATATACATAAAGGATGATACAGCAAATTAAAATTTCTATGTATAGGTTTTAACAATAAGCCTTTAAAAATAAGTTTTAAGCCAAATTTTGTTACAGATTTTATAGATTTTTAAACCATACCCAGTGGATTTATAAACCCTGAGACAGAGATTACAGCATGGGCTTAAGAGATTTCTTTCTTTTTTTTTTTTTTTGAGAGCTGGTGCAGAGAAATCACAGAGCTAAATGATTTTAAGAGTGGAAAGTTATAGAGCCTTAGAAATAAGAGCCTTTGGGATCATTTGTTTGTGGCAGAAGTTGTTACAATCTGCCAGAATTTGGAAATCAAGTGTGCCAATTTTTTGGCCACTGATCTGTACTGAGGCCAGATAAGAATATCTGGGTAAAATCTGAGTCTTCGGAGGAAGAGAGCGAAGGTTGCAATGTGGGACACTGTGCTTGGGAGAGAGAAGGGCTCTTCCTGTAAGCTCTTAGAAGGAGCTGAGAGCTGAAAGAAGCTACAAAATGGAGCAAGAGCAGAGTAGGACTGCAGATGGGTTGCAGACGGGTTCAGGAAGATGAGAGCTAGCTCAGAGAGAGCAGGAGAAAAGGGAGAGACCCAGGAAGGTGTTAGGTGAGAGCCCAGAGATAGACAAAGTATTGCAGTGTTAAGCGTTTCCATCTGGGGTGGCCCTAAGCAGAATGGTAAGCTTGTCAGAAAAGAATGTTCCCCTGGATCACACAGGAAAGGCATCCCTAGTCTTTGCGAGTGGAGCCCAGTAGGTGAGGAGCTTGCTGGCACACAGGTGTGGCTTTTGTAGGAACAGTAAACAAAGAAGACAGCTCTGGTGACACTTAGCCAGTAGAGAAGGAGAGGGGAGGGAGCAGGGGAAAAGGGACTTGTCCACGTGAGTGTCAGAGGCACAGTAACTGAAAAGCACATAGGTGCCCGCCCACGTGGAGGTCAAAGCCCAGAGACTAGAGCAGCAGGGGGAGGGGAGCATCAGCTGAAGAACCAGACTCTGGAATTCAGGATCAAATTCAGTGGGTGTCAGAAGGATCCATATTGTGAAGAGTCGGATTAGCAGCTTGGTCCGGAACATCTGAGTCCCCAGAAGGGAGCTCATTTATGCCATTCCCTGTTTCATAACCAAATGAATGAGAAAAAAAAAAAAAAAGAAGAAGAAGAAGAAGAAATAAAAAGGAAAGAAAAGGAACATGATTGGTCCTGGGTATGTGGAGGAGAAAGTTTATTATAGACTTGTGGAAGAGCATAGCCGGAGGCAGGACCTCTGAGCATCCAGAGTGGACGGACTGAGCTTTGCTGTATGGGGGGTGAGGGGTGGGGGAGGGGAAGAGAGAGAGGGGAGAGACAGGGACCAGGTACAGCAGCCAGAGGCCCAGAGGTACAAAAATCGTGGGTAACCTGAATGGTCGGACTACAGAGGGAAGAGCAGCCAGGACCCCTGGGCTGGAGAATTTAGGGTGGAGGGTAGGGTATGCCAGCTGGGAGGGTCCTGTAGCGGGCAGAGACTGGGGGATGCAGGGAGAACACGGTGCCAGTGTCTGCTTTGCTATGTTAATGACCACCACAGCTATTTGTCCAGGGTTTGAAACTAACCTGGTTTTGTTTGTTTTTCAAGACAGGGTTTCTTCGTGTAGTCCTGGATATCCTGGAATTATATCTGTAGACCAGGTTAGCCTTAAATTTACAAGAAATCTGCCTGCCACTGTTTCCCTAGTACTGGGATTAAAGGCGTGTGCCACCACCACCCAGTTACTTCTAACTTTTAAAGGAAATTTCACACCAATTTTTAGTTTCATATTGGTCTCGATGCCTGCAATAACAGGGTCCCTTTCATAAAGCTCTTCGCTGTGCTTAGAAGTTGAAACATATTCCCTGCTTTCTCCTCTATCGGATTTACGATATCAGGTCTTATGTCAAGGTCCTTGATCCATTTAGAGTAGAGTTTTGTGCAGAGCGAGATTAGGATCAAGCTTCATTTTTCTACATGTAGCGGTCCAGTTTGACCAGCATTGTAGAAAGCTCCTCAAATATATACATATAGCAAAAGAGCTTAAATGGAGTTACCCTATTAACAGAGAAGAAAGTACCCTCTCAGACGCCATAGGCTACCAAAGAGAAAGCTGAGGGACAGCTATGGTTATCTCTTTGCAAGGTGCTGGTCAATGGGGTCCCATAGAACCCTCTCAATTATTACAGGCTACTGACATAACTCTTGGTTACCCTGCAGTGTTTGGTAGTAAGACCCTATTGCTGAAGATATCACATACTTGAGTCATAGCACATGGAGAAATCAAGCTGGTATCGATCCAGGAGCTTCATCTGTGCTAGCCTGCTTTCATAGTGCTGGAGGGATCCGTTTGTGATGCCAGGGAGAAGTGTTTTCAGTAATCTCACCCATTTGTGAACATTGTGAGCTGAAATAATGCCTGCCCTGGTGAGATGTACCCACCCAGGCAGCAGTGGTACAAATGTTATAGGAATAACCAACTATGTTCTGATTGAATTTAAGGCACAGTCCACAAGATAGAATTAATGGCTAGCACTGTTAACAGGGCCTCAAACCCATAAGTAGCTAGGACATAGAACATAGAGGGGAACCTAATACTACTATTCTGCTAAATGGACATAATTTTAAATTGTCGCCTAAATTCTTATGTTCATGCTTTTAGATTAGTGCAGCCCTCAAAGAGAAACTTCACTCTTACCATAGATGGTGACGAATACAGTAACCCACAGCTGGCCAATGTGCAGAGTGTTAGAGGCTGTGGCATGCTCAGCTCTAAATGGCTTACCAAGGCTCAGGGGTAGTTGTGGAAGAGGAAGCAAGAAGCTTCTAAGAGCCAGAAGCAGTGGACGACTGAAGCAAAACATTATTTCTGAACACAACGGAGCTGTTGCACAGATATCCTCTCAGCAGCAGTGACTGCTATGTACAAGATCTGCACAAGAGCCGACCAGCTAAAACCCAAGCATGGACAGGGGAGAGGTTCATGATGTCCCACTCATAACGGAGGAGCCATTGGCAAGTGATGGTTCGAGAAGAAGAAGAAGAAGAAGAAGAAGAAGAAGAAGAAGAAGAAGAAGAAGAAGAAGAAGAAGAAGAAGAAGAAGAAGAAGAAGAAGAAGAAGAAGCTTTTCTCAGGGATTTAGCCCCCAAAAGGATGAATACGCCAGTAGATGGTTCTATGTCCATATGGGGACTCTAAGCACACTCAGGGGATAAAAAAGAAAAAAAAAAAGAAGAAGAAGAAGTAGAAGCACATGAATCTGGGGAAAAATGGTGGTGAGATAGAAGAGGAATAGGAAGAGGAGGATTGGAAGGTAGATTTGACCAAAACATCATATATGCATGTGCGAAGTTCTTGATTAATTTCAATTAAAATAAGTTAATTTCAATTAAAAATAAAAATGGAAAAGATAAAAATAAAGTTGGAAAGCAATGGAGGAAGATATTTGATGTTGACCTCTGACCTCTACATGCCTGCACACATATGTGTGTGTACATAGGACACACATATACACATTCACAGAAACGTCAGTATTACTTTGTACTTGATACTCCCCCTTTATTTTTGACAAACCATTCAATTTAACCCATGGTTCTTTCTGCAGGGAGATAAAGTTCTGGGACGTTTCAGGGGTTCTCTGGAAAGCCTCACCTAGTCTGAGATTAGAAGACACTTAGAGCTGCAATAGAGGCAAACTGTCAAAGAGGTCAAAAGACCAAGAGATTGAGACAGGAGGACAGTCAAGTTGTGAAATAGTTATCTGTTTAACCAAAAGTGACAAAAGATTTCTATAGCAAGTACAGAGAATTTCAGTGTTGTCCAAAACTAAGGTAAATGAAACAGCCCTTTTAACAGAGAAGACTTGATTAAAAAAAAAAATAACCAAAGGTCTAAGGAAACAGGAAATTACTTCAAGAAAACATAGAATTTTTGTTTTGTTTGCAGAACTGGGGCTGAAAGAATAAGCTTTTCATAATTTGTGTGAAGAACATATTTGTAAGCAAAAAAAAAAACCTTTGTTATTTTAACAGAAGACAACATTCTAGTTTTATTTATATCAGTGTGCTTTTGATAATAAGGCTAATTTTTTCAATTCTTATATTAATTCATTCAATTTAAACCATCTTAGCCATATAAGTGTCTCTCATTCTTTCTCCTCTTTCTTTCCTTCTTTCTCTCGCTTTCTTTCTTTCTCTCTTTTCTTTTTTCTTTGTCTATTTAGGCTTTGTATTACTCTTTTTATATATCTCTTTCTGTAAATATTATTTTCATCTTAGTGAAAATACATTGCTTAGCACATAAAAGCACTTATCTTACAACCCTGACAGGAAGGAAGTGTGACCTCCGGGACCTATGGTAGAAGGAGAGAACTAACTCCCAAAAGTTGCCCTCTGGGCTCCATGTACATGCTCACTCATGCACGCATGCACACACGTGCGAGCGCGCACTCACACACAGGCACACAGACACCACGCAACTTTTAAAACTTAAAAAACTTAATATATATTACATAATTTTCATGATTAAATCACATCTCATTTTCTTTGAGAAATTAACATTTTTTTAATTCATTGGTTTTATTTATGGTTTATTTAAATTGTATTATTTTGTTTATATTTATTCTCTTGTGTTTGGCCTGCATGTATGTATGTGTACCACATGCATGCTTGGTACTTGCACGGGTCAGAAGAGAGAATCTGGTCTCCTGGAACTGTAGTTATGGATGGCTGTGAGCCACAGTGTGGGTGCTGAGAACTGAAGCCAGGTCCTCTGCAAAAACGAAGGCTCTTAGCCACTGAGCCGTCTCCCCAGCACCTTTAAAAATATTTTTACGTATAGATTTTTTTGATTATACCTACAGATTATGATTTGTACCCACTAGCAGCTTACAGAGGAAACTAGGAAGTATAGAGCGGTGGACTTTCAAACTAGGTTTATGCATGAACACAGTAGTAAATCTGTTAACTCTGTCTCATATTTCGCGGGTCCAGACCTCCTCTTAGCATACATTCATAGGCTGGCAAGTCAAGAGGAACACTGTGATGAAACCAGGCGTTTTAAAAAAAAACAACAGCATCTCGCTGTCTAGCCCTCATTGGCCTAGCCTGGAACTCTCCATGCAGCCCACGCTGAGCTCACCTCAAGCTCATGGATATCTGCCTTCTTCTGCCTCTGCCTCTTTAGATATGGAAAGGTGTGAGCCACCATGGCCTGCTCACCAACATTTTTATCTAAGTTTACCTAAGTCATGTGAGCTAGCAAAGCATTTGGGTTAGTTTCTATTCTTCAGGGAGTTTTACGAATATGCAATTTACAAAGCATTTACTTTGTAAGCCAATTAGGCAAAACTGTCCATACATTAACTTCAGCAACATAATCCTGAAGGCAGAAAATATCACATGTACATAACATACAGAGACATAGAAGCATACAGCCACGTACCAGGCACAGGAACACACAACTCATGATTTTACTAAGGAATGGCTGCTTCAAATGTTTGGGTTTTTTTTGTTTTGTTTTGTTTTGTTTTGTTTTGTTTTGTTTTGTTTTTAGTTAAGATTTCTTGCTAGGGTAGTAAAAGCTTTTTCTACTAATATTTGTAAAAAAGATTTAAAACTGTTTTTCATTTGTCAGTTTGTTTCTGCACAGCTCTTTCCAGTCCTTAGGATGAATCATCTTCCTGGTGTTTGCATTTCAAAGAGATGACACTGTGGTCTTAGGGACGACAGGAACAGAGTCTGTATCTCACAGGTAAAGGGTAGGAGCTTCAAGGTCCCTCCAAAGAGAACCTTAGGGGGTATTTGCCTGATCCTGCTACTTCTGTTTCCTCAGTGAGCAGCTAGCGATGAATCCTAAGGAAATCAGGACTACGTTTCAGGTGAGGGACTGCAGCAGTGTCCACAGCTGTCTGGATGGTTTTCAAGCCACACGAGTGTGGGACCCGAGTCCAACCCCTGAGGCAGAGAGTTTGATTGAGCTTATCCCAAGCCACCACTGGGCAGATGCTGGGCTTCAGGGAAGCTCGGGGACACCACTCCAGGGGTGGGGAAATGCAATCTGAGATGTGGGAAGCCGGAGCTAGTCTTCTCTGACTCCCTGGCATCTAGTTGCTGCTAGAACACTGCACAGGGAAGTTGGGGGTTAAGTGTCAGGGGTCCTCAGGCCTGCAGTGAGGATGGGACTGCTGGGGGCTCACAGGCTGAGGACAGCATCTAGGGGTGGTGGTGGGAACTCCAGCTTTGCTCCTCGATGAAGGTAGCAGCAGTTGTCTGGAAACTCAGAGAGTCCTTCTATGGGAAACTTAGGCTACGCTGCTTCATAGGCTAAGGCCTTCTCCATGCTCCCCATGGTGGTGGTAGATGAAAAAGACAGTCCTTGGTTCCAACTGTCTATTGGTTGTTTATCGTGGAAAATGGAAGCATACCAACTTCTCAGGGTGGGCCAGTGTAAGGGGAGGTTTTGATATTAATGTCTTGTTTTTTAATTGGTTTTTGATTTGTCAGTAAAGAAGGCTCAGGGGGCAATTGTTGGGAGGAAGGTATAGGTGGGACTTTCTGGTGTCCAGAGGAAAACAGAGATTCAGGGAAGGAGAAGGAAGCTTTTCTGCCATGCTTGGGAAGGACGGAACAATCATGTAAGGTCTTAGGGCGGGGTGTGTGTGTGCTAGTGATGTGTTTATAAGAAAAGAGATATAAGATATGTTCTATAGGGGTATGGTGAGGTATGGGGGAAAGGGATGTCCCAGTGGGCCCATGTGGAGGCATCCCTTCCCCCTGAGGGACCAGCCACAGGATGGTATAGTATAGTATAGAATAGAGTTTATTCAGGGCATGAGGAAGGGAATTAAGAGGAGAGTGGAGAGAGAGAGAGAGAGACAGAGAGAGAGAGAGAGAGAGAGAGAGAGAGAGAGAGAGAGAGAGAGAAGAAGGNAGAGAGAGAGAGAGAGAGAGAGAGAGAAGAAGGAGAAGGAGAAGAAGAAGAAGAAGAAGAAGAAGAAGAAGAAGAAGAAGAAGAAGAAGAGAGAAAAGAAGAGAAGAGAAGAGAAGAGAAGAGAAGAGAAGAGAAGAGAAGAGAAGAGAAGAGAAGAGAAGAGAAGAGAAGAGAATCTTTTTTTCCACTTTATTTTTTAAGATAGGGTCTTTCATTGAACCTGGAACTCACGAACTTGGTTAGATTAGCTGGCCAGTACATAGGGATTGTCCTGCCTCAGCTCTTTTGTGCTGGGATTGGAGGAATATATATATGCAACAGAAAACCATTTTCCTTACCTCACTTGTTCACTTGTCTACCCAACCCATTCTCCCTCATGGAGCTAGGGATCAAACTGCAGGATGCTGCTCTTGATGGTGGGCACGCTACTACTGGATTACACTTAGCTGGCCTGAAGATTTGTATCAATGTGCTAGAGATGTTTGTTTTGCTTTTTAAAGACAGGCTACTTTTCAGTCCTTTGTCTCTGAAAGCTATATGCCAATCAAAGAGTGCATCACATTGTTTTGGAACTGTCCTTTTCTTTCCACACGGTGACCACGACAATTCCAAACAATGGCTGCAAAGCTTGCTCATTTTTCCCAGAAAGGCACGGAGACACTTACTGCCTGTTAGCCCAAGTGAAACTCATCTCCGCCTTTGGTTTTCCTGGGATGCCAAGAAAACCACAGGGAGTCTAGCTGGTGGAGCTGTTTTTCTGGGGCTCAGGGGAATACAGGCTCCCCATCTTATTGAACAGGAAAGTATGACTAACCAAGATGCTTCAGTGAGCCAACACAGAGAAGTAGAATAAAGTTGGGGGATGCCAAACTGAACGAATGCCTCAGTCTGAGAGCAACTCTGGGGCCCACCTCGTAGTCTGAGAAAAGGCCCTGAGGAGATGAGCCCTGAGGTGCTGGCAGGCTTGCCAGGGTTGCCTTTAGATCCTTTCTTTTCTTTTCTTTCTTTCTTTCTTTTGTGTGTGTGTGTGTGTGTGTGTGTGTGTGTGTGTGTGTGTTTTAGGCTAGAGTCTCACTATGTAACCCAAGCTGTCTTGAAACACCTTATCCTTCGGCCCACGCATCCGGGTGCTGGGATTACAGACAAACACCACCATCCCTGGCTAGACCCTATTTGGACACTAAGAAGGATGAAGAGTAAGTCAGGTATCAATAGAAAGACTTGAAAATCTTAAAGAAAGAATTGTATTGCTTTTAAAGTTTTGTCTATCCATCCATCACCGATGGACATGGGTGTTTCAGCATTTTTGGACATTCATGAATACTGCTGCTATTGATTGTGGGTGTGCAAATGCCTATTCAAATCCTTTGCTTTTAATTCTTGGGGTACATACTCAAAAGTGGAAGTGCTGGAACCTATGGTGGTCCTGAATTCCTTTTTGAGCAACCATCTTGCTGCTTGTCATTCAGGCTGCACCACTTTGCAGTTCAACCGACAGAACACAAAGACACTAATTTTTCTGTATTTGTCTCAATATTTGTACTTCTTTCCTTTTTTTTTCTTCTTTTTGAGCAATATCTCACTATGTAGCCTTGGTTGGCCCGGTATTTGCTATGTATACCAGACTGACTTCAAACTTGTAGTGATCTACCTGCCTCTGCCTCCTGCATTCTGGGATTGCATACCTGGATTAAATGCACAGGCCACTGTGCCTAGCTCAGTATTTGTATTTTTTTAAATTCATTTTTATTTGTGTTTTGTCTGTGTGAAGGTGTCAGAAGCCCTGGAACTGGAGCTACAGACAGGTGTGAGCTCCCATGTGAGTGCTGGGAATTGAACCCAGGTCCTCTGGAAGAGCAGCTGGTGCTCTTAACCATTGAGTCATCTCTCCAGCCCCTGCTATTTGTATTTTTGATAGTGGTTAGTTGTCTTGATGGATGCAAGTGGTAGCAGTTGATTGTTTTGAGTGGCAGTCCCCTAATGATTACAGTGTGAAACATTTTACCATGTGCTCGTTGACAACTTATGCAATTTTTATTCCTTTACTGAAGAACTATCTTTCAAGATATTTTTCCATTTTAAAATAATGTTGGAGTATCCTTGTTGTTGCCAAGTTGTAGGAATCCTTTTTTTTTTAAGATTTATTTATTTTTATGTATGTGAGTACACTGTTGCTGTCTTCAGACACATCAGAAAAGGGCATTGGATTCTATTACAGACAGTTGTGAGCCACCATGTGTTCGCTGGGAATTGAACTCAGGACCTTTGGAAGAGCAGTCAATGCTCTTAACCTCTGAGCCATCATCTTTCCAGCCCATAGGAATTCTTTATTATCTTCTTTTTTCCTATAAGATCTCACTGTGGTGCCCAGGCTTGCCTTGAATTCAAGGTCTCCCTGCTTCACATCTTGAGTGATTCATTTCTTGAGGCGAATACTGCTGTCTCTCAGGGGTGAATGATTCTCCCTGCCAGGAGGACTGGACCTTGAGAGCTGCATGGTGTGGAGCATAGTTCTTCTGCTCATGCCTGCCCACCTTTCTACTTTCTATGCTGAACCAAAGCAGCATATAAAGAGATGTTGATAGCAGCGCCTCGCTCTCAGGATTCCTAGCTGCCAGGACTATCAGCCAACGAATAGTGCAGAAACAGCGCTTGTTTCCACATAAGACAATGCTCACCAGAAACAGGACTGAAGGTTTCTGGGGTTTTTTGCTTTTTGTTTTTCCAGTTTTGTTTTTAGACTATTGCGCCTGGTGAGAGAGGCTCTGGTGAGGACACAGTGATCAGCACTCTGTACCCTGTGCATAGTCCCTCCGGGTCTGTGATCACCCTTTGATAGGTTCTCTTATATGCGGTGGCAGCCGGTTTTTCAGGTTCTGTGAGACACTTAATGATGGACCCTGTCATCAGCATGGTCGGTTATTACACAGGAGAAAGACAAATCTAACGCTTCATGTTAATTATGGTTTTACCTCCTAGGCATTGCCTCTCCTTACCTAAGTCACTCTGTGCCAACAGCAGCTTAGACCTAAGAACTTAAGGTCCACTGCAGAGAGCTTGTGACTTCTGCTAATCAAAGAGAATTTTAATTGTTCACTCCTAAGATAGGCAGACCCGTGTATCTTACTATTCTTAAAGGCACAGGAAGTTTTTAAGGCTTTTTTTTTTTTTTTTTTTTTTTTTTTTTTTATGTGAACTTTGTTAATATACTCTTGGAGGAAGTCAGTTGAGTTTTTTTTTTTTTTTCAAGATGGGGTTTCTCTGTGTTGTCCTGGCTGTCTTGCAAGTTGATCTGTAGATCAGGCTGGCCTTGAACTCAGAGGTCTACTTGCTTCTGTCTCCCATGTGTCACCATGCCCGGCTTTATTGATTATCCTAGAAACAGAATCTTGTCAGGGCTGCTGCCTTAAGCCAACCACTTTGGCTGCCATTCGCATAAAGCACAGTGCAAAACGCTGCGCCCGGGATGCAGAGCGCCCAGCACTGTCTTTGGCGGTTGAGTCTTGATCAGAAATGGAACAAGAGAAGGGACAGCATAGTAAGAGGTCAATCTTAGCTCTTTTAGAGCACTTTTCTGTGTCTGTAATATTTGACTACAGCACCTCACTGAATTTGTTCATCAAACTAGTGAAATTATGGCACGTGTCCATCCTTCACCGCCCACCCCATTTCATTAAGGCCCGGCCGACAAAAGTTGTGTGTATTTCGGGTGTGCAAGTCAATGGGATTTTTATTGTGTTACATTGTGTTCGGCTTTATTTTCTGTGACTTTCTTACTTTGGGGGGGTTTTGGTTTGTTTGTTTGTTTGTTTGTTATATTTGGTATTTTTCTGTTTTAATTGTTTGTTTTGGTTTGAGATAGGTCTTGCCATTTTATCCCGCCTGCGCCTGTACTCAAACGCTCTTCCTGACCCAGCCTTCTAGCAGCTATGGCTCTCGGCTCTCGTTTTAATGCTGCATATCCATTGTGAAATAATTGCCACACTGCAGTTACCTCACACAGCTGCTCTCTGGTGCATGTGATGAGAACATCAAGAATTGTCCTCCGAGCCAGTATCAGTATGCTATTCACATTGCTGTGCACCCGGGGTCTGGTCATCCCATAACTGCAACTCTGTAACCCCCCTCCCCTGATCAACACCTCCCCATTTTCTTTTCCCTCTAGCTCCTTGGCCTCCAGACCTCTGCTCTTTGTGTCTCTGGGTTTTTCTGTTTCTGATTCCTTTCCAAACCCGTCTTTCATGCCTACAGTTTCCCTCTAGCTAGGACATTCGTCTGGCAGCATCACAGAACCTATCTATTCCTAACCAGGTCAACTCGGTCCTCTTCTTTCTAAGCATCTTAGTTGGGCATGTTCTCTCATTGGGTTCTTCTACAGCACCTTCTTGCTCTACTGCAGAGCTTGTATATATGGCCATTACCTGTTGACCTGTGCATCTCTCACAAAAGATGTATGTCCTGACACATTGAGTGTGCTCGTTCACTGAACTCGAAGATGCAGTATTGAGGCCATTAATTTACAGGATCTAGAGTGGGGCCCTTGGCAGGTATTGAGCAAGCAAATTGTAGGAGACAGAATCAGAAATTGCTTCGTTTTTCCATCCCACTTGGGATTGAATATTCACCACTCCAGTGGCTATTGACCAATGAGCTATCATCTCTCTAGCCCCATGGAAGGGTATTTTGATGTGTGGCTCATTGGCACCCTTTATTCCTGGTGGCTTCACATTCAGTATGGCATGGCATGATAAAGGTTCTTATGTTTCTAGTAGTATTGGAAGTTGGCTTTCTAAGTCTGAGTCTGTCAAATATTTGAAACTGGTATTCCTCCCACGATCTGTAATGAGATCTGATTCCCCCTTCTGGTGTGTCTGAAGACAGCTACAGTGTACTTAGATATAATAATAAAATAAATCTTAAAGAAAAAAATTCAGCTTATCCAAGAGAATGCCAATCATAGGAAGTGTTTCTCTTTAGGTCTACTATGAACTGAAGTAGGTCAATGCTGGAAAACATAAATTTTATTTATAATGTACATGGCTGATTGACTTGACATTTATCCATCTTATTAGAATATAATTTCCTCAGTGAGTATTTTGGAACGCCAAGGTCCATGGACAGAATATGTAATTCATGAGGGCAAATACCAGCTGCCCCTGCTGTGTCCCAGGGCTTAGCATAGGGTGGGGGCCTGGTGGCCATGTGTTGAGGGAATGGAGTAGCACTGGTTGCTCCCCCCTCCTCCCTCCTCCCTCCTCCCTCCTCCCTCCTCTCTTCTCCCTCCTCCCTTCTCCCGCTTTTCCCTTCCCCCTTCTCCCTCCCCCCTTCTCCCTTCTCCCTTTCCTAAACACACCAGAGTGGATACAAACAATCCAGCTAAAGGGTATTGGCTTAACAGAAATCCAGCAGTGGGTGTGAGGTCAACAGTCTCCATAAATGTTTTGATAATTGTACACTTGTAATTAGGTTCTGCATGAGAGAGCTCGTTCTCACGGTACAGCCAGAGAACTTCCTTTACAGTTTATTCCAGAGTCCTGGGGGTGGGCAGGGGAAGGGGGTCTCTTTGTCCTACTAGTCAGGAATTGAGTTTGTTGCAAGATCCAAAGCAATATGATACGTGGACAGACAGTATCCTTTAACTGACTTGTTCCTAAAACAAGGTAGAAATAGATGCCCTATCTCTACAGGAAAGAAAAGCACCGTCTGTTTATATTTAGGTTGTTGAATATCTTCCCATCTAAAGGAGAGCTAATTACACTGTTTTTCTTCAAGGGGGTAGTTGGTTCTATGTTTCAGCTATTGTGTTTGCCTGTATATGTGTGCATGCCTGGCTGAAAGTAACAATTCCAGTTTAGCAACCCCCTAATTGCAGGGATTGCTAAAAAGATTATTATGCATGTTATTGCAGAGAGCTCAGCACTCTATAAACTCATGCAGCAGGAACTAGGGCATGTCTCAATTTCCCTTATAAGTATTGCAATAAACCAACTCCTCTGTAAACAGCAGGCCGAGGACAGGGTGGCTCCGTGGCGCTGCACGGGCTTTCCTTTTCCTTTGGTTAATTCTGTAAAGTAGACTAAAGTATAAAAATCAGAAGTAAATGTGTTGGATTCTGCTTCTTAGTCATGACCAACTTCTGGAAATTGGATGGTCTTCCAGGCATCTTTACCTGCGTGCGAAACATGCTAATGGCCCGCTTTCTGCACTGACTACTGCAAAACATTTAAGAACCACTTGTAGCTATCCTTTTAGAGGCTAGTGAACATTTCATTTGTGGAACTTGTCCAGATAGATCTCTATTATTAAATGCTAAGTTAATGTGTCATTTTTCACTTACACAGAATAGGTTGTATTGAGTATCTTCATGTCAAAGTATTTGTAAATAGTTTAGGTCATTTCTTTAGCACAGATTACTGAAACGGGAAGGACAGGTAAGAAAGTGGGACTGTTCCGAAGTCCCTTTGAATACATGGTCAAACAGCCAGTCATAATGGTCGGTCCTGACAGGCTTTGCTCCCAGCCACCAGCAGTGTGTGAAAGGACACTCTAACTCCACGCTAGCTGAGAAACCCACATTTCAGCACATCTTTTAGTAAATTGGCAAGTAGGCAGAGTTTAATATATTTCCAGCTTTCGTCTTTAGTTTTCTAATTCTTAATGAAGTTGTTCACTTTACCAGATGTTTATTGTTTAACTGTATTTGCATTCCTCATCTTGCCTGTTGCCCCATGAAAATGTAGGTGTCTTTGACTCAATCATCAAAAGATTATTTATATGGCAAACTTCTCTGTATCTTTTTAGTGATAGAAACTTAAATCTCTATGTACTTAAGCTATTCCTTCCTTTCTAGTTTCCTCCCTTCGTTTCTTCCTCTCTCCCCTCCCCCCTCTTCCTCTATTCTTTTTCCCTCCCCCTCCCCCTCTTTTCCTCTTTCCTTGGATCTAGCCCAGAGCCTTGCAAGCGTGCTGGGCCAGTACTCTGCTGTTGAACTGCAGCCACAGCCCTTTTGCTCCATATCTGCCCCCACCTCATTTGGAGACAAAAATTTTGCTTTGCAGGCAAGACTTGAGCTCAAAATCTCCCTGCTTTCTGACCATGCGTTGCCATCCATGCCTGGCTGTTTTGTTTGTTTGTTTTTTGGTTTTTGTTCGTTTGTTTGTTTCAATTACTTTAAAAAAAATGGTGTTGGGAATGGAACTTAGGGTCTTCTGCATACTAAAAACATGCTCTACCACTGAACTATACCTTCAGTTCCTTTTCATGTTTTTAAAGAATTATTTTTTTATGTCTAGGAATGTTTCACCAACATGTTTATGTGTGCCTAGAACCCATAGAGGTCAGCAGAAGGCTTTGAATCCCCTGGAACTGAAGTTATAGATGATAGTGAGCCAATACACACACACATACATATACACACATACATCGTATGTATATGTACACACACAGAGACACACACACATACATATACATATATACATCGTACATATATGTACACACACACAGACACACAGACATACATATATATAGGTTTTTTTTGTTTTTTGTTTTTTTGTTTGTTTGTTTTTTGTTTTTGAGACAGGGTTTCTCTGTGTAGCCCTGGAACTTGTTATTTAGATCAGGCTGGCCTTGAATTCAGAGATCTGCCTTCTGAGCTAGGATTAAAGGTATGGGCCACCATGCCTGGTTACTTTTTTATATTTAAAACGTTTATGTGTATGATCGTTTTGTGTGTCTAGACCCGTGGAAGCCAGAAAAGGGTTCCAGACTTGAGTCACAGATGCTTGTGAGCGACTATGTCTGTACAGGAACTGGGTCTGGGCTCTCTGCAAGAGCAGTGAGTGCTGTTCATTGCTGAGCCATCGCTCCAGTGCCCATCAGCTCCCTTTTCAAAACTTACTTCTAACTTCAGAACATTATCTCCACTTGACAAGATTCAATAAAGCCTTCTATTTTCTTTTCTTTTCTTTCTTTTTTTCTTTTTTTGGTATGTGTATATTTAACTTTTGGTTTTTAAATTAAATCGAATAGACAGAGTCTCACGTTGTATGTCCAGGCCAGGCTGGACTAGTGACTTGGGGACCTTCCTGCCTTAGTCTCTGGAGGGCAGGAGTTAGAGGCAGCTGGCTGGGGAACCTGCAGCCACACAGACTTATCTCTTACTGGGTCTGGAAGGCAAAGGTAAAGATTCTTGTCGTTAAAACTGCTGCCTGTTAGGAACCAGTTGGACTGCAAACCTCAGCAGGAGTGCTTGAGCATCTGTCTGCTGACAGCAGGATGAGATGTTGTCAAGAAAACCAGGGGGGAGGGGGTGGGGTGTTACTGGGGAATCCTCCTCCCCAGACAAATGACCTTTCACCCCAAGTCCTCTGTGCTCCTTTTCTTCCTCTTGTTTTTCTTTCTGAGTTTCTAGTGGAGACTAAGATATCCGTGGATTTAAGGACTGATGGTATATGACTGCTTGGCGTTGGTTGTAAGAGGCTCTGTCGCTCCTTTTGTAGGGAAAGCAACAGAAACTAAAGTATAATACAGCACAAGAGGCCCGAACACATAACTCAGTGGTAGAGGTCCTGGCTTTGACACACGCTCCCCCCATCCCCCAAACACACACACACACCAACCACACAGAGACAGGGAGACACTGGGTAAACACACATTGGGTGTGAGGCCAGAGGAGCTAAACTGTAGGGGAGAGCTGCCTGGGAATGCCTTTCCTGTGATAACCAGAAGCAGCTCCTTAGGTGGAAAATGTGAGCCCCAGGGTACAGTCAGCTAGCCATGAAGCAGACACAGTGGCTGGCTTGCTGTTTTTTTTTTTTTTTTGGCCAATTTAAATTATTTAAGTATTTTTGTCAGTGATACATTCATTTGCTTTTCAGTTCCACTTATGATATGTCTTCATGATCATTCTCCCTTAGAAAAAGCCTAAATGACTGGCTCAGCAGCTCCCAGCATAAACCTCGCTCTGGAACCTATGCGAAATGCAGGCGTCATGACTAAGAGGAACCACTCGGTTTGTTAAGAACTGGCTTTGTGAGCCCGGCCTTAGGAAGTGACCACAGATTTCACAAGTCCACACATGTGCCTGTTAGAGCATGTTTGTCAAGAGTCCTATGTAACTCCGGTCTGATCTGCACCCGAAGGGACTGAGGGTAAAATACTTAGCTGCTGGCACGCCAGACTGGTCAGCCACGGCGTGGGGTTTTAGCTAAGTCTCTAAGTTTCTCCTGTTTTCCAGCTTGGATTTTTAAAGTCTGCAGTTGCAAGCGGCCGACCGGACATAGCATTTCTTGCCTCCTTCATTCATACGAGCTAACATTTCAAGGCGGTCGAGGCAGCCCTGAAATTCCTAGAAGATTAGGAATGCCGGGAAGATAGATAACATCAGTGTGACTCGGAAGTTTCTCACTTTTCCAGCCTGGGTCAGGGGACCCAGCCAGTCACTAGCAGAGTGGTCAGGACCTCCTGTGCACACGTCGGCCTACGGTAGCCTCATCCTCCAGCTGCAAGCCTGCCAACAGTCAGACTTGATCTAACTGGGGTGGCCTCCAGTTAAGCTTTGATCTTGGGGTGTAGTTTAAGGTGTGTAGTTCCTAGGCGCTGATGAAAAGCTGCTTGCTGGTGAGCAAGCCTTGGACCCTGCTGGCCCTACAATGAAGATTAGAACAAGCTTTTTTTTTGGAAGTATATATCATATCCAGTTCCGTTCAGAAATGTACTTACATATTAGTACACATCAAAAAAGAAAAAGAAATACTATATATAGGCCGGGCAGGTCTGGAACTTGGTATGTAGACCAAACTAGCTGGGGACTTAGAGAGCTGTCTGTCCCTGCATCCTGAGTGCCTGGCTATACTGTCCTTTTCTTTTTGGCAGTTCTGGGGACCAAAGCTAGGACTTCTCACCTGCCAGGTGATGTGAGCCACACCCGTGTTCTGGAACACCCTTTGGTAAGGGAATTTTTTTGCTGGGCAGATTACTATGACCGGGACAGTACTGCCACCTGGTGGAAAGTACCCTAATTACAGGAAAATATATAAACTGAGTGAAGTAAAAAAACGAAAATGATAACAAAAGTTAAAGTTTTAAACAGTCCTCTGAAATTTACACTTAATAAGGAAATCGCTAAATATATAAATTAGAAATCTACTAATTAAAAGTCAGTATCTTTGGGCTGGTGAGATGGTTCAGTGGCTAAGAGCACTGACTGCTCTTCTGGAGGTCATGAGTTCAAATCCCAGCAACCACATTGTGGCTCACAACTATCTGTAATGAGAAACAAATTAAAAACAAAAAAACAAAAAACAAAAAACCTTTGGGCCGGAGAGAGCCAGGCTGGAGCAAGAGGGAGAAGGAGGGAAGGGGGAAAAATCAGTATCTTTAAATCTGAAGTCCTGTGACACTGCCCAGTATTTTTCAACAGTATCTTTGGGGATTTGGGAAGGAATAAAAAAGAATCCACCTTTTAAAAATTGCTCCAGGGTGGGGGTGGGGGGCTGGAGAGATGGTTCAGCAGTTAAGAGCACTGACTGCTCTTCTGAAGGTCCTGAGTTCAAATCCCAGCAACCACATGGTGGCTCACAACCACCCATAATGAGATCTGATGCCCTCTTCTGGTGTGTCTAAAGACAACTACAGTGTACTTAGATATAATAATAATTAAATCTTAAAAAAAAAATTGCTCCAGGGAATAGAGAAATGGCTCAGCGGTTAAGAGCAGGTTAAGGACACTCTTCAGAGGACCCAGCATCACTTCCCAGCAACCACCTGCCAGCTCACAACTGCTTGCAACTCCGTTCCCAAGGGATCTGACTCCCTCTTCTGGCCTCCAGTAGTGCCAGGCACAAATGTATTCAGCTGAAATGGAACATAGCATACTTCAGAGTGGAAAGCCTGCAGAGGCTGCACAGGCGGCAAGTGGACTGGAGTCACGAGGAAACACCGGACAGTTCCAGAGTGAGCAGCCTGCTGCAGAAGAACCAGACTGTACTGATCAGAAAGACTCTTTCTCCTACAGGATAACATAGCCAGGCCTCTGATCTCAGGACTTGGGAGGCAGATGCAGAGCTCATGAAATAACGAGGAAAGCCCGAGGAGCGGCTTAAATTTAAGGAGGGCATCGAGGTAGGACAAGTGAGTTCAGTTCATCATCTGGGCCTTCCTTTCCTGTAAAACTCATGATTGGCTGGGCCTGGTGATGTAAACCTGTGATCCCAAGAGTTAATGGGCTGAGGCTGGAGGACTGTGAACTCCAAGACAGTTTAGGCTGTGGAGCCAGGATCTGAACAAACAAAACAACGACAAGTCATTATTGTGGCAATTGAAAAAAAACTTAGATATGACTTTAACTAACAGGATTTAAACAGTATCAATAATGTGACCACCAGGATGATTTGGTAATTTTATTATGGTTATAGAATTTCGTTGGTTTAGAGAATGAAAAATATTTAGGGGCTAAGGAATATCATATTTTTTTCTTTACCTTCAAAAAGTTTTACAATTTACATTATCCCTCCCCTCTTCCTCTTACCCTTTCAACATGTGTGCAGAGGGCCAGAGGTTTTGAACTTTTTAATCTTTCGGGGTTTCTGGGCAAAGATTATACAGTAATTTTGTAACATTTGTTTCAAATAGTCATGTTTCTCTGAACATTTGTTAAATAACAACATTTACATTTGTTAAATAAAATTTAATAACATCAAAGCAATTGTCTAGTAAAAGGGAACAAATGTGACTTTGTGTCTTTTTTAAGCATGGTCTGGTGGTGCCCTAGCCTTGGGATGCTGAGGATAGAGGATGCTCGGAGTCCAGGAACTCAAGACAAGTCCAGCAACAGAATGAGCCCTGGGTCTGGGGGGAGTTGAGGGAGGGGAAAGAAACACCACTTTGTGTGAAAAAAAAAAGTAAAAATCTTGTCCTTACACATTATCAGATGGAGCACTTTAATAAGTAACCTTCTAAATTTTTGCTGTGCAAATGTAAAGGTAAGTATAGATTTGTTTAATATATGTTTATATTACATTATTTTTATATTTATAATATATCTATACATATTTATTTTATAATATATAATATATATAATTATATTTTAGCTAATATATGTTTAATTAATAAAACTAAATATGTGTTTATATACAGATTTTTTTTTTTTTTGAAGACAGGGTTTTTCTGTCTAGCTCTGGTTGTCCTGGAACTCTCCATAGACCAGAACTCAGCCTGCCTCTGCCTTCTGAGTGCCAGTATTAAAGGCTCTATGCAGAAATTTTAGTAGGTTCATGCACTCCTACAATAGACCACACATGGTACTTGATTTAAAATTTTATTACATTAGTTATTTGTGTGTGTGTGTGTGTGTGTGTGTGTGTGTGTGTGTGTGTATACACGTCAGGGTGCACATGTGGAGGTCACCGGGCGACTTGATGAAGTTGGCTCTCTTCTTACTTGTGGGGTTCAGGGAATCGACTCAGATTATCAGGAGGGAGGAAATACCTTTACCTGAGTCATCTTGCCAGCCCCAGCTACTCTACTTTTAAAATACTGTCATTGTCTTTTTTTTTTTTTTTAAGAGAACATCTGCTATATAGATGGCCTCAAATTTGTGACCTTTCCAAGCTCTAGGATACTATAGTTGATATTTTCTCATATGCATGTGTGCATGGCAATATACTTCCTCATTTTTTAAATCTTTTTTTCTCACATCTAGGGTCTGAATATAATACA
The DNA here is from genome assembly GCF_900095145.1 of Mus pahari. Taxonomy (NCBI): domain Eukaryota; kingdom Metazoa; phylum Chordata; class Mammalia; order Rodentia; family Muridae; genus Mus; species Mus pahari. The sequence goes on from NC_034591.1 coordinate 59,189,711, forward strand.
ACTTATTTAATAATCTTCCTATTCATCAGCATGTAGATTGATTCCTTTTCCTAGTGAAAAAAAAGGAACACCTTGTTTGACGTTTTTGTGTTTTTCATTATTTCTCTGGTTTAGCTGTGGAATCCCCGAGTCAAAGAACACCCATCCTTAGCTTACTGGTAAATGTCACAAGGGTCACTTCAGATGGCAAAAGCTTGACTGGAATGGCTTCTGTTAGTGGCCAATGCCATAGCCATACACTCAGAAAAATTGTGAACAATGTACTCTTTTGGGTTGGTCTGTGCTCCATTTGAATGCTCCTTGTGGCCCAAGAGTGGCTCACAGCTGTGCTCTGCTGACAAGCACAGAGCCATGATTGCCACCCTTGGGTCTTAGCAGAGATCATCTCTGGCTGTGTTCTCTCATGCAGGTTGGTACATGATCACAGTCTCTCAAGAGTTCATTGTTAACCTGAGGGGTTATGCCAGCTCTACTGAGTGCTCTTCTAACCTCGTGCTTTCTGGTGTGTTGACTCAAGGAACAGAGCTACTAGTTATTGAGACTCCTGGATCACTACCTTTCCTTTTTACTTCGCTTCTTTTAACCATTTTCTCATCTTTTCTCACTGCTGATTTAGTTATATCATTTGTGTATATACAGGAAAGTATTGGAGGTACCAAGAAAGGCTTAATGTCAACGAATAGATGTCATAATCCTTCCTAAAACATAAGCTTATAAAATGGATTTTTTTTTAATCTGCCAAGGATTGTTATGCTGGGAGAAGAGTGTGTGTCAGGAGAGAGGCAGAAATAATTATCCCATCGAAACGTCGGCTCGGAGACTGTTTCCAGGCCAGTGGAAATGTTTTGAGTCATGCCTGTAAACTAGCATATGGAAAAAATATAACAATAAGTAAGGTGACTTCACATAACAATAATGTACTGTGTGTTTCAAAAAGAAAACAAAAAACAAAAAAACCAAAACAACCCTAAGGACTGGCTTTAGCTCTTCAGCAACATGGAGAGCTATTTGAAAAAGGTAAAAGAGGCCAGGCATAGAAGCCAGGTCTATATAGTGAGATCTTGTCTGAAAAAAGAATTGTGAAATGCTTAATCATGTAGAAACAGCCAGTGTTTCAGGGCTTAGGGTAAGATACACTTAGTCTGGGCCAGGTTCTCTGTCTCTGACTTTGTCTCATCTCCGTCTCTGTCTCTCTCCAACAATGATAACAGTAATTGGATATACAGACCTTAATTTGGACATTATATAATATATACAGTGTATCAAAACAACACATGCTCCGGAATATGTAAAAACTTTTCTGCATCAATTAAGATGATATTAAAAGTATAGGAACAGCTTTTCAAGGATAGGTTAAAATGTAAATATCTTCCCATGGATAAGACTTACTCCTGCATTACTCAGAATCAGTTGGAGAAAGGAGCCAAGGGTAGTTTTCCTGTAACATTTGTTGAGCCTCTTCTGAGTTAGTTGCTAGGGATTGAGAAAAATAAGACACTTTAGTCCTTGACTAACTCCTTTTTATTTTTCGCCATTTTTAAAAAGATTTATTTATTTCATTTATGTGAGTACACTGTAGTTATCATTCAGAGACACCAGAAGAGGTCATCGGATCCCATTACAGATGGTTGTGAGCCACCATGCTGGGAATTGAACTCAGGACCTCTGGAAGAGCAAGCAGCCAGTGCTCTTAACCACTGAGCCATCTCTCCAGCCCTGAATAACTCACTTTCATGAGCACATTCTATGATAGAAAAACTGTCTAATACTGGACAAGACGCGTGAAGGGAGCAGGGAGGAGGGACAATGAGTTTTGTCTTGGGTACCAGGGAGGCTTCTATATGATCCGGACATAAAGGGATGAGCAAGAGTCGGCTGAGGTATAGCAGAGGGGTTAGTGAGACACAACAGAGACTGTTTCCAAGAAGGGAGAATAATAAGCTTTATCAGTAAAGCGTTTGGATCCTTGGTGCACTTGTGACCTTGGAAGACACTGCAAGTTACTATAAACCCTAGGGTTTGTAGGTCTCTTGTGGTAAGCAGAGCATCTGGGGGCTCTGTGAGTGTGGATTCTGCTTCTGAAGGTCTAGGTTGGACCTGCGTTTCTAATGAGGTCCCAGGGGCTCTGTAGACCACACTCAGAGTAGAAAGGCTACTGCCGCCTGTGATTTCCCTTGTCCTATCAGTTGACACAAACTCAGAGCAAAGAACAGAGTGTACACTCGCCTTTTGCTCTAGGCAAACTAATACAAAGCAGCTGGAGGCACTCTTTTGGAAAGTACGGCTTTGCGGGAACAAGTTCTGACTGTACTTGCAGCAGCCTGGGTGCAAATAGAGCTTGACCCATCCTGGAGGTTGCCTGCCCGGAGGTCGCCCACCCAGACGGCCTGGGAGCCAGTGCTACAGGGAAGGGGACGGCCAGGTCTGGGTTGGCTTAGCCTGTTCCTGTTGATCAAAGTGGTTGCTCAGCGGTGAAACCTTGCGACAAGTCTGCTTTTAACTCTTTTGGGGGTTCCCTCAGCATAATAATCAGAAAACACAACCCAGAGTATTGTTTTCAGTTATTTTACTATGCTTTCTCAGACGCTTAGCTTGTAGCGAGAGAATAGTCACGCCATTTGAGATGCTTCGATTTGAATTCCTGACTTTTTTTTTTTTTTAAAATATAAAACTACTTACTCTTTGTAGATCCGTTAAGAGTAAATGACATTTCAGGGTTGTCACAGTTGAATAAATGGTCTGAAATCAGTCCTTCCTGTTCTGGTTTCCTATGCAGCCCTTGGTCTCCTCTGTTTTGATGAAGACAGTACTAGTGACGGGTTGGCAATGTGGCAAGATGGAGCCTGTGGTCAGAGAAGAGCTGGAGGGCCTGCCCACTGTGTGATCTCCGAATGAGATTGCTGAACGTTACTATCTTCCCTGCTGCCCTTGCCGGTTGTGTGACGCAGGATTCATAAGACCAAGGCAAGAGGACGATCAAGTGATTATTTTCCAGAAGAACTCCAGCTCCGGCCATGCCTTTCTTAACCCGGTGAAATATCCAGTTTACGTGGACGATCTGGAGCCGACCACGTGGCTGGAACTTAGCACCAGGGATTGGGATACTCTCATTAGCTTTATTGACAAACTTGTCCTACATCGAGGCCCCTGTATAGATAAGATTGGACTAGAATAACTTAACACTGGGAATAAAACCAGACAGATACAGGAGCTTGTTGAGGAAAATGATAAACCCAGAGGTTGAAGGAGCCTAGATAGAAGGATCCTGTCCAGCAAAGTGGACTCATGACAGCTTTTTATATGTCCCCAGGTCGAGGGCAGGACCCACATCATCTAGCCCCTGTGTCTTGTCAACTTCACTTGGTCACAGGGGGTTTAGATATTTTGCTAAACATTTCTGGTAGATCTGTGTCTTTTAGGATGATACTAACATTCAAATTACTTGACTCAGTAAAGCAGATTGCCCTCCTCAATGTGGTTGTCATCACCTAACATGTTGAAGGCTTGAATAAAACAAAAGGCAAGAGAGAGGAAGAATTCGCTTTCTTTTTTTCTGCACGGCTGTTGGAGTGGGGGTGGGGGTGGGGGTATCCTATCTCATTTGTTCTTGAACGGAGATTTTTTTACCTACTGCTTGGTTCCCAGCCAAGCCTGGTGCCACCAGCTTCACTGGCTACCCTGCTTGCAGATGCCAGATTAAAGCATAACAACTGGGGTGGATCCATAATTGTAAATTCATTCATTATAGTAAACATCTGTGTTAGTGAGTCGTTTAGAACACTCGCAGGATTCTTCCGTCCCTCTGCAATGTGGAGAAAGCTTGTTTTGAGCATGATGGGTATGAGGTGCTGCTTTGCTGTGTGTCTGTCCCTTGCTTGGGTTCACCCTTGGGACTTACTGTTTGTTCAGAATCCATGATTCCTTTTGTGGAAGAATAGTATTTAGAAAGTGAGATTTAGGCCTAAGTTGTATTTTTTTAGGACAAAGCACACGGATGTCATTAGTGGCTCAGTAAACATGTTGACAGAGACTCTTAAATGAGATTACACTGAAGAGTCCTCCACCATCCGTATTATCCGGTGCCAGTAAATTTTGGTGTCAATTTGAGTTAATTATCATTCATCTGTTTTCTCCTGATTCCTTTATTTCTTGTGTTGTTTTTCCCTTTTTCTTTTCTTATGTCATAGTCTAGTATACAAAAGACAAAACCAACCAACCAAAGCCAACTTACCTCATTTAGTCTCTAAGTGACATACCACTTACCCGTGGTGATGGCAGTACCGAGCTGGGTTCTTCTTTTAATTGCTCTTTGAGTGGAATATCTTATCCATCTTCTCACTTTTAGTGTATTGGCATGTTGGGGTAGAAAGTATTCATACACAGCACATGGTTAGAATATACATATAAAACATGTTTATATATAATATGCATTATTAGTGTCTGTGTAGGGGTAGGTACCATGACATGTGTGTGGAGGTTAGATGGTAATTTCCTGGAAAGGAAAAGTACATTATCACATTAAAAGGCTAATTATTCCTCCTATCTCTCTCCTTTTTATTTATTTATTTTTTAAGGAAAGATGTACTTATTTTGAATTGTGTACACTCAGAAGAGGGCAACAGGTCCCATCACAGATAGTTGTGAGCCATCATGTGGTTGCCAGGAATTGAACACAGGACCTCTAGAAGAACAGCCAGTGCTCTTAACCACTGAGCCAGCTCACCATAGAAACATCCTATCAGTCATCCTCCTATCTCTTTAACATGGCTTAAGGCGAACCAGTCCTGCCTGAGGTCAGGTGATTGGCAGGCCAAAAAGGAGGAGATAGATTTTCTTTTTTTGACAGTTTGATAGCAATAGTTTTCATTAATGAAAACTTCAATGATACTGTAACACTAGGATTACAAATGCAAACTCTTTTGGCTTGAAAAATTTAAGGTAGGTACTGAGAATTCCTCCTGGGTTCCCTACTACCTGTGTATTGAATATTCTTCTAATACTTTTTTCTTTTTTCTTTTACTTTATTCATATCTTCTTGTAGTCCTTTCACAAAGTTGTTTTAAAGGATTTGGTAGATTAACTATGTAGTTTTTTTTTCTGGGTAAATTTCTATTTTTTTTCTTTGATGCTATAGACTCTAGTAGAAAGAAAAAGCTATCCAATGACTGGGTTTTAGTTTTTGTTTTTCCCAGGGATTGAACCCAGGGCTTTGTACCTGCTAGGTCAGAGCTCTACCATAGCCACCCTTCCCCCTTTTTTGGGATGGGCCAAATGTTTGTCTGCATGCGTTGTGATTTCTGTTTTGTTACTGTTGAAAATGGCACGGGGATCTAATAATGTGGCCACTTGCAAACTGCAGTCTCTTTTTTTCCTAGGGTTTCTGTTCTTTTATGTTTGCTTGCTTTGTTTTAAACTGTTGATCCTAAATTTTGTGTTTACTATTGTAGGCTACCTCTGTATCACAGACAAATAGATGTGTGAATTTAAGGCCCTGGCTTTCTGGTTTTCTGTCTCTGTGCCCTTCTCTGGGCTCATATGATCCCATTCTAATTTTCCCTGGATATGTTTTGAGTGCACCAGTCTCTAATGTGTAGCTCCCAAAAGGTAAAAACCAGGAAAAAAAGGAGAGGGAAGAAAGGTATTGGCCCTTTAAATACATTGGAAATCACATCAGCAGAACAGCAGAGAATGGAAGTGCAACTGTCAGGATCGAGTTCGGTTGTTGGAAGATGGCTTTAGTTTTGCTCTCGTTTGTTTCCTTGCAGGGTGTGTGCCGGTTGTTCCAGGGACATGCATAGATGCCTGTCAGGGAGCTTTACCTGAGGACTGGTTGGCTACTACTATGCGAAGAGCTGAAAGTGACCTGGATTAAGTACCGTCTACCCCTCTCCCCCCAGGCCTTCTGTTGGAAGTTGTAAACCTTTAGTACATGCCTGTGTTGGAAAATAATTACACCTGACAGAGCCAGGGCGACTGCCGGCCAGGGAGAGACAGATTCCTGATGTGTCTTACTCTGCCTCCTCCCCAGAATCCGCTCCCTAGATAGCCATTTTGAGTCTTCTTGCCTTTTCTTTTGGGCTTGTTTAATTATTTCAACTTAGAGAAGAGCCTACATATCCACATTTGACTGTGGGGGTCCCTGCAAATGTTGTGGCTGGCAGAGGAATGGTGAGAGTAAGAAAAGAAACGGAAATTCCAAAATTGTCCTTATAAGTCATGTTTCTTTTTTAAAAACACAGAAATCTTTTAAGAATATGCTTTCATTTTAATCCCAGGTGTGGAATATGGGGCTGGTTCAGATTGTCCACCGCAGATGACTATGATAGACCTCGAGCTCTGGTAGGTGATTTGCCTATTGTATATAGTTTCTGTAAGTGTGCATTATGTTCAGAATTCTGGGGACTTTTCAACTAGAAATGCTAGGACCTGGAGAGGTGGGTTGTTGGCCTTGGTTTGCTAAGTTGTTGTGTGCAAAGAAGAGACAACAAGAAGAGGTGAGATAGCCTGATGGTGCCCCAAGGAGTTAGTCAGCAGGAAGTATGCTAATGATAACATCACCCCCCTGCCATCCCCCAACTTTAATCAGGAATCTCTTTTCTTTCCTCTCTATCCTTTTTTCTTCATCCAGTGTTAGTGGACTGAAAGAGTGGAAAAAGATTGGAGAAGGATGGAAGAAAGAAAAACTACAAAGTGGCAAAAACCCAGCAACAGTGACTTAGTTAGCTGGTGTTGGTTCAAACTGCTAGAGTCTGACACCAGGTGGTTTATTTAGGCATACTTAAACACAGTGCAGCTTTGGAAAAAAAGTTTCCTGGTAACAATGATCTCAACCCTATGTGCATAATGAAACTTAATGTGCGGCTACATCAGAACTCTCATGTAACCTCTACCATGAAGATGAGTTCTATAGCTATCAGGGCCTAGGATTTGATCATATCTCTAACACAGAGATCATCAGGCTATAAAATACACATGACATCGCCCCTAAGGATGGGTTTTACTGATTGAGAATGCTCAGGATAAAGGTCTAGGGGAGAGTCTGGGATAAAAACTGTCTGGGAAATTAAATGTGTCCAGGCCCTCCAGAGTACATGTAGCCGCCAGCGGCCATGGAGAACCGGGCTTACCTGGAAGGAAAGGGGGAGGGGGTGGAATAGAATGGGCGGACGAGAGAAATATTGAGCCAAGATAAAGTTCTCTGATCAAGGCTCAATATTTTTTATTTAACTTTGAATTTATTGGGAGAAAGCCCAGAAGCTCATACTTTGCTTTTCTGCAGCTCGAGCTCTATGGCTGCTGGAGAGAAGATTCTCTTCAAGGACACACTTAGACACCTTTAGATTGTTTGCTTGTATCTGGAGCCATCTAATCTTATCATTCTTTTCCTTCATCAACTTGTCCAGAGATACCAAGAGCAACAAGACAGCAAAATCATTTTCTCTCCCCTCACCCCCCCAAATTGTAGAAAATGTGTACACCGGGTCACCTAATTCATTGCCAGTTACAATTGATGGATCAAGATAAAGGCATTAGCTTCTTTAAGTTTGAAATCTAGTTTCCACCACGGGCCTTCAATATTCTCTGAGCTCCCAGGAGAGAGAGTATCTGGAGAGGTTTCAGTAGTTGAAGGTGCTGGTGAGTAAGAAGATGCTGACAAATTATTAAGCAAATTCCAGATTCTTAAAAGATTCTTCCTTACACTTTTGCTCCTCTAGAACCACTCCTGGTACCAACTTCTGTCTTAGGGTCTTACTGTTGTGAACAGGCACCATGACCAAGGTAACTCTTATAAGAACAACATTTAATTGGGGCCGGCTTACAGGTCCAGAGGTTCATTCCATTATCATCAATCAGGAGCATGGCAGCATCCAGGCAGGTATGGTGCAGGAGGAGCTGAGAGTTCTTCATCTTCATCTGAAGGCTGCTATGAGAAGAGTGGCTTCCAGGCAGCTAGAATGAAGGTCTTAAGGCCCTCGCCCACAGTGACACACCTACCCCAACAAACCCACACCTATTCCAACAGGGCTATACTTTCTAAGAGTACACTCCCTGGGCTGAGCACATACAAACCATAGTAATACCCAAATTATTGATTCCTTTGTACGCACTTAGTTCCCAGTTTCTCCAAACTATCCTAAACTGACACAACTTGCAAGGTCTGGCCCTCCATTCCCAGAGTTCATTCTCTATTGTCACGGGCGTCATTTGGAAAATGCTGACTCTGAGCCACTACATCAGTCTTTCAGTACCTCCCCTTTCACCACAGTAAACAGATGTGGCAGTAATTGATACAGTTTCCTGAGGTTAGACATAAATTGAAAATGGTATAAACCAGGGCTGGAGAGATGGCTCAGTGGTTAAGAGCACTGATTGCTCTTCCAAAAGTCCCATGGTGGAAACTAGATTTCAAATCCCAGCAACCACATGATGGCTCACGACCATCCATAACAAGATCTGACTCCCTCTTCTGGAGTGTCTGAAGACAGCTACAGTGTACTTACATATATTAAATAAATAAATATTTTTTTAAAAAATGGTTTAAACCTTTACACATTGTGCTTCTTATAACTATGAATCTTTTATCACTATTCCCCCCAGAGAAGAAAACAATTCCCTCTGGAAATTAAACTTCTTTCTTTATTTCTTTTTATACCTTTTTATTTTCCAGAGACAGAGTCTCTCTATGTTGCTCTGGCTGCCCTGGAACATCCCCTATAGTTCAGGCTGGCCTTGAACTCACAGAGATCCACCCATCTCTGCTGGGATCAAAGGTGTGTGCTACCACGGGCCTGCTCCATTTTCTTATCCTATTTATTTATTCTGTAGTGAAGAGGATCAAAACTGGTTTCCATTGAGCATCATCCCAGCCATCATCTCCTGTCTTGAACCTTTAGCAGCACACTTTGCTTTGTGGCTGTGAGACGGAATATACATGTTTGTTTCAGAATTATGGTACCAGTTTCTAATGTTTACAATAACTTTTACATATTGAATCCTTTTATCCATTTCTTTGAGTCCAAAGCTTGTTTAAGTTTTTCCCATGTAGACGTTACTGGAGGAGTCAGAGACTGGCATGTTCCTGATGGGTCCCTTCCTCATAGCAGCAAAGGTCCCTTCCTCATAGCAGCAAGCACATGGATGCACAGTCTAATTCAGGGCCCAACTGACTATAATACTTCTCTTTCTGTTCGTACATAGGGGATGTTTATTTATTCAGATCATCTGCTATAAGCTTTTACAAGCTTTTTGCATATCAATAAAAACTTCCTATTCAAGGGCGTGAAGTTTTGGATTTTTCTGTCAGTTTCTAAAGATTTCCCAAGTCCTGATTAGGAAAAGGCCCCAGGAAAACTAAGAAATTTCACTTGAGTTAAAAAATTCAATAATTTATCAATTGGGGAACTTTGGTCAAGTGACTTAAAGCCATACTTTTTAAGTTCTAAAAGTAAGGTTTCCAGATGAGCAGCAACAGCAAGCCCTAATATATACACAAATTCCTGGGCCCTTATTCTACCTGGATAAGGTGCACCAGTGGGGCCCAGCCAGCCAGCCATCTGTGTCTAACAAGTTCTCAGTAGGACAGGGAGGAATACTTGATATAAGAAACATTACTTGATTGACAGCAATATTTGTTTCTGTTTTCTTTTTCTTTTTCTTTTTCTTTTTTGTTTTTTTTTAGAGACAGGGTTTCTCTGTACAGCCCTGGCTGTCCTGGAACTCACTTTGTGGACCAGGCTTGCCTCGAACTCAGAAATCCACTTGCCTCTGCCTCCCGAGTGCTGGGATCAAAGGCGTGTGCCACCATGCCCGGCCTTTTTTTTTTTTTTTTTTTATTTGAGGCAATATCTTTGTAGCATAGTCTGATCTCAATCATCATCCTCCTGCTTGGCTTCCTTAATGCTGGGATTTACAAGTTCATACACCCAAATTCAGTGGAGTTTCTTATACTTCAATTTACAGCAGAGCCACTTCTGCTATTTTAAAGCAAGAGTGCAGGGCTGGGGTGTAGCTTAGTGGAAAGTGCTTGTCTAGCATGCGTGAGTTCTTTGATTCAATCCTCAGGTTTTCTAAGAAAAATAAGCTCAAGAAACCACGTGATGAGGAAAACCCCACACAATAAAAGCAAGCCATTTTTCAAACACCAGTGCCTTAGCCAATGCCTCCTTCCCTGCTTCAACCCTGATTAGTCTGGACTAGTACCAGGAACAGGATCTTTCAGCTTCTCCCACATAGCCAGGGTTCACAGGCACATCTCCAAGTTCAAGTTCTTGTATAAAGTGGGAGAAAAGCATAGCCACAGGGCGGTTGTAGAGATGAAGTGATACAGTTTTAGAAAACTGTGGAGTACCTAACCAAATGGCAGAGCTGAAGCATACCTGACTTGACAGATGATTGCTCTGACCTTTGGACCAAGAGCAGAGCTTCCCCCAGCCACAAGAGCACAGTCTAGAAAGGTAGTTCAGCAGTTGAGCATCGGCCTAGTATCAAGACCCTGGCTACTAGCCTCAGCACTGCACTGGAAGAACCAAACACGTCCTGGGAACTTGACCTCAGGGTATTGGTTCTGAGATCGGCAGACCACACCTTTCATGGCACTCACCGGTGTTAGGTTTCAGTGGGGCTTGTAGGTCTTGTATTTGCTGTTTATTCTAAAGTTTTCTTTATGCTCATGGAAAATGAGTCTGGTGACCCAAGATCTTGAATTTTTCTAGGTATTTGTAGATGTCCTCTTGGACATAAGGTCTAAGCCTCAGACTCTTGTAGCACGAGATGGAAGGAGGAGTTAATGAGATAGGATCTACAATACACAGTGTCCTGTATGTGATGAGTGCTATAAGAATTTTGGCATACAGTGGGGCGTGGTGGCGCATGCCTTTAAGCCCAGCACTTGGGAGGCAGAGGCAGGTGGATTTCTGAGTTCGAGGTCAGCCTGGTCTACTAAGTGAGTTCCAGGACAGCCAGGGCTATACAGAGAAACCCTGTCTCGAAAAACCAAAGCAAGCAAGCAAACAAACAAACAAACAACAAAAAAGAATGTTGGCATACTTGCATTCATTGTTTTCAATGCTTAGGAGTTCATTCCTATGCAAACAAAACTCCCTCCTAGCTCTCTTGCCCTTTACTAGGTATTCGTATCACTGTGTTTGTTACTAGTTTGGTGTTTAATGGCCAGTCTTTATGGATACTCAGGTTGGGGCCTTTTAGATTCATCCATGTCTTCTCCAAAACTTCCAGGCTCTCCTTAGAGTTCTGTTTTTCTTCTAATCTGTTCTATTTATATATTTTTCTGAGCATTTGTGTCTGTGTGCCATGTGTGTCTGGTGCTTGTGGAGGCTAGGAGAGGGTGTTAGAATCCCTAGAACTGGGGTTACAGATGGTTGTGAGCAGCCACGTGGGTTCTGGGAATCAAACTCGGGTCTTCTGGAAGAACAGCCTGTGTTCTTAACCTCTGAGATCTCTCCAGCCCTGTTTTTATTCTAAGCTCAGTGGGCCAATAAGTAGTTTTCTGTCTCTTTTGAGATGATGGTTTTGCCCCGAGCACTGGTTTCTTACTGAAATAATCTTAGGAGTAGCTCACGGCTTTCATACCATGGAGAAGGAAAGCTCTCCTGAAACGGATCCTTCCTCTCCCAGGAAACAGGCTTCCTCTACATTGACTTGACTTTAGTTTCTACTTTTAAAAAAGATTTATTTATTTACTATAGATAGAGTCTTATGTAGCTCTCTGGCTGACCTGAAATTCACTGTATAGGCCAGGGTGGCCTCAAACTCAGACTGTTTTTGTCTCCTGAGTACTGGGATTAAAGATGTGTTATACTCACCTCTTAACTTTTTTTTTTTTAAACACACACACACACACACACACACACACACACACACACACACAGACAAGAAGACAACATTGGAAGGTTAAAGACAGTCTAGTTTGTTCTTAGCTCCATCTCAGACTGATCTATTTAAATTTAGTAACTTTAGGAGCTTTGGTGAAAATATGTGAGGAGAGAGGGAGAATGGAAAAAGTGGAACTGTAAGTTTTGCTTTATTCTATCTTAGAAGATGCAGTATAAGCCGGGCGTGGTGGCGCACGCCTGAAATCTCAGCACTCGGGAGGCAGAGGCAGGAGGATTTCTGAGTTTGAGGCCAGCCTGGTCTACAAAGTGAGTACCAGGACAGCCAGAGCTATACAGAGAAACCCTGTCTCGAAAAAACCAAAAAAAAAAACAAAACAAAACAAAAAAAACAAAAAAACCAACCCCCCCCCCCAAAAAAAAGAAGATGCAGTATAAACAAAAGCAGGCTTCACTTAGATCTATCTGTCTCTGCCTTCCAAGTGCTGAGATTAAAGGCTCTTAACTACAGAGAGCCTTAATTTAGTAAATATTATCATGATTTTACAGAAAGGTTCAGGAATGTACTGTACAGCTACAGCAAGCAAACTACATCATAACCTCCCAGTTTTTGAATGCAAAAGTCAACATTTTTATTATTATTTATTTATTTTTTATTATTTTATTTACATTTCAAATGTTGTCCCCCTTCCCAGTCTCCCCTGCCCAACCCTCCTCCCCATCCTCTGTCCCCTTTGCCTTTAAGAAGGTGCTCCCCTACCCACTCCCCTACTCAGCCACTCCCACCTCACCCCTCTAGCATTCCCTTTCTCTGGGGTATCAAGCCTCCACAGGACCAAGCACCTTCCCTCCCACTGATGTCAGATAAGGCAGTGCTCTACTAGAGGGAGCCATGGACCCACTTGTGTACTCTTTGGTTGGTGGTTTAGTCCCTGGGGGCTCTGAAGAGTCTGGTTAGTTGATATTGTTGTTCTTCCTATGGAGTTGCAATCCCCTTCAGCTCCTTTAGTCCTTCTCCTAACTTTTCCATTGGGGTCCCCAGGCTCAGTCCAATGGTTGGCTATGAGTATCTGCATCTGTATTAGTCAGGTGCTGGCAGAGCTACTCAGAGGACAGACATACTAGGCTCCTGTCTGCAAGCACATCTTAGCGTCAGCATTAGTGTGTGGGTTTGGTGTCTGCAGATAGGATGGATTCCTACATGAGGCTGTCTCCGGATGACTTTCCTTCAGTCTCTGTTACATTTTTTTGTCCCTATGTTTCATTTAGACAGGAACAATTCTGGGTCAAAAATTTTGAGATGAGTGGGTAGCCCCATCCCTAAACCGCGGGCCATGCCTATCTACTGAAGGTTGTCTCTTCAGGTTCAATCTCCCCTCTGTTGGGTATTTCAGATAATGTCATCCCCATTGGGTCCTGGGACTCTCTCGCATCCCTGCTGTCTGGGACTTTCTAGTGGTTTCCCCTGGCCCTCCCCCACCCCCGTTCCCCACCTCCATTGCTACATATTTCTATTTATTATCCTGGCCCTCTGGACTTCTCTTATGTCTCTTCCCATACCTAATCCTGCCCCCCCTTTTCCTCCCCCCTCCCCTCTCCCACCCAGATCCCTCCCTCCTTCTACCTCTGTCTTAGGGTTTTACTGCTGTGAATAGACATCATGACCAAGGCAAGTCTTATATAGGACAACATTTAATTGGGGCTGGCTTACAGGTTCAGAGGTTCAGTCCATTATCATCAAGGTGGGAGCATGGCAGCATCCAGGCAGGCATAGTGCAGGAGGAGCTGCGAGTTCTACATCTTCGTCCAAAGGAAGCCGAGCATCCTCAGGCAGCTAGGAGGAGAGTCTCAAGCCCACTCCCACAGTGACACACTTCCTCCAACAAGGCCACACCTTTTAATAGTGGTACTCCCTGGGCCAAGCATATACAAACCACCACAGTCTCCCATGATTATTTTGTTCCCCCTTCTAAGTAGGACTGAAGCATCCACACTTTGGTCTTCCTTCTTGTTAAGCTTCATATGTGAGTTATATCATGGGTATTTCCACTTATCCGTGAGTACATACTTTGTATGTCCTTTTGGGTCTGGGTTATCTTGCTCAGGATGATATTTTCTAGTTCCATCCATTTGCCTGTAAAATTCGTGAAGTCATTTTTAATAGCCGAGTAGTATCCCATTGTGTAAATGTATCCATTCTGCCACTGAGGGACACCTGGGTTGTTTCCAGCTATTATAAGGCTGCTATGAACATAGTGGAGCACGTTTTTAATATATTCTAACAGAATCCATGGCAAAGCCCTTTATGCACACTAAATGCCAAACATTAGAAGGAAGGTAGTTTAGGTTTTGATCAGAAATCTGATGATAGCAATCTAGCCAGTTTAAGTCTTTTTTTTTTTTTTTTTTGGTTTTTTGAGACAGGGTTTCTCTGTATAGCCCTGGCTCTCCTGGAACTCACTTTGTAGACCAGGCTGGCCTCGAACTCAGAAATCCGCCTGCCTCTGCCTCCTGAGTGCTGGGATTAAAGGCGTGCGCCACCATGCCCAGCGCCAGTTTAAGTCTTAAGTTGATTTTTTTTCCTTGGCTGCATTTATCCACAATGAACCTACGACACTGGCATCCTGAATTGCATTGCCTGCTATGGCATCTAGTTACTTCCTTCTCAACCTTCCCCCCAGTGTGTCTGGAGCAATTTAATGTAGGCTGTCCTGAGTCTTAAGGTCTTTCTCCAATTGGTGGTATTTAGGCAGTCTACATGCAAAGAAATCGTAGCTTTTCCCTGATTTTTAGTATGTGGCAGTGGCACACGGATCTGTTGCAGGTTTGCCTTAGCCACTGTTGTTTTGTGAGGAGATGCCATGACCAAGACAACTCTTACAAAAGAAAGCATTTAACTGGGGGTTTGCTTACAGTTTCAGAGGTTTAGTGCATCATCATGGTAGGGAACATGGTAGCATGTATAGTGTTGGAGGAGTAGCTGACAGGTACATCCTGATTGGCAGGCTGAGAGAGAAGTGGGCATAGCGTGGGCTTCTGAAACCTCAAAGCCCACCTCCAGTGACATACTTCCTCCAACAAGACCACACCTCCTAATCCTTATAATCCTTTCAAACAGTTCCATTCCTTGGTGACCAAGTATTCAAATATATGAGCCTTTAAACAACCACAGCCATTGCGAGGCCTTTTGTCAGTCTGAGCTGTTGAAGCTCTTCCAGGAGAGATTCTGCTTTCTACCACAGGTTTGTGGTTAGGATCTAATGCAGTTACTTGTCCAAACATCTTCTTTATATCTTCTATATGAAGAGACTCTTTTAACATTAAAAACAATTATGTGTATGTGTGTTTTGCCTGCCTGCCTATATGTGCACCACATGTGTGTTTGGTACCTGCCAGGGCACCCAATCCCCTAAAACTGGAGTCAACATGTGGGTACAGAGCTGAACCCTGGTCCTCTGCCAGCCAAGCATTTTTTTTTTAATTTACTATTATTTTCTTTATTTACATTTCAAATGCTATCCCATACCCACCCACTCCCACTACTTCAGCCAAGCATCTTAACCATCGAGCCATCTCTTCAGTCCTAGGGCTTCTTTACAGGTCAGAGAATGATCATAGCTGTCACATGTCCAGGCTAACACTATTTCCCACCTCAGTGTCTCCCCTGGTTCAGCTATAGTGCTCGATGCACTGTTTTTAAGCAGATTCCGGAGCTCTTGCTGTTCCTTCATAACAGCAGCAGCTCTCATTCACACAGTTTTGGAGAGACGACATCTATTCATTCTATCACCTCACAACTATGATGAGCTAGGCATATGGCAGGTACTCAGTAGAAAGCTTTAAACGAATGGATTCTGAACCTTCTGTTTGAGTTCAATTCTAACAGACACAAATCACCCAATTTTAAGTATCCGCCCCCCAAACAGGCTATATAAGCCCTAGCCATACCATCTGGATTATGCATGTTTAAAAATAACGTTTGTCTAAACATATGCACTCCAGTTTTTACTAGTCCAGAACTCATTCAGTGCTCAGGGAAAGAAGATCCTGTCTAAAGTAGCTGATAGGTCTACTCTTGCTTCTGTACATTGCTTTTTGACTAAGATTAAACGGGACTTTCCCATGACATGTACAGACCTTACATACCCTTTCCTATATTTTGAGACAGGGTCTTGCTAAGTTGTCTAGGCTGGCCTCAAACTTGCTGTCCTGTCTATGCATCTTACCTGGCCTGTCTATGTCCTTATGTTTTCAATTTTAAGAACAGAACAGGGGTTTCTTCTTCTTCTTCTTTTTTTGGTTGAGACAGGGTTTCTCTGTATAGCCCTGGCTGTCCTGGAACTCACTCTGTAGACCAGGCTGGCCTCGAACTCGGAAATCCACCTGCCTCTGCCTCCCAAGTGCTAGGATTAAAGGCCTGCGCCACCACGCCCGGCTAGGGTTTCTTCTTACTTTAGGGCTTTTTAATCTTTCTTCACTTTTCCCTATCATTTTTCTCTCATTTATCATTTATGTCCAGCTTTTTTTTTTCCCTTTTGGAGGCTAAATTTCCTCATGTGGTTTTGTCAATATTTGCACTTATCTACCCATCCACTGTCTCAAAAAAATAGTTTTTTCCCTTTATAGCATTTAATATTATTATATAAAGATTTATTTATTTTATGTAAGTACACTGTAGCTGTCTTCACACACACCAGAGGAGGGCATCTGATCTCATTACAGGTGGTTATGAGCCACCATGTGGTTGCTGGGATTTGAACTCAGGACTTCCAGAAGAGGAGTCAGTGCTCTTAACCGCTGAGCCATCTCTCCAGCCCCAGCACTTAATATTATTATAATACAATTATAATTATGTTAAATATATATGTATTTATATTAGCCTCTTCTACAAAGCTTAAAGTTCCATGAACTAAGAACTGTTTTTCCTTTTTAACCACTCTATTACTAAGCTCCAATACCTTGTATACACAAGGTATTCAATACTCCCTGTCCCAGAAAGCTTTTAATCCCAGTTAAGCACCTTCTAAAGAGCAAGCTTGATGGTGAAGACAAAGGCTCACTGGTCAGAGAGAGGCAAGGTTAGGGTTGGGTGGGGAAGCAATGGAGGAATAAAGAAAGCACAGGACATTCATTTAGGGAGGTTCCCCTACTCCAATCCCAACAGCCATTCCAATCTTAAACACATCACTCAACAATAGTTTATTCATTCCATTATAGAATTAGGTATGCTTCAGATTACAAAACCAAGGTCATTATAATTTTAAAGGATTAGAATATTATCTTCAAGAAACCAGTCACAGCTTAACTGAAGTAAAAACTCGAACACAGGGTTGGTGTCTACTGAGGGAAGTCACGTTCCTCTAATCCGTGGAAAGATAATAAGATACACTTTCTTCGTCACTAAGGGGGGCATCTGCTTTCTTGATGAGCTGATACTATTTCTTTCTTGTAGCTCTTTTCCCTTCTCCTTTCCTCGGTTTCCCCTTTCCACGGAGCTTCTTTAGACGTCTTTGCTCATCCTTAAAGTCCTGATGCTCATCTCTGGATGAAGAAGGAAAAAAAAAAAGTCAAAGAGCTATGTTTACCACACTAGAGAAATGACAATCTAGAACTGGTTTCTTTGGCTATTGACTGTGGCTTTTCAGGGCACATGCTTAGTTTGGTGAACAGAAAGCATAGAGGACCCAACCTGTAGACTGGCTAGGTTGTAAGAATTCAGGTGTCAGTTCTCCTCTACAGACACAATACTACAAAGAGGAGTAAACTTCCAGGTGAGCCTAGGTAAACCTATGTATCTATAAGATACACCACCCAACATTTCCCTATGTTAAGGCTAAACACCTTGGGTTAGAATCTCAGTATTGAAAAAAATAAAAAAGACTAAACACTGAGAGGAGTACATGGTGAGTGTAAGTCTCCAGTTGCTGCACAGAGACCTGACGGCTGAGGAATTAGCATCCCCTAAACCAGGCGGTTGTCCGGACAGGCCTGAATGGCAGGGGGTGCTGGGGAAAGGGTCAAGCACATGGAAAGCAGATCAAGACAGGCATTAAAGGAGTCATGGCAGCCAGGATTAATTATACATGTGGACAGTGTACAAGGTGAAGACTTCTACAACTGCTTAAAGTGTCTACATTCTAAGACCAAATACCCAAAGAAAGTGCTTAACATGTAAGCCATGGAACTGACGTAGACCTGGCTGTAAAACACAGTTCCACCAGATACTAGCTCTGTGACTTTCAATACAAGACCTGGCTCTCTTTTGCACCTTAGTTTCCTCATCTTTAACAGGTTACATTAATAGCTTATGGTTTAAATTTACATTATTAACGGGTTTAATAAAATGGACTAAATATATATAAAAAGATGCTTTTCTGGGTCCAACTAAGCTGTTTTTTAAAAGATTGATTTTAAAGAATTTGATATTTTATTCCATGAATAAATGTTGAATAAACACATATCTACATTGGGATTAGCTAGGAATGCCAAATAATTCTTAATATAGCTATAATAATTCATCTAAAACAGATGTCAGATCATCTTGTTTAAACTCTGTTGCCCAGGGCAAAAGCCCCTTTCTTTACCACAGCACTCACAGACCCCTGTGACCTACCTCCCGTCTCCCAGTCATGGCCTTAGTCCATACTATTCCTGGGTCATTGCAGGCACACTCCAGCCTCAGGAAGTATGGGCTTTGTTCACTCTTGCCTCTGTCCCACAGTCCTTCCCTAGGTCTCACCATGTTCCCTCAGTACCCATGAGCCTCAGCCTAAACCTCCATGTCCTCTGTGGGGCTGACCCTGACTGCCCTGCTCACCACAGGCCTGTCAGCACTCTGGATCCTGCTTAGCTAGTTCTGCATCTCCCCCCCCCCCAAACATTGTCACAAAATGTATATGATGTATTACATCATTTCCTAGTCTTTGTTCTCCATCAGACAGAAAACTCTACAAAGGCTGCTAGCACGTCATGACAGCTTGTTAACTGAGTGACTCAACTGTTTGGGGAGCTTATACTCTTCTCCCTCTTTTGCAGGCCTTTACATCAGACTTTCTCTGTTGACGTGGTGTCTACATTCAACCTGTCTGACACTACAGATGGGCATGCACTGAAGACATCATTTACCATAACTACTGACAAACACATACAAATAATTTTATTTTTCAATGAACAACTAAGTGTTTAGTATTTTTCCCATCTTCAAAAATAGTTATGTCTTTGTTCTTCAAATAAACAAAAAGAATAGTATCAAGAAGCATATTAAAATAGTTGAATGTGATTTTGTTATGGGTCATAACTCTCCATGGGATTTGGCTTCTGATATTTTATTCTGGGTCATAATAAAATTAGATTTTTTTCCTGAGGCAAGACTAAAGGCACAGGAGAGAGTCCCAAGCAACCGCAGACACTCAGAAGCAGGCTGTATATTATAAACTCTAGTAATGTATTAATTTAGACTCTCTGTTTGTTTTGTTCATTGCTGTTCCTTTAATGTCCATCCTAAGTACCAGCACATGGGAAGTACTTAGAAATATGTTGAATAAATGAATATACCAACGTTTAGCTCTCTGGAATGAGTATGTATCATGCTGTGCTATTAATTTTATATTACAACAAATGGTCCCAAATTAGTAGTTAGGTCCAATTAAAGCATGTTATATTTTAAAGATGATATACAATTAAATTTTATGAAATATACTGTTTTAATTCTTTGTAAGGAGCATGTACTAGTATGGAAATGAAAAAGAGAAAAATGACCATCTAGATATTTTATCCTTTTTTGACCCCCACAAAGGTCTTAAGCATTCACTTCTTAACCTACCAAACATATAAAGCACAGTATTAAAAATTATATAATTTACAAATTACCCTTAAAAGTGAAGTACAGCTTATTTAAGCCAAATTAATATGTCAAAAAGGCACAAAATAAAATGCCAGAAGCGAGTGGGAGGAATAAGAAATGTCAACGAAACTGCCACCAGCAGAGAACAGAGGCTCCTACATACCCAGTAAGAGGCAAAGCATTGTGGGGGAGGAGGCAGGACCAAGAACCAGTGGCTCTGACAGCCACCGTGCTTGGGGGACGGGGTCCTTTATACCGTGTCATTTTGCCCCACTCAGCTGTCTCCATCTTTTTTAGAGCAGTTTAAACTAAAGAACAATTAGACATCTCTCTATAGCTCAATACAATTTGATGTCGGTTAAGCTTTAGACATAAGCGAATATTTCTGTTTGTTTATGAATTAAGGCAATTTTGAGTCCCCTCTCTCCCTTACCCTTTGATTCACCTGGACTCCCATAAGAATCACTGTAGCGAGAGACAAGCTAATTGTTTTCCTTGACCAACCTTCCAAAACCACCCATCACAAAACCTTATGTTTCCCCTGCTTATCACCTGTAAAGGCCAAGGAAACGGAGGTTGCCCATGAGCGCAAAATACGTGTTGTGATTTGGATACCAGTCATAAGTCTCTTTCTTCTTGGCCAAGGGCTGCTCGCTAAACAGGCTCACCACTTTCATGGACTTTGAGTCCGTAGACCTGGCCACCTCACCGAAGATCCGGGCACTCAGACGAGACATGCGCAGTGCATACTCCGAAAGCGGAGACATTTCTTTAGCAGTAAGGTACAGGATTCCTACAGAAGAAGAGATAAATAGATGAGCGTGAGAAACCCCACATTTTTCTAGTAAACATTTTAGAAAATGAATTATAGCAAGCCACCCATGAATTATTATGGCCCTTGGGCAGGCTCTGCCATGTGGAGACATGTCCACTCCACAGCTGCTTCTCTCTGGCCTGCAGTTTCCACATTCTGTGTTCATGTACTGTTTCTTCGGTGTATTGCCTTTCTTACGATTTGTAATTTAGTAGGTTATTTGCTTGTCAAGCTTACTTCTTTGCAAGCTGGATGAAGGGGTCAGGGAAACAAGTTATTCTGCTATGGCATCGTTATTATACCTTTAGTAAACAACCACCCAAGCAATCTGCAAGTAACTATGCTGACTGCTTGCCATCGAAAGGTGTAATCACGGCAGAGAAGTAATTACGCTGCTGTCTTTATTATCAGTCCTTTGCACACTGTTCTCCTCCAGGGCACCAGCTGGCTCTGAGAACTGCTAATGAGTTATGAGGTCATTTGGCCTCTAGGTTACTGGATTGAATTCTGCCTAGCAACTGCAAGCCATGTGGGAAAAACAGACAGGGGTTCTACAGAAACAAAATTCAACAGCTCAAATAAGGATCATCAGCTCAAAGGATGTGTTATTCCTGAGCAAAAGTCACTTAGGAAATTGATACTCACTCTTAACACAAACTAGCTCAACAGTAACTTTCTTCAGAGGTACAGAATGATGAACAGATGTGAGAATGATAACTAGGGTGTTAAAGATGATAGCTAACAGATATAAAAAAAAAACACATGATGGACATGTAAACATCAAGAATGCTTCTGGGGGCTAGAGAGAGAACTCAGCATGAAGAATTCTTGCTGCCCTTCCAGAGGACAGACGAGTTCACAGCATCCATGCCGGACCCCTCCCAACTGTCTGTAAATCCAGCTCCGTGGGATCTGATGCTTTCTTCTGGCCTCTGTGGGCACTGCACACACAAATGGCATGCATTCACACGGGCACAGAGATACAAACACACACAATAAAAAGTTAAAAAAAAAATACACCTGGCAGTCGTGGCACATGGCTTTAATCCCAGCACTTGGGAGGCAGAGTCAGGAGGATGAGTCAGAAGCCAGCCTGGTCTACAGAGTGAGTTCTAGGACAGCCAGGGCTACACAGAGAAACCCTGTCTTGAAAAACAAAAACAAAAAATTAGTAAAAAAAAAAAAAAAAAAACAAACCCTTACCACCACTACCACCCAAACCAATGCTTCTGGTAGAATAACTGTGCCATCTCATCCTAGGTTAGTCGTATGCACTACTGTTGGCAGCACATACCAGTTTATGTGAAATTTCCATGCCCAGATGAGAATTCTTGCTGGCTAAAAGACTATCTGGGGGGTAGTTTGGTTGAGATGTGGAGGAGCTAGCTTTTAAATGCAAAAAAGGCATAGATCTATCTTGAAAAAGCAAATGGGAGAACTAACCCCAAACCTCCTAAGGAGAAGGCGCTAACATAGAACAGCTCTTCAGAGTTCTGCACTTCAGAGTCCTTGCAAAGCAGTCTGCTTCCATCAAACTAATACTTCAAAAATAGAAATGCCAGGAGAGTGTGGGAGGAAACAAGAATGCCAATAAGATGCCACCTGCAGAGACGAGGTTCCCACACACCTGCTAAAAGACAAGACTAGGTAGAGGGTGCCTGATGCATTTCAATTAGTGCTTGCAAGATAAATAAACTCAGTTTGTATGAGCAAAGCTTTAATGCTATTTCAACATCCAGAGACAGAACAGAGGTTGACCTTAGAGCAACAAATAATGTCAAACCATTATTACTCTGAATGCCAACTAGATGATCTTGGGCTAGCAGTGCCACCCAAAGGCTAGCCAGGGGAGAAGACTCAGTCTCATTCAAACCAATCTGGGCTACCATAGCTTTCTTTGCTCTTCCCTTTTTACACCCTGCTATTCAGGGTGGACTGTGTGGATGCAGATGGGTTTGGGCTGGGGTCATCAGAATGGAGGTTTCATTTTTTATCAGTTTACATCTAAGGAGAATATAACAGTGTCATAACCCTTCCAGGGCCATTAGATGTCCACATGTCTTCAGAAGCAAGAATGTTTCTACGCATGCTTTAAACACCACCACCACCACCAAAAAACCTCCCTCAAAACCTTGACTTTTTCCAAACACAAATTTAAAACTTTTTCTCCATTCATTTTGCCCTCTTTTTGCTTAATTACTAGTATAGCGTCCGAATAGATTTTCACTGTAATTGCCTAACATTTCCAGAGATACGTTAAAGCAGGCTGGGAACTATCATTTGCTACAACATTTAAAGGAAAATACATCTTGAATTCCCAGTCACTTTCTTCTTAAATAGAGGCTACAGGATGAGACCTGGCTTTGTATCCTGGCTTCTGTTATTTGATCTATTCTCAACTCTGCCTGTCTAATTTTACTTTCCATCTTTCTGAAGCACAAGACTACAGGGATGCTGTGAGACACCAGGAGGGCAGTGGCACCCAGTAAATGGTAACTCAGAAGGAACGACCCTAAACCTCTCTGACAGCTTGGTGTTCGTGGGTTCCGCAAAGACACTGTTCATTTGTTGACTCCTTTTGAGTGCACAAGCACACACAGTTACTCCTGCGCCTCCCTGAAATGATACCCTCATTTACAAAGCCTGACGGGGGAATGGGGGGGGGGGTCAGCCAGAACCTTGGTAACCTGACGGGCAGGAAGGAGAGGGAGACTCTAGAAAGCAGCTATGCTGAGGTAACTCCATAGTCACTTTGCAGTGTAGCACACAGGTGGGATACATACTCAGTCATAAGATCAGTTAGACTCCATGGCAACACAGGCCGCAAAAGCCAAGTCTTAAAACGACAGCCTTTATGACAAAGAGAGAGAATAATCCTCTTTAGACCCGAGTCCCTGACTCAGCCCTACTCCCAGCAGGGTGGCTTTAGCTTCACACACACACACACACACACACACACACACACACCCACCCCCCCCCACACACACGATGTATGATGTGTTTTTAAAAAAAGCTTTAAAAGTTGCATTCATTTATTTTGTGCTGGTATGTATGTATGTATGTATGTATGCATGCATGCATGTACCTGTATGTATGGACACACATGTGCTACAATACACATATGGAGGTCTGAGGACATTTAATGGTCCCTGATCATTAGAGTTGACTGCAGTGTCTTTGTCCATTGAGCCATCTCACTGGTCTGCTAAACTTTAAGTATAAACAACACACAAATCAACCAACAGAGGTCAGTTGTGGCCTTCAAAGCACAGGCTAGTGATTCTCTGTGAGTTCAAGACTAGTCTTGTTCTAAGTGGAATTTTAGGCAAGTCAGGGCTACATGGTGAGAGCCTGTCTCGCCACAAAAACACAGGCTAAAATTGACTGCTTTCCGTAACTGGTCCTAGGACTGATGCATTGCTACCTCCTTTCCCCCTTCTCTAACTTTAATAAAAAAAAAAAAAAAAAGGCTGGAAAGATGGCTTAGCAGTTTAGGTGCTTGTCACCAGGCCTGCCATCTGACTGTGATCTCTGGGACTCACATGGTGGTAGGAGAGGACTCCCCCAAGGTGACCCCTGCATGCCTGAGCACACACACATACATGTAAAAGAAAATTTAAAATTTTAGGACTTTTTGAGATTTTAGTATGCTTTCTTAAAGGATTTCAATTTTATGAAAGAATTTAACTTTTTAAATTATATAACATTAAGTCAAATAATTTACATGCCAATTAGATTTCAATTCACATAAAATTATCCTAGGAGTTACACAACAGCGTAACAATTAAAAACAAACAAACAAAAGTTATTTGTGGGTGGGCCTGTGTGACTATGTTCCCAGGGAGGCAAGATGGAGAGGGTTCCCCTAGACCAGTGGTTTTCTTTTTCTTTCTTTTTTTCTTTCTGTCTGTTTTTTTTTGTTTGTTTGTTTTGTTTTTTTTTTTTTTTTGGTTTTCATTTTTTTTTTTTTTTTTTTTTTTGTTTTTCGAGACAGGGTTTCTCTGTGTAGCTCTGGCTGTCCTGGAACTCACTTTGTAGACCAGGCTGGCCTTGAACTCAGAAATTCGCCTGCCTCTGCCTCCCGAGTGCTGGGCTTAAAGGCGTGCGCCATCATGCCTGGCTCAACCAGTGGTTTTCAATCTTCCTAATGCAGCATCCCTTTAATATAGTTCCTTACGTCGTAGTGACCCCTTCTACCATAAAATTATTTCATTTCTACCTCATAACTGCAGTTCTGCTACTGTTATGAATTTATGAATTGTAATGTAAATATTTGATATGCAGGATATCTGATATGTGACTCACAGGTTGAGAACCTGTGCCCTATAATGGTGTTATAGGTGGTTGTGAGCTATCTGACTAGGAACTCAACCTGGGTCCTGCAAGAGAATTATGCACTATTAACTACTGAGCCATCTCTTCAGCCCCACAAATTAGTTCCTTTGAAGTATCATGTTTCTTTAAATGTGAATGTAAAACACATAAGCCCCCATCTGACCATTCAGAACTCCTCTTTTCCCCATTTGGCATAAAAAGATGAGTTTATCTTTCTCATGGATCTATTTATTTAAAACGCTTGCAGGTACACTTGTGTGCGTGTAAGTGAAGGCCAGTTATCAACATCAGGAGTACAACTGCTCTTCACCTTAGCTGAGATCCCACTGACATGGAAAGCTGAAGGCACAGTGCCTGCCTAGTCACGACCCAAGGAATGCATGCGAGTTGTTACTGAGAAGCAACTTGCTCAGAACGAGCATTTAAAAACTGGTACCAGCGGCAGGCGGATTTCTGAGTTCGAGGCCAGCCTGGTCTACAAAGTGAGTTCCAGGACAGCTAGGGCTACACAGAGAAACCCTGTCTCGAAAAAACCAAAAACGAAATCAAACCAAAAACCTGGTACCAATTATTTTACTGGGTCACAGGGCATGAACGCCTCCGAATATGTTAAACTTTATTTTTTTGTTCAGCACGCACAACTCACACTCTGCGCTGTCTGAGTCGAGCACTCCTGCGGCGCTGGAAGCTGTAGTAGGGTCATTCATTTTCCCAAGCATCATCTAAACTGTATTTTAAATAACAAGCAACAAATATCGTCCGCACATCCCACACAAAACTGAGTGCGGAGGGCGGGCTCACTAGGAGAAAGCAAGTGCATTCCTGGTTTGTTCAAGTCCCCACGGGACAAGGGGAAAGCCCCGGATGTTTGTGGGGTACACCTGGAAGACCCCTAACCGACTCGACTGGACCTGGCAATTCCACCGGGCTAGGGACCTGGGTCCGCCGGCACCGTGGCGGCCGGTGACCCTCTGCTGCGACCCCAGCACTCGGCGCACCTTACCTGCTCCTGACCTCGCGCGTGCGCGCCCCCGGAAGGCCCGCCCCCTTGCTTGCTTCCCAGCTCCGGAGAGCAGGAGAGAGGCGGAAGCTTGGTGGCTAGAGCGGAGTCGGCGGACAACCCGGAACTACTCTCGCTCCCTGGGGGCGGGACCTCGGGCGACACCTAGCGGCCGCGCTCGCTCTGAGCCCAGAGCCTCCGCCCTCGAGGAAAGCCGGGGTGTGTGGGTGTGGTTCTGAGAGTAGGGGAGCCTTGGTTTTCCAGGAAGGTTCTGGAGGGACCACATGCTACATATTGTCGAGAGCTGAGTCCCTGGTCTCTGAAGCTCCTTGCTCTGTGATAATAGAATGAAAGGCAGTATTTTTCCTTTGTTCTCACGTTTCCTTTTTCTTTTCATAGAGCTTGTGCCCTATGTGTTCCAAAGATACCCTGTTGGATTCCTATCAGTCCAGGAGTTGAGCTGTGTTTCTCTTTTCGGGGTACAGGGACAGAACTGTTGGATAGGAGATAGACAGGAGCAGTAGCACAGAGGATTGTGTTTTGGAAGACAGCCTAAGTTCTGCTTCTCTTTGTACATTTGGTTAAGCTATTGTAAAACTCTGTCCCCAGCTTTTTTCTTTTCTTTTTTGTTTTGTTTTGTTTGTTGAGACAGGGTTTCTCTGTGTTGCCCTGGCTGTCTTGGAACTCACTGTGTAGACCAGGCTGGCCTCAAACTCAGAAATCCGCCTGCCTCTGCCTCCCAAGTGCTGGGATTAAAGTTACACACCTGGGCCATCAATCCCGGACTCAAACTTTTATGATAAACTCTCAAGTTTCTTTCTTTCTTTTTTTTTTTTTAAAGCAAGATGTCTTAACTGTGGAGCAAGAAAATATCGTAACGGGAAGTTATGAGGTCAATCATGAGATCTTGAGCAATCTCAAAAGAGATGAGATATGTGGACCAAGAAAACTGCAGCTTTATCTGTGCAGCTGTGGGTCAGAGTGCCCTTTACCGTTGTCTGTCCTTGGGGATGAAGATAGGCTGTTCATACCGCATCAACAACTAAGGCACTGGGGTATTTGCCCACATGTGCATAGTGAAGGGGCAGCGTCCTGCAAAGACCGTGACTTCATTAGGATATTATTTTCACTGTGGGCTTGGCCTCCAGTACAAGCTTTTCTAGAGGATCCTGAGAAGAAATATCCTTAAAAAGTGATCTGACCCACTGTGACTTGGGAAAGAGAAAGGCTCACCCTACTCTATCAATATGATACCCACTTTATAAATGTAAGAGTTAAAAAAAAAATTACCACGGGGGATACAACGGGGAATCTACTGTGCTGTTCCCCTTCTCTTTGGAACAGCTCACTCTGAGAAATCTTCCCTTGCTTTGTTAGGTAAACTGCTTACATTGCGTGTCTCCTCTGAATTTCTTCCTTGAAAAAACAAGAGCTGAAAGACCGCCTCCCATAAAAAAGGCATGTCTCCTCGGTAAGCCTTTCATTGACAACAGAAACACTATCAGTATTTCACTCCTTGCAAAATCTGCTTTCAATAGAGCCACCTTTTAGAGGGATTACTATACAGCGCCTATTGAGTGCTTGGTAGGTCGATTGAGAAACGAGTTCTTATTTTCTGAGCATTAATCAAAGTCTTACATAAATACAGTAAAATAGATTTTAGAGTTGAGGCAAGTCAGCAGCGAGTTCTATATCTAGAGGAGGGCATTCAATCGACATTGTCTTTGTTCCTATAGAATTTGTGTTTACCAAGTTTTAATATGTTATCAACTCATATTATAGTATGCAATCTTATTAACATTTACACCGAGACTGTTAAAGTCCTGTGCATAACTACAGCCACCTACCCCAGTGTCCTAGTCCGCAGTGGTCCTTGGAGAACTTTCACTTGTGTTTTCTGTTTCTGTAGGTTTGGGTTGTTTTTAACCAATGCCCTCTAAGTTTTATAAACATAAAGACCTCTAGTCTAGTTTGCCTCTCCGTTGCTGTGATGAAACACTGACCAAAAACTACCTGGGGAAGCAAACTTTATTTGGCTTACAGCTTACAGTCCATCATTTGGAGAGACCAAAGCAGGGGCTCAAGGCAGGAACTGCAGCAGAGATCATGGAGGAACACTGCTTATTGGCTTGCTCCCATGACTTGAAGTTATGCCTTCCTGGGTGATGCTACATCAAGTTGATTAAAAACTAACCAGCAACAATTCCTTTTTGTATTGGCTGCTAGCTTTAAAGCCAAATTTGTAATTGACTCATGGCATGAAATATTATATATATATATATATATATATATATATATATATATATATATATGTGTGTGTGTGTGTGTGTATGTGTGTATCCCCTATATATGGGTTGATAACATACTAAAACTTGGCAAACACAAATTCTATAGGAGCAAAGACAATGTCATCTGAATACCTTCTAGATATAGAACTCACTGCTGACTTGCTTTAATTCTAAAATCTATTTTAGTGTAAGGCCTTGATAAATGGGCAGAATAAAGTACTTGTTTCTCAATCGACCTACCAAGCATTCAATAAGTGCTGTATAGCAATCCCTATAAAAGGTGTCACTACTGAAACTATACAAGGGGAGCTGGTTCCAAGACATGGTTCATGGACAGCATAATCTATGGGTGCTCAACACATAGGTTTGAAGATAATACATGCACAGCTTATTTTATATATATATATAATTCCTAGATTAGTAATGACACATATGTAAAAGATACATGAATAGTTGTTATACTGTATTGGTAAGGGACTAGTGATAAGAGAAAATATTTACTGCCCATATTTACTCCAGATACAATTTTCCCCCAAATGTTATTGATCTATGATTAAGTGAATCTATGTATGGAAACCCACAGACACTGAGGGCCTGGTGGATTTGTACACTGCTTGTTGGTTCTACTTTGTATGTTTTTTTCAAAAAATCATTTTAATAGATTTTCTATATTTAAAAAAAGTTGGTTTTGATTGTGTGTGTATCTGTGTTTGTCTAATCATGTGATTAAAGGCATGTTTCATCATGCCAGTCAATAAATCTTTATTAAAACACAGCCAGGTGTATGTCTTAGTTTGTGTTCCATTGCTGTGAAGAGACACCATGACCAAGGCAACTCTTTTTTTTTTTTCCAGACAGGGTTTCTCTGTATAGCCCTGGCTGTCCTGGAACTCACTCTGTAGACCAGGCTGGCCTCGAACTCAGAAATCCGCCTGCCTCAGCCTCCCAAGTGCTGGGATTAAAGGTGTGTGCCACCACTGCCCGGCTAAGGCAACTCTTTATAAAGGACAACATTTAATTGGGGCTGGCTTACAGTTTCAGAGGTTCAGTCCATTGTTATCATGGTGGGAAGCATGACAGCAGTCCAGGCAGAAATGGTGCTGGAGAAGGATCTGGATCCAAATGCAGTCAGGAGGAGGTGGACTCTTCTTTACTGGGTGGAACCTGAGCACAGAACCTCAAAGCACACCACCACAGTAACGTTCCTCTTCTGACAAGGCCACACCTCCTAATAGTGCCACTCCCCGTGCCACGCCCACTCTAGTGGTGATTCACAATAGGCCTGAAAACCTGGAATGAGTCCTGAGGAAAAGAATCTCAAGGAGATTCAGCCTCCTAGAGTCCTGGCATTTTCAATAATCTATATACACGAACCCTATCCGCATGCTAGTATGATATATGCTCTCTTTCAATATTATTAATGTCTTTAAAGATTAAAGT
>NC_034591.1:59219924-59221608 GCF_900095145.1 Mus pahari
GAATCCTCGCTCACCTGCAACCAAGAGACCCGTTCCCCACAGATCGGGGACCCAAAGCGAGGCCAGTCTGTGGCATCCCTGGGGCAGCCAAGCATATTTAAACCACCACAGTGTATTAGTTCTTTTTCTGTTAATAACCCAATGTCACAGATTTGGTATGTTGAAAAGAGATTTCTTCTGGCTTCTGGTTCTGTTTGAAGCACTTGGCAATAGCTTTCTTTTCCAGGGTATGTGTACAATGTTTGTGTGCATGTTCATGTCAGGGAACAATCTAAGGTGTTGGCCCTTACCTTGCACCTTGTCTAGGACAGGGTCACTCTTGTTCACTGCTGAGTACAGCAGGCTAGCTGGCCTGGGCGATGATCCTTGTCTTCTCTGGTCCCCAAGTCCCTCCTGGTGTTAGATGGGTTCATTCAGCTTTTGGGCGTGTTCTGCAGATTCAGATTCAGGTTGGCCAGTGCCTTTCTTGCTGAGCTACCCCCCTGTGTTCCTTGCAATAGCTCTCAGAATCTCAGGGTGGTACGGAGTAGCATATGGTAAGAGACAGGGAACAAGTCCGTATCATCGTGGTCTCTGATGAAAGCACCAGCATTCACTCATGAGGACCCCACCCCGTGGCTTATTTAATACCAATTGCCTCCCAAGGACCCCATCTCTAAGTACCCACACTGGATTAATTTTTCAGCCTCTTAATACCTCACGCTTCCAACCCGTGAACCCTTCAAGGATTCTGCCAAGTCATATCTAAACCATCGTACAGGGAGGTCGAGAGAGAGATAGGTGGGCGCTGGCTGTCACTAAGTGGGACATACAGGGGCTGCTGCCATTAAACACCACACCCAGTGGGGTACCACAGTGAGTTTATTCATCATCTTTCTGAAAGTTAGATGTTGGAATTATCGCACTAAAATCAGGTCACTGAGTAGGCTTTGCTCCGTTTTAGAACACATGCTCCTTCAGGGAGCATCATCAGTTCTTCGACTCTTCTGATACCTATCTGTTGGTCCCTGGGCCTCATTGGTTTGTGGCCACAACATTTCAATCTTCAAGGCCAGCATCTTCAAATATTCCTTTGCTCCCTTACTCTTCTTGCCTTTACCTTTGTGTGACAGATTTTTCCATCGATCTTAAAAGATTCATATGACCCACCTGGCTAGTCCTAGATAATCTTTTTATCTCAAGACCCTTAATCTAACTATACATTTGAATGCTTTGTTCCAGTATAGAGTAATGCAAATAGGAATTATTTGATATTTTTTCTATTTGTAGACCTTTTATTATTTTTCATACTTTATTCCTCTAGCTAAGAACTAGAAGGCTATATTGGATAAGAGTGAACAGAGTGGACACTTTTGTTTCTGGTTTTAGAGGGAATTTTTAAAGTTCTTCCATTAAGTATAATGATGGTATACATTTGTCACACATATTCTTTATTATGTTGAGGTATGTTTTTCTGTTTCCTTCAGGGCTTTTATCATGAAGAGATACTGAACTTTGACCAAGGCTTTTCTGCCTTTATTGTGATTGCATGATTTCTGACCTTGAGCTTAGAATTATTCTGTCTCAGTCTCCAGAGTGTTGGAATTACAGACTTGAATCACCAGATCTCACTATGGCAGTTTTATTTATTTATTTAGAATTTTTTTATTAGATCTTTTCTTTATTTACATTTCAAATGCTATCC
>NC_034591.1:59221619-59240568 GCF_900095145.1 Mus pahari
GTCTTTTTTGATAGCTTTGGGTTGGAAGCCAATTTTATTTGATATTAGAATGGCTACTCCAGCTTGTTTCTTCGGACCATTTGCTTGGAAAATTGTTTTCCAGCCTTTCACTTTGAGGTAGTGTCTATTCTTTTCCCTGAGGTGGGTTTCCTGTAAGCAGCAAAATGTTGGTTCCTGAGCACCAGAGCAAAGATGGTTCTCTTACCAGCTCAGGCAGTGAGAACCCTCCCTGGCAGGAAAGATGCCGGATGTCTGGAGCCAGAAATGGAGTCTGTCCCAGCAGCTGTGTCACTTCTGCAGGCCGCCAGCAGTTTTATTTATAATAGCTTAAACTAAGAAACAACTCAAATGGTCATCAGTAGGTAAATAGAGAAGCACACTGTGGTATCTCTCTCCAGTGGAAAACTAATAAGTAACAAAGGGGAGTGAATTATGAATAAATATGTACTGGACGTATTTATGTCCACTTGACAGAAGCTAAAGTATCAGAGGAGGGAGCCTTAGTTAAGAAAATGCTTCCAAAATCTGAAGCTGTAGGCAAGCCTGTAGAGCATTTTCTTAATTAGTGATTGGCAGGAAATGGTCCGGTCTATTGTGGGTAGTGCCACTTATGGACCAGTGGTCCTGGTTCAATATGAAAGCAGACTGGGGGGTTGGAGAGATGGCTCAGTGGTTAAGAGTACTGACTGCTCTTCCAGAGGTCCTGAGTTCAAGTCCCAGCTACCACATGGTGGTTCATAACCATTTGTAATGGGATCCAATACCCTCTTCTGGTGTGTCTGATGACAGCCACAATGTACTCGCATACATAAATAAGTCTTAAAAAACAAAAAAGAAAAGAAAAAGAAAGCAGACTGAACAAGCCATAAGTAGTAAGCCAAGCAGCATCCTTAGCTCCTGCCTCCAAGTTCCTGCCCTGTTTGAATCCCTGCTCTGTTTGAGTCTCTGTCCTGACTTCCTTCAAAATGGAAGCATATGCCAAATAAACACTTTTCTTCCAAATTTGCTTTGGTAGCAATAGAAACCATAATTAGGACAACATATGAGTATGTCTATGAGTCTCAGAAGCCTTGTGTTGTGATATGTCAGACCCAGAAGGCTACATGCTATAGTAGTCCATTTCGGTGGCTTTGTGGAGGTGTTTCATGGGGACTGGGGACTGGAAACTACAGAGACAGGGGACCACAGAGGGTGCTAGTGAGGAGCAAGTGCAATTGGCCACAAAGGGGTGTGAGGGAACTTTCCTGGGGAGAAGAAGTGCTTTCCAATTATACTAGTGGTTACACAACTGTACTTGTTTGCTAACACTCATTAAACTGTATATGTAAAAAGGCTGAATCTTGTGGTATGTAAATGACAACTCAGGAAGCCGGTTTTAAAATGAGAGGTGTTCTTTTTATAGCTCGTCAGATGAATGCTTCCTCTACTTCTTTAAAATGTAGATTTTGCTGTGTAGATATGAATACCGACGAGGCGAAGCCCATTCCTCCTGCTTTTTCTCTCACTCTCTGTCTTCTCAGAGACGATGATCATGATGATGGTTGGTGTGCATTATTCCTGTGTGTGCATTTGTCCTTTTGGACATCTGTATGTTCCACAAATAGGATACAAACAGCTATGCCTTTCACTCGAAAAGTACACAGTTGGGACTTTTCTGTATACATCTTTTGCATCTTGTTTTAATCACTTGAAATTGTGTTTTTTAGAGTCATACATCTTAATATATACATACATAATTAATCTATTTTAATTTATGTAGAGTATTCTCCTATATGAATATATTATGGTTATTTAACATTTTGCACCAAGGGAATGCTTTTCTCTATTTTTTTCATTATCAAAAAAATCCAGTGAACATTCTCCTGCAAGCTGCTTTTTAGCACATACATAAGCATCCCCTCAGGTGAGGCACCTGAAGTGTCATCACTGCGTTCACAGACTTTCAAGTAGTCTCCCAGAACTGCATTGATGATATCCCACCATCCATGTATCTAACTCTGATGTATCACGGACAGTGCATCTAGCGTGTTATCACATGTGTTAAGCTTTGTGAAGCAATACCTGGTGTGCATATTTTAGATTACTTGTAATCATATTCTGTAAGATAGTTTGAGCTTGATCCAAAGTAAAAATCCAATCGCAATTTACAGATGAATTGAAGGAATATATAAATAAGAAGATACTTTTGAAGGTAATCTGACTGAAAAGGTATTCTGCTCTAGCTCTGTGTGTGTGTGTGCGCATGTTTTTTGTGCAGCCTCACATTGTATGTATGCCCATGGAGTCGAGAGGCTGAAGCCGGTATCCTCCTTGATCATCTCCACCTTAGTTTTGAGAACATCTTTCACTGAACCTTGAGCTCACTGATTCAGCTAGACTGTCTGGCCAGTGAGCTTCCAGGCATCCACTGGTTCCTGTCTTCCCAGAGCAGGGATTACAAGCCTGTACTGTTATACCTGGATCTTTATGTGGTTTCTGGGAACTGAAACTCAAGTCCTCATGCTTGAACAGCAAGCACTTTACCAGCTCCTGGGTCCCTCTAGCTACTTCAGATAGTAGGAGTATGTTCCTTATTGCAGGTCTTTAGTAATTTCTCTTAATGAGGCTCCCAGGATGATTGATGTACTATAGATTCTCCCCAGGTACTTGCTTCCTGGTGATAGTTTCATCTTCCCTTTGTTAAGATACCAGTATTACTATAATGACCTCACCTCCTCTCTAGCTCTTGGCTATTTCTGTTCACAGGACTTCTATATGCTCTCATCTTCATCTATACATCAACACCATTGTCATAATCAGTGTTATTATATATTTCCATGTATCAATTGAAGTGACTATATAATTAAAAACCCTTTTCTGTATTATACAGATTGTTTTACCATTTACTTTTGAAATATACTCAACTTGGCTGTGAAACTAAATTACTTTATGTTTTTCTCTACTTAGCCTGTGAATATTTAGTTAGGGGATTTTGCATCTCCACTGAGGAATATGATTGGTGTATAATTTTGCTTTCTTTAAGTATAGTCGCTAGATTTTAGTGTCAAAGTTACACTAACAGGCAAGAGCCTGGTTCCTGCTTTCTATTTCCTGGAAGAGCACTGAAATTAGCATTATTACTTCTAAAGATATTTGGTAGAATTCACTGGTGTTTGAATTTATCTGTAGTTAAGTTTCTTTTTGTACAAAAGGCCTTAAATTACAAAATCTTTTAAGATCATTTTATTGTTTCGGTAATTCTCACTGCCCATTTAAGATTATGGCTTTTAGAAGTTTCTTCATTATTATGTCAATTTTGGCAACACATATTTTCTAGAAAGTTGTTGGTATTTCCAAAAATTGAATGTCTGCTTGCACAATATGTTATGGGTTGTCAACATTTGAAGGACCAACTCCAGACTGATATTGTAACAGACCCCCAGACCTTAGCACAACTGATTCCACAAAAAAAGTACCATTTAGGCTGTAAAACTCAGCATGTAGACAGCACCACCCGCTAAAACAAAATCAAAGACCTAACCCATCAAAGTCCATAGTTCTGGGAAAGTCTCTTTAGAGTATATTTATATACTAGCTTTGCTTTTTGGCTTCTGTACTTCCACTTCTGGCTAACTGTTCTTGCTCACTGAGTGTCAACTCAGGATATGGTTTTTGTGCTTAAAATATCACCCTGAGATAGGCTTAGGGCTACACTGGATCCTGAATCCTTAGTGTAGTTGCTGGCTGGCTAATAAAGACTTTCTATTGACTTAAACCTGTAGTTAAGCAGTCCTTGCTGGTGGATGCCCCACAACAATATAATCTTTATAATATGTTTGCTTTCTGTTTCAAATTTTCATTTATCCTTCTTGTCTTTTTTCTACTTTGTTTGAACTAAATTTTGCTGGATCTTTTTCTACTATCCTAAGGTATAGACTTGGCTTACTGGTGTTAGTTGCAAATGGATGTGTTGATCCATCCCCTTTATACTTGTGCGTTTGGACTTCTCTGTATAAAATCATGTGAAAAGCATTCCTGCCACCAGGTGTTTATAGACTTGCTTCTCTTACAACCCTTCCTCTCTGTGAAAGCTCATGTGCTGCCCATGCTCTGTGACCGTTTCTTTAAACGCAAACATTATGAAGTGGAAAAATCAGTGGGGCAGGTGCAACAGTGGGGAAGAACAGGCTGAAGCAAGAGTGAGATGGAGATGTGTCCAAACCTGGAAAAATCTCATCTTGAGATTGCCATTGCGTGCTGCTGGGCTCGTAGCCCTATGACCCCACCTCCACCACCACTGAGGCAGTTATGTCACCTGATGGCCAAATCACAGATATGAGCTCCTCTCTCCCTAGAAGGATGTGTTCAGCAAGCACCTGGAATTCCTCTTCATGCAAATGAAGCATTTGCAGCACCTCAGCCACAGCCAATAAAGTACATACACCTCGAAAACCCCTAGCCACCCCCCAAGTTTTATCTAGCCCTTGTTACCCCCAAATAAAAAGAGCTGTAACACTGATAACCATCTTGGAGAAGGCTTGTCCCCACCCCCTCAGTGTGTTAATACTGTGAAGGCAGAAGCAGGACTGGCCTGCAAAAAAAGAAAACAACAACAACAAAAAAATCAATGTTTATTTCCTTTTCAGTGTGGACCTTGAACAACACTTCCTCCTCCTCCTCCTCCTCCTCCTCCTCCTCCTCCTCCTCCTCCTCCTCCTCCTTTGCAGCACCTGCTTGTGGACGTTGTACATCGTGGTGCGCACTAGGCTCCGCACCACGATGTACAACGTCCACAAGCAGGGATTTTTCTCTTTCTCTCTCTCTCCCTTCTACCTCCTCCCCCTTCCCCTTTCCCCTCATCCTCCTCCCTCTCCTCCTCTTCCTATTCCTTCTCTCCCCCTCCCTTTTCCTTCTCTCCCTCTTCCTCTTTCTCTTCCTCTTCCTCCTCTTTTTCCTCTTCATTATCATTGTTACTGATATGCTGAAGATTGAATGCAGGGTCACACTCATGTTAGTCAAGTGTTCTACTATGGAGCTATACTCCCATCCCAATGATATTATTTTGAAATACAAAACAAAACTCCCAGCCTGTTTGGGACCTTGTAATGAGATGCTACCTAGAGCAAATTTTCATGGTTCTTTGGTCTAATGTGATGGATAACCTCAGTTGCCAACTTGGCTTAATCTACCCTCATCTGGGAGACCAGTCTTAGGTCATGACCATGCAGGATGATCTTGATGAAGTTGACTGCTGTGGGAAGATTCATTCACTGTGGTTAGCAGCCATATCCTGGGGATGGGATGTTGAGTTGTATAAAGTTGGAGAAAGTAAACGGAACATAAGTATTATTTGCTCTCTTCTTCCTAGCTGTAGGTGCTATGATGGGGTGCCTGGCACAAACAACCTCATGGAAGAAAGGTTTTTTGGCTCATGGTTTTAGGAGGTCCAGTCTCTGGTCATGTGGCCTCATGTACTCTGGCAGAGCATCATGGCAGCGGTGAGTGTGGCAGAAGCTGTTCTTCATCTAATACTGGATAGAAAACTGAGAGGAAGGACTGGTGACCAACCATAACCTTCAAAGTCACACTTGCATTGACCTGCTTCCTCTATAGAGGTCCCACCTCCTAACACTTCCAGACGCTCCCCAAATAATACCATCAACTGGGGATCAAAGAAGTGGAATATTTCATATCTGAAAATTAACATAGGAAACTCTGAGATGGACTGCCAACGGCAGCCAATGGCCCTTTGGAAAGACCCTTGTTTCAGAGCTGTGATGCTGTGTGTTAATCATAGGCAGTTTTGGGGCTGACTGTCTTCTTTTCTCTCTGCAGCCTTTCCTAGTTCCCATGGCCACTGCGAGTTTTGTGGCCCTGGGAGAGGCATTCTCTTTTTTTCTGTTGCAGAAGGGCAGCCTAATGGAACAAAATAAAAATGTGTAGAGTCAAAACAAGGTATTTTTCTTCCCTACCCTAAAATATTTTTTAAAAAGCATTTTCTCTCATTAATCAAATAGGTCATGGCTACCTAAGGAGGCTATGAGGAATCATAACATATAAGGATCCTTCTGTCTGTGTCTGCTATCAGCCAGTGTCCCTTTCAGTTTTAGGTTGAACTTGCCTTTCTAGGAGTTATTTGCACCATTGCATCTTTGGACTCTGCCAACAAAAAAGCCCGTGAAGTCAACTCTATTTCCAGCATTTATTAATGTTAAGTTGTCTGCTTTTAAAAGGTTCTCCATACATTTTAATGTTTTAAACCAAAAGTTCTCCCGAAGTTCCAGTTTCTCCACAGTTTGGCTCTGGGTGGCAAAGAGTTCTTGTCCTTGGGTACACACTGGAGCATTAGAAATTCATGTTTCTCCGGCACATCACGCCTTTGAACTTTCTACTGACATCGTTAGCATTCCGAGGAGCTCACACTGATCATTCTATATTAACCCATTTTGAGTTCCTAATCGAGTCATAATAATTTGAAGAAGATATATTCCTTTCCAATAGCACTGAGGGGAATCTTCAAGATGAGAGGAAGAGGTTTTAAAAAGAGTTTGGAAACCCCAGAGGAAACATTAATTTGCTTCACAAATTTGCCTGCAGTTTGCTCTCACAGTGACTAGACTGCATCTACTGCATTGTAGCTTTCTGGTGTTTCTTTAGCTTCTGTGGCTGTACTTTACCATCTTTAATAGACCGTAAGGTTAGTGGCTGGTGTCCTCTGAATGAAGTCTGGATAAATAGACACACGGCTTCTTAATAACAACAGCATCACCATACTTCTCCCACAGGTCAGGAGGTAGCCAGGAGAGTGTTATAACTAAATCCGAGTGCCAGATGGCCAGGGTTGAAGCCCATCTTCACCGTTCACCTCCCATGTGACTTTGGGCAATTTTAAAAAATATTTTTAAGCTTTATTTTCTTTATGTTTGGAATGGCAGTGATGGTAGCACCTACTTCATAGGGGCGTTAGATGATTAAACACAATGAGTTGCCATTTAAATGTTCTTTAAAATTATTTGTAACTTTTTTTTATTCTTTAGTAACTTCCTATGTGAATACAATATATTTACCTCATATGACTACCATCTAGCTCATCCAGGGTCCCCTCACACACCTCCCTTCAAACTCCCCCTCCTCTTCACTTCCCACTGAGTCTAATTATTGCTGCCAATATACACATGAGTGTAGGTGCCTTCCATGGGGAAATCTACCAGACCAGCTCCTGAAGTAAGTGCCTCTCCCTATGCCAGCAGCCATCAGCTCTAATAGCCCTGCAGCTATGGACAGGGCCTGGGAGTCCTGTCCCTTTGAATACTGTAGTGTGATGAGCTTGGTCCTGTGGAGGTCTGGGCTGGCAACCAAAGTGCCATAAGTCCTGAGTGCAATGGTCCCATCATGCCCAGAGGATACTCTTTTACATCAGGGTCTCCCCACTTATGGCCTTTATCTCTGCCCACTCTTCTGTGATATTTCATGAGCCTTGTTGGGGAAGGGAGTGTGATTCATGGGTGAACACCCCTACAGTTGTGTGTACCCCAAACTATTGGGTCTCTCTATAACTGCCATCTACTGTATAAAGAAGCTTCTTTGACAAGGGGTGAGGTTTGTAGCAAAAGCCACATCACATTTACAAGTGATAGAATTAACGGCTATTTTATCTACCCTTTAACCTGTCCTAATTTGTCGTCTTTGCTTTGAACAGCAAATATATAAAGCAAACGGCATGTGGGCACAGCTTTGTGTGTCTGCAGTTCCAGTCTTCTAAGATTCGAGAGTTAGAGGCAAGTTTGGGCAACATGGTGAGATACTTCCTATCCCTGCAAAGAGAAGATAAAGGACTCTGAAGAAGATTATCTGTGTTTAGACCCTCAATCTAGCAATGTTTGATAACTCTGTGACCTTTGGTAAGTTACTTAATTTCTCTGGGGTTCAGTTTCCTCATAAAGGAAGAATAACAGTAGAACCTATCTCAGAGAGTTAATGTCAGAACTGATGGTAAAGTATTTAGTTACAGCATCAGCACACACACACACACACACACACACACACACACACACACACACATTCCTCATGTGTCCTCATTTTGTGAGTATACATGGTAGATGATTGACATTTTTAGGTTTGATGAACTATGGATTAATTACATGGCAATAAAACAGGATTTGGGAGATGGCTCAGTTGGTAGAATACTTTCTGTATAAGTATAGATATCTTAGTTTATATCCCCAGTTCCCGTGTAAAAATTCAGGTATGATGACTCATACCCATAATTTCAGCACTGAGGATAAGACATGAGGATCACTGAGACTTGCTGGCTAGCCAAGCCATCCAATCAGTGATCTCCAGGTTCAGTGAGAGATTCTATCTCAAAATTAAGGAGGAGAGCAATATGGATGTTGGTCTATGGTCTCCATGCACCCATCAACAACCCCTAAAAAACACATCTCCACACACAGATTTGAAATTTCAGAGAAAGAAGCATGAACACTGGCTATATGTAGTTATATTAATAATGAACATTTATTCAGTGTCTAGTATAGGTTAGTTAATCATTTTTTTTTTTCAGGAGCATGTTTATTGTGGTTGAGATGATACATCAGTGCTCTGTGAGCTACAAAGGGTAGAAGGAAATCCTCTCATTACAAACTGACAAAGGTAAAACGTTTTCACAGCAGCATGAAGCACATACTCAGAAATAGATCTGGGCTTAATACAAATGACATAATTCCTAGTCATCTACAGCTACTTTTATAACTTCATACAGATAATGAATTAGGCTAAAATGCACTATAATACTTGATAGACTTCAGGACCAGAATCCGTTGTACATCACAAAATACATTTTGATATCCCAAAGAAGCAAGACTTGCAAGTAGGCATTTTAAACATAACTAATCTACAGCTACAAAGTTCGACTCTTGGTAGCATCTACTTTCTGGGGGAGTCTCCCAGTCTCCAGAGGATAAAGGCAAGAGTAGAATCAGTATAACATATACACAAAAGTCCATATTGTAAAGGTTATAAAGATCCACAGCGCAGTTGGAAGAGGCCTTCTGCCCCTTCACACTGCATACAAATGATGTGAATTATGTTGCGTATCTCTTGATCCACTGTCCGGCTATCCTGTCATGTTCTGCTCTGTTGGTCAAATGCTGAATGGCTGTGCTTCCCACCGGAGGATCTGCAGGGTTGCAGTCTGTCAAAAGGGAACAAATAGAGAGCAAGACCTTTGAAATAGTCGAAGCAGGACTCCAGTTGTCTTCCAGACTATCCAGAACTACTCTCTGATTGTTGATGTTACAGTGGTAGATTCTGGTACAGAAAGTAACCTTTGGTGACTTACTTAAATAAATAATCTGAAGAAAATGTGATATCCAGAAAAAAAAAAAACCCACCACCTTCATATACAGAACCCAGTGGACCAAGTATAGTTGACCTCTATTCATAAATGTCATTTCCTTTAGGTCCAGCACTACAGTTAGGAGGAGGGTCAAGCCAATCTCAGGTAGTGCCTTCTGAATTCTTTTAGCACCAGTGGATAACTTAGCAGTCGTTTTGCTACCGACTTTGGTGTTTTTCTTCTGCTGGGTGGCAGAAGGTTTTCTATCTTATGTTCTTCAGGCTCTGGAGCAGCAGGATCTTGCTGGTCTGCATCTGAACTACCACTGCTGGGCCGGTCATCTGACCTTTGCCTGTCACTGGACATCTCGGTGAAGTTATTTCTGTGAAATGGGCTATCTGCTGGTATATGCTAGGTGCATAAAATTCTTCCAAAATTCGTGTGTCCAGAGCCAAGTCTCACTTCCTGCCAAGAGCTCCATGTCTGGAAAGAGACCCCACTATTGATATTCACAGTCTGCAGTCCAACTCCGCAACGGTGGTCAGCTGTGAATGGGAAGTCCAATGATTGAGTAGTTGCTCAGTTCCACAAGGCTAGTAGATTCCAACAGATGTGCTGGCAAGTAAATGTAAGCAGGCAAAGAAAAAATAATTAGTCATTTAGAATGACCCATATTACTGTGGTTGGAGCTATTTCTGACTTGATGTACAGGTCAGAAAAACTGAGGCTCAGGGAGTCTAGATAACTTGCTTATGGTCATAGAACACAACTAGTGTGTAAACTGTGGGTCCGATTTTTATGGCCCCTGTAAGCCCCATCGCCTGTTTTAGATAGACACATGGTGCTCCACAAGTCTTAGGCTGGTGGTGCTGAACACTTGTCTAGTCATTGGCCTGTTTGAGATAGGGTAGACTCTCTCTCTCTCTGATCTATTATTTTTATTTTATTTTAGGTTTTTCGAGACAGGGTTTCTCTGTGTAGCCTTGGCTGTCCTGGAACTCACTCTGTAGACCAGGCTGGCCTCAAACTCAGAAATCTGCCTGCCTCTGCCTCCCAAGTGCTGGGATTAAAGGCATGCACCACCACACCTGGCTTATTATTTTTGTTTTATATATATTGCCTGCATGAATGTGTGTATACTGTAGGCATGCTGTGTGCCTGCAGAGACAAGAAAATGGCCCTAGATACTGTGGAACTGAAGTTAAAGATTGTTGTAAGCCATCATGTGGGTGTTGGGAACTCAACCTTCTCAACCTAGATTATCTGCAAGAATAGCAAGTGCTTTTAAACCATGGAGCCGTATCTGGGATAGACTCTTGTATTAGTTACTTTTCATTGCTGTGATCTGACATCATGACCAAGTTAGCTTATAGAAGAAAGATTTTTGGGAGGCTTTTAGTTCAATGGTGGGAGGTATGGCAGCAGGCAGGCAGGTAGGCATGTGCTGGAGCAGTAGCTGAGAGCTTGCATCTTGAGATACAACCCTGAGGCAGGCAGAGAGAGAGAGAGAGAGAGAGAGAGAGAGAGAGAGAGAGAGAGGAAGGGAGAGTCAGAGAGATATAGAGAGACAGAGACAGACAGAGAGAGTTAATTGGAAACAATGTGGGCTTTTAAAACCTCAAAGCCTACAGTGAGATTCCACTAACAAGGTCACGCTCCTAATACTTTCCAAACAGCTACACTAAGGATGAAATATTCAAATATGTGAGCCCATGGGGGGCATTTTTTTTTTTTTTTTTTGGTTTTTCGAGACAGGGTTTCTCTGTTTAGCCCTGGCTGTCCTGGAACTCACTTTGTAGACCAGGCTGGCCTCGAACTCAGAAATCCGCCTGCCTCTGCCTCCCGAGTGCTGGGATTAAAGGCATGCGCCACCACGCCCGGTTCCATGGGGGGCATTTTTATCCAAAACACCACAACCATCTGGAAAACATTTATTCACTTTGCTAAGAGAAAAATACTGAGTACACAGCGTCAATCTTCTCCATCGCTTAATTCTAGCTCAAGAATTCCAA
This sequence comes from Mus pahari, assembly GCF_900095145.1. Lineage (NCBI taxonomy): Eukaryota > Metazoa > Chordata > Mammalia > Rodentia > Muridae > Mus > Mus pahari. The sequence goes on from NC_034591.1 coordinate 59,232,948, forward strand.
TATCTTTTAACTAAAATCTATGTCATTGTCTGCTACAGGATACATCTGAGAGCAACTCCTCCTTCCAAAAGCAGACAGCTAGCAAATGTAGGCACTCCTGTGTTCAGAAATGAACACACTGGATGCGTTAAAGGCTCAATGAGAAATGAGGTCATTGTTTTAGGCATAGACTCCTACTGCACTGGTGGTGGTGCACTGATGGTTAAGTCTGAATGTAGAAAGGTCACAGACTCTGGCCAAGTCTTGGGATGATTTGGAGAGAGGTCACAAAGCAACTCCATTCGGCTTGCTTCTCAGAACACTGGCTTTTGCCAAGGCCCTGGGATCGACTCCTCATTCCCAAACAGAGAAGGCTTGCTACTGTAGCAGCGTGTGTTTAGGATCCATCTCTCAATTAGTGGAGCCCCAGGTTTTTGGGTTATTTCTTCTTTCTTCTCTTCTTTTTTTGCTGTGTGGAGAGTGAACCCATTGCCTCATACATGCCAGGCAAGTGCTCAGCTGTACATTAACCCCAATTTTGCCCTATCAGTAGTCGACATTTACTGATATTTATTGATTATGTTGGCCACATATTACATATATTTTTGGAATGGAATACCTGGAATTCGTTTGATTTTATTATTTCATGTATTTTCCCAAGTTTCTATAAGGAATCATTTCTCTACAACGTGAGTCAACAAGGACTATAGCTTGGGTAGGGGCTCCTTTCTTTCTCCAGAGGCAGCACATATGACCAAAGTCTGACCAATCAGGAGCAGGCAGGTTACAGAAGTTGAATCGCTCAGTACGGGAGACATCCTTTCCTAGAGTTGCAGGTAGGCAGTGAAAATGAAGACGATGGAAAAGAGAGACAAGAAGAATCCGAGTCTCATAATGTCGGTCGGGCTCCTGGACCAACTCAATCCTGAGAATCTTTCTGGGGTCCCCCCCATTTTGTTCTGTTTCCTCTCAATTCCTCTTTCCTCCCTCCTCTTCACCCCCCCCTTCTCTTCTCATAGGTCCCTTCCCTCTCTATGCTGGACATTTGACTGGCTCGATCTTCTGTGCTTGGCGACTAGAGCTGCTGTGCGTTCTTGAGGGCACTGGCCCTGCCGTGCCCAGACAACGTTGCACAGCAGTCCTTTCCAACCCATGGCTCTTAACACCACCACCTCCGTCTTTACATTTCCTCTTTTTTTGTTTGTTTCTTCAGGTCTCACTGTACAGCACTGTCTTGAACCTGTGACCATCTTGCTGCAACCTCTAAGTAGCTTGGGTCACAGGTGTGCACCACCAAGCCCAGGCTTCCTAGTTTTCTTTTTCTTATTTATTTAAAAAAAGATCGTGTGTGTGTGTGTGTGTGTGTATTTGTTTATATATTTATTTATATATATTTATATAATATGTGTTTATTTAATTAATATATAACATATAACAGTATAGGATATCATATATATGATATACAGAATTTTATTTTTATTTATATGCACATGTTTCTGACTGTATGAGTGCATGCATGTGAGTGGATGCTTGTGGAGTCCAGAGGAGGATGACAGAGTCCCTTAATCTGGCAGTTAAAGGCAGTTGTAAGCCACCTGACATGAGTGTAGCAACCAAACTCAGGACCTGTGGAAGAACAGCAAGCCATGTCCTTGGTCCCAGTTTGAAAAGAATTTTTAAAAAAGGTTTATTTAGTTTTTAGTTTTGTGTGCATGTGTGTGTGTGTGTGTGTGTGTGTGTGTGCATGTGTGTGTGTGTGCGCGCGCATGTGCATGTGCGTGTGCGTGTGTGCATGTGCGTGTGCGTGTGTGTGTGTGAATGGGTGTACACACATGGGCATGTGGGTGCTCGTGGAGTACAGAGGAAGGCGTTGGATCTCCTGAAGCTGGAGTTACAGGCAGTGGTGAGTTGTCTGAGGTGGGGACTGGGAACCAAGCCTGGGTGGCCTGCAAAGGCACTGTGTGCTCACCCATCTCTCTGGCCCTTTCTGGTAGTTTCAACAAGTCCAAATCCTTTGCCCGTGGCAAACTGTGTTTCTTTTACTCTCAGCAGGAAGAGCTGTAACTGCTGTTGCGCTTGACAGTCAGATTATGGACCTTTTATTAGCTACAGTAACTTGTGTTTCTTTTTTAAAAAAATTATTTTACTTTTACAAATATTTTTCATTTATTAAATTTCTTTTTTCTTTCTTTTCTTTATTTTTCTTTTTTTTGGTTATTCAAGACAGGGTTTCTCTGTGTAGCCCTGGCTGTCCTGGAACTCACTCTGTAGAACAGGCTGGCCTCGAACTCAGATATCCACCTGCCTCTGCCTCCCAAGTGCTAGGATTACAGGCGTGAGCCACCACTGACTGGCCTTATCAAATTTCTTTAAAAAATAGTGACTCCTACTGGGTGGTGGTGGCATATGCCTTTAATCACTGCACTTGAACACCTGGGGCTCCCAGGAGCCAGGGGCAGGAGGGTCTCTCTGAATCTAAGACCAGCCCGCTACAGAGTGAGTTCCAGGGCTACACAGAGAAACCCTGTTTTGAAAAACCAATATATATTTTTTGGAGAATTTCCAGAGACCTTCATAAATCTTTAATTATTCATTAACATTATATCATCTATTTTTTTTCCTAAATGCACCTGCGAGTGAACATGTCCATTGCAACATATCAAGGGCAAAGAAAGCTGTGGTGGAATTTGACTGTTGGGAGTCATCTGCCTTCTGCTTGGGGCATGGCAGTCTGAAAAATTAATGTTTTAGTAAAAATTTCCCCTCCTATGTGAAGGGTACTTTATGGTCATTAAAAGATCAGACTACCTCTTTAATGCAAAGTCCCAGGGCCCAGGGCCCGCTGTATTTCAGAATCACACTAATTTGTCCATTTGCAATGCATTCCCTTCCCTGGTCATTTCAAAGTCTTTTAAAAGATTTTGTAGATAATGTCCATGCTATTGTCTGAATGTAGGGTCCAAATTTATTTAGGAGACACTAAGGCAGAATGAAAACATTGGAAATGCTTTTCTTTGTTTTTGTTTTAAACAAACAAACAAACAAACAAACAAACAAACAAACAAACAAACTGATCCTTCCCTAAGGTCCATGGCTTATCCACCTTTATCTTTTAGATTTCTTGGATACTCACTGGTGTAGGAAAGCACAGCAGAATCTCACTTTAAGTTGATATTTCAAATGTCAAATAGAAAGAATGATCATTTGCATTTAAAATATTTTTCACCTCCAAGTTTTTCTTCCTCTGAATATTAAGTAGCCTGTGCAATGCAACACATAAATGTTACTCACGGCCGCCTTAGGAAGCCAAGGAAAGAGCTAAGTCAGATGACTCTGTTCAGCTAGAAGTTGCCTGGGGAGAGGTAGTTGGTGATAGGACAGTTATGTTGCTCTCCCTGAGTGTTCCCTTCTCCGCAGTGTGATGATGCTATAGCTTGCCGTAGTTTGGCTACATTCTCAGGGTTCCAGACGTCTGATTCCAGTATGATCACGTAAGAGGTGATGGGTCCATGACCCTGAGGGTAGTGAGAGGAAATTAGGTCATTTGGAGCATCTCTCTCAGAAGGGGTTCATGCCTGTCTGAAGGAGTGAGTTCTTTCTTGCCACAGTGAATTGTTATAGAAAGACCAATACTGGCTCTCTGTTCTCTCTCTCTCTCTCTCTCTCTCTCTCTCTCTCTCTCTCTCTCTCTCCATGTGCTTCCACTCTAGCACATTGTGATGTGGCTGAGGGGGCCATCACCAGGGGCTGAGCAGGCAGGGATATGTAAGTCTTGGATTTTCATCCTTCAAAACGGTGAGCTTTTACAATACCATTGTCAGTTACATTATAGCTCTTTCTTGCTGTGTGCCTTGTGGTCCTCTGTATGGGAGGGCATTGTATTCCTTCCCCAGTTTCAGACTTGGATATGCGACTTGCTAGGGCTAACGGAAGACCTAGATGCCAACTCAAATTGAATTCAAGCCTTCCTTCAAACACCTTGCCATCAATAACTCTGAATCAGGAATTTAATCTGGCACTTAGTGGGTATTGCTGACAAAAGATGACCTGTCTAGGCCAGTTTTGTGGCACAGAGGCCAAACCTTGTGACTGTCTCTAGCTCTTCAAACGATTCTGTAGGCTATTAATATCATTTAATAAATCTGTTTTCTGCTTAAATTGAAGAAAATTCTACTGTTTCTTTTTCAGCAAAGACATATAATCTCTACAATGTATACACGCTTCCAAAAGCATTTAAAAATAGATGTTTTATGTGCTTTCTGAGGAAATAAGATAGGCATATTTGAGATTATTTGTGGTATATATAACACTTAATGGATTTTTCTCCCAGCAGTGAAAGAGGCAAAGATGAAAAAGAAGGTGAGGAATGTAGCTCTTTAGTCAAGTGCTTGCTCAGCGCTTGCAAGGTTTGTGTTCTTATTCTCAGCACCAAAAAGAAGAGAAAGAAGAGGGCAAGGAAGAGAAATAGAAAGCAGAAGAGGAGGAAGAGGAAAAAAAAGGAAGAGGAGGAGGAAGATTAAAAAAATATTTTACTGAGTATGGTGGTTTGAATGAGAACTGTCCCCTAAACCTAAGCATTTGTACTCTCTGTCCCTAGCTGGTGGCATTGCTTGGCAAGGTTATGGGGAGGTCTAGCCTTGTTGGAGGCAGTATATCACTGGGATGTTACTCTTTCAGCTTTGTGTTTGCAGCTGAGGGGCTCTTAGCTTCCTGCTCTAGTGGCCATACTTGCCTGTAGAGAGACTCTCTTCTAAGCATCACCTGTCAATTAAAAAAGTCTTTGGCCAATGAGCTGAGACAGGAAATCGGAGGTGGGACACTGGCAGGAAGAGAGAGGATTCTGGGAAATAGTATGAGACTAATGGGAGATTCAAGAGAGTTACTGGGGAGACACAGAGGAACACATAATGGAAGGAGCAGTCCAGGACTGAAGGAGAGGTAACTAAAGAAGTGGAAGTCACAAAATCGATTGAATGGGTTACATAAGTTACAAGCTAGTCAGGGAACGAGCCAAAGCTTGTGACCGAATAATTAGTCTCAGGCTCTGCATTTCAGGAGCAGGGGAAAGCCATAGAAAAACAAATTTATTTATTTATTTATTTTTACCTGTCTGCTGCCATCCCCCCCCCCCCATGATGGACTCTCACCCTTCTGGAATAGTAAGCCAAAATAAAAATCTTTCCTTAAGTCACTTTGACCATGGTGTTTTCTCTCTCTTTTCTTTTCTTTTCTTTTCTTTTCTTTTCTTTTCTTTTCTTTTCTTTTCTTTTCTTTTCTTTTCTTTCTTTCTTTCTTTCTTTCTTTCTTTTTCTTTCTTTTCTTTCTTTTTGTTTTTGTTTTTTGTTTTTTTTAATTAAGGCATATTTTTCTATTTACATTTTCTTCATTTACGTTTCAAATGCTATCCCCAAAGCCCCCTATACCCTCCCCCCACCCTGCTCCCCAACCCACCCACTCCTGCTTCCTGGCCCTGGCATTCCCCTGTACTGGGGCATATGATCTTCACAATCCATGGTGTTTTCTTATAGCAACAGAAAAAACAACTGACCCACTGAGGATAGGTGACCATATGGTGAAGCAAGAACTCTCACATTTTCCGGGGGAATAGAAGGTGTATAAACTGTTTTGTTTTGTTTTGTTTTGTTTTGTTTTTGAGACAGGGTTTTTTTTGGTTTTTTTGTTTTTGTTTTGTTTTGTTTGTTTTTGTTTTTGTTTTTGTTTTTTAAGCCCTGGCTGTCCTGGAACTCACTATGTAGACCAGACTGGACTAGAACTCACAGAGATCTGCCTGCCTCTGCCTCCCATTGGAGTTAAAGGTATACAGCACCACACCCAGCTCTAAAACCTCTTTGTCATGTAAAGTGCTTTCATACAGTTTATTTCTGTTGTTGTCTTCATTTTTGACACGGTCTCACACTGTAGCCACTGTAGCCCTGGCCTGGCTTTTTCTGTGCAGTTCTAGGCTCTCTTGGGCACATAGCAGTCCTTTGGGTGCCTATGTGACCATCCACCATGCCTAGCTTATATCAGTATAGTTTTAATATTTTGCAAGCCAGTTTTTTCAACTTTCAGTAACATAAACAAGATTTATTCACAGAAACATCAGATTATGTAAAGATAAAGTAAAGTGATGTTTATAACAACAATAGTAATATGTATAGAAAATTATTTGTAAAATTTTTTGGAGAAAATTTGGAACATGGTACCTACCATCAAATCGAGACCTCATTGAATGAATGGTAGTCTATCTATCTGTGACTGGGCTTTGAACCTAGCAGATAAATATGTTAGACATTTAGCATAAATACGTGAGGTGGTGGTAGGATACCGCACATATGTAACTCAAGGAAGGCAGGAGACGTTTTGGCTCTGACTTAGGAAATTTTAATCCATCCTGGTGAGAAGCAGGGAGAGAGGAGAAGCTTTGCAAAACAGCATCTTAGAAGCAAGAGAGAGAATGGCTGCGTTAGTGAGCTCTCTTCTGATTTTGTTCCTTCCAAGCCCCCCAGCATATGGGATGTTGCTATCTCATTCAGGGTGGGCCTTCTCCCTATTAGTTAATTTTCTCTGGAAATGCCCTTACAGATACTCCCAGAGGTAAGCTTCTCCATCCAATCCAATTAATGAAGTTAACCGTCACACCTTGACATGCAAGCACGGCCCCTTAAATCCTAGCATTCCCCCTCTGTCTCTCCTCAACCCTCTTAACACGTAGCCAGTTCATAATTTAAAATGACTTCGGTCTGTCTCCAAAAGTTCTATTAGCCCTAACGGTTCAAAATTACTAAACAGCACAAATTTAGAGGCCTGACATGGAAGACAAATCTTTAGCCAAGAGCCCATGTAAAATCAAGAGAGTCATATACTTAAGATATACAGTGGCTCAGAGAAAAAACGTGGTCATTCCAAATGGGACCGTGGAAGAAGGGACAGGACCATGGAAAGACCAAATTTCATAAAGGAAAATGTTAAATTTTGTGGCTTCCTGTATCACATCTGGAGTACACAGGAGCCCGATGTGAGCGAGCCCCAAGGGAGGTGCAGCCCTTGTCTTCATGGCTTTACTGTTTGCAGCCCATATGACCGTCCTCTTCGGCTAGCTCTGCTTGCCTGCTTGTTTCTTTGGCTGATGCTACATGTCTTTGGCATCTCTAATTTCTCCCGGTGTCTTCAGTGCATCTTAACGTTCACTCTCACAGGGTAACTTACTCTCCTCTCAAGTGCTGCCTTTACGGGTCCGGACTCTCACTGCTTGCCCCGTGAGGCCTTCCTCTGAAATCTGAACAGAAGCCTCCGAGACCTACAACTTGTGTTCCGAATGCCCGTGGAAGCAGAGTCATGATATTGATGCCGAGGTCTGCTTCCTTCAGTAGTGTCTGGGTATCTGTAGATCATCACATCACTGTAGTGGTCTCTGAGTTCCCGAGTGGTTAAAGCAGAAAACTCCTAGGTGGCTCTGTGTAAGCTGTATACTCCAGAGAGGTGTGGTTTTTTTTTGTTTTTGTTTTTGTTTTTTGTTTTTTTTTTTTTTTTTTTTTTTTTTTTTGTTTTGAGATAGGGTCTGTCTACATAGTCCCAGTTCTCCTGGAACTTGTTTTGTAGACCAGGCTGGCCTTGAACTCAGAGATCTGCTTGCCTCTGC
>NC_034591.1:59240698-59254786 GCF_900095145.1 Mus pahari
TTGAGACAGGGTTTCTCTGTATAGCCCTGGCTGTCCTGGAACTCACTCTGTAGACCAGGCTGGCCTCGAACTCAGAGATCTGCTTGCCTCTGCCTCCCGAGTGCTGGGATTAAAGGCGTGCGCCACCACGCCCGGCTTCCAGAGAGTTCTTAAAGCAAAGTTTTTTCAAATGAGTTATGTTAACATCCTTGAGCCTTGAATAAATAGTGAAGAGCTCTAGAAGGCCTGAGCATGGCAAACACTGCAGATAGGTTCTTCCCCTTTACTTCCTCCCTCTCTCTTGCTAAAAACAGTTACATTCCTAAAGCTGGCCCTCAGCATGTGAGTCTGTCTCGGCTGACATCACTTTGCCAATCAGCCTGAGTCTGTGGAAGTGGCAAGACGCCACCAGCACACCACCAGTGGTTTTGGGGTGCATTTCTCTCTTATGGAGTCTTAACAAGAGTTCAACTACTCAGTGTAAGGCGGACCAATACATGCATGTTGTTAGTGAAGAATCCTTCATTACATGTTTTTTCATGTGCTTGCTTTAGTAGAACATCCTTTCACCTATGTCTGCTTCAGCAAAACGTTCTTTCACATGTTTGCCCCAGCAAAACACCATCCAACACAACTGACTCTTCCAAAGAACCCTTAAGTTTCCACTTCAACTGGAGATAGTTTCTGGGTTAGGGATGAGGGTTTGTGTCCACTTCCCCTCTCAGCACTAGGACCTCAATAGGCCAAGACCAGACCAGTCATATGTGTATTGGTCCTGCTGAGTTTAGAAGGCTTTGTTTCCTTGGTGTCCTCCATCTTTCTGGCCCTTAAAGTTATCCTGTCTCCTCTTCTGAAGGATTCACTAAGCCTAGAGGGAGGGTACCTTATAGAGACATCCTATTTAAAACTGACCATTCTACTCTACATATTGTCTAGATGTGGGTCTCTGTTTATTCCCATCTACTGCAGGAGGAAGCTTCTCTGATGATGGCTGAGAAGGACACTGATCTATGAGTATAGCAGAATATTGTTAGAAGTCATTTTATTGCTACATTCCTTAGTAGAACTTGGTTTTCCCCTAGGTCCCTGGGCTATCTAGTCTGAGGTTCTTGGCCACACAAGCACTGTCCAGGATGGGTTCTATCTCATGGAGTGGGCCTTAAATCAATCAGATATGGTTAGTTACTTCCACAAGCTTTGGGCTACTGTTGTACTAGTGTAACTTGCATGCAGATCAGCATGGTCCCCACAGATCAACAGAGACCACCAGGAGTCCAACTCATATGCAAAAGCAAAGAGTATACAAGCTCAAACTCAGACCCACCAACCTCTCCAGTACAGTGGAAAGTATGAAAGGTCCTGAGCTGGCACTAGCCTTGCCTACTTATCATGATTGTTGTAGTAGGGTAGGGGACTTTCCAACTTGCCAGTTACACGATTGGTTGACATTTGCTTGGCACATTTCTATTGGCTAGTAATGATTTTAGCTTGGTACAAACAATGGTTGCTAACTTACTTAATCTACTCTAAGACATCAGTACTTTCCCCTTAAGAACTGATTGGTTGTTGCTAGGGGCGGAGTGGCTATTTGTTCAGGGGAATTGTGGTTGTTGCCAGGGTGACATGGTTCCTGCGACAAGTTGGGTTTTTCTAGTAGCTAAGTTCATTCTGAGGGCAAGTCAATCATAAAATGGAGTCTGAAAGCAAAATGGAGTTTGTAATGTTAATCTGGGCCCTTTACACTGTAGATCAGAGGGTTTTTAGTTAGTTGGGTTGGTGTTTACCTTAGTCCTTCGGTAGCATGCAGTTCACCTCCTAGCTATCTGACTATTAGTCAGTAGGGCTGACGGCTCTAGGTAGGCACCAACCTAACTTCTCCATGAACAATGAGTTGGATAGGTATTGCCTTTAGCCTTAACATCAGTTTGTGGAACCAGTTGCCTTGGCAACAGCCTGAGTTATTTTGGAATTCCCATGGGGCAACAATTCACATAGATGTAACTCATTCCCAGAACTGGAGTCTTCATTTAGTGATGAGAAATGTCCAGCTGGGGGTCCAGTCTCCCCAATTATTTAGCAATTCCATTTAGATTGTCTTCATATATGTATATATTTTAGAAAGCTGCTACTGTATTACGTTTCTGCACAACCCCTCAAATGGCCCTTAGTTTTAGCTGCTCCTTCTCATACCCTTGACCTCAGTGTTGATGTTCCCTTTTCCCTCCCCAACCTCGTTTGATCCTCCTTTTCTAGTCTCTCCTCCAATTCGTCCACAACTCTCGATTCTATTTCCCTAGGTAGTCCAATCATTTTTCCAATCTTTTACTCTATACCTAACCTCTCTGGTTCTATGGATTGTAGCCTGCTTATCAAAGGTTTAACAACTACCATCTACATATAAGTAAATAGAGTCTGTATTTGTCTTTTTGGATCTGGGTTACTTCATTCAAGATGACTTTTTTATTTTTTAAAGCTCCATTCATTTACCTTCAAATTCCATGACTTCATTTTTTAAAAAACAGATGAGTCATATTCCATTGCATAAATATACCACATTTTCTTTATTCATTCACCTATTGAAGGACTTCTATTGGGTCTATTTCCAATTCCTAGCTATTATGAGTACAGCAGGAACAAACATGGTTGAGCAAGAATCATTGCAGTAGGATGTAGAGTCTTTTGGGTATACACCCAAGAGCGGTATAGCTAGATCTTGTAGAAGATATACTCCCTGATTTCTGAAGACCCACCCATTGATTTTCACAGTTGCTGTACAACTTTGCACTCCGCAATGGATAACTGTTTCCTTTATTCCACATCCTTGCCATCATGAGCTGTCATTTATTTTATTGTCAGTGTGATCTGTCACTTATTTTTTTGACCTTGGCCATCCTGACTGGTGTAAGATTAAATCTTATCCCCTTTCCCCAAATAGAGTTTCTCTGTGTAGCTCTGACTGTCCTAGAACTGTTTCTGTAGACCAAGTTGGCCTTAAACTCCCAGAGATCCCCCTGCTTCTGCCTTCTGAGCGCTGGGATTAAAGGTGTGTGCTACCACTTTTGATTTGTATTTCCCTGATAACTGAAGATGTTGAAAATTTCTTTAAGTGCTTCTCAGCCATGTGAGTTTCCTCTTAAGAGAAACTTCTGTTTATATCTCTCACACATTTTTGTTTCCTCGATGTCTAAATTTTTTTGAGTTCCTTATATATTTTGGATATTAGTCCTCTATTGGATGTGTATTTTGTAGAAATCACTTCCTATTCTGTAGCCTGGCAGATTGTCTGAATGACGTTGTCCTTTGCCTTACATAAACTTTTTAGTTCTATGATATCACTTTTATTAGTTGTTGATCTTAGTGCTTATGCTAATGGTGCTCCTGTTTCAGTGAGTTCAAGGCTGTTTACCACTTTCTCCGAACACGGGTTTAGTGTATATGGTCTTTTTTTGTTTTTCGAGACAGGGTTTCTCTGTGTAGCCCTGGCTGTCCTGGAACTCACTCTGTAGATCAGGCTGGCCTCGAACTCAGAAATCCGCCTGCCTCTGCCTCCCAAGTGCTGGGATTAAAGCCGTGCGTCACCACTGCCCGGCTAGTGTATATGGTTTTATGTTGAGGTCTTTGGTCCATTTGAGATTGAACTTTGCATAAAGTGATAAGTAGGAATTTATTTGGATTCTTCCACATGCAGCCATCCAGTTTGACCAGCACCATTAGTTGGAGTTTTGTTTTGTTTTTTTCTTCCACAGTGTATTTCTGGATTTTTTTTTTTTTTAAATCAGAAACCAGGTCCATAGATGTGTGAATTTATGTCTGGTCTTCAATTTAGTTCTGTCGATTTGAAATCAAATCGTGATCAACCTTTCTGTTTTATGCCAATAGCTTGCTGTTTTTATTACTATAGCATTTGTAGTACAACTTGAAACGGATGATGGTGAGACCTTCAGAAGAAGTTCTTTTATTGTTCAGGACTATTTCAGCTATCCTTGGCTTTTTGTGTTTCCATATTGATGGATCAGCCTGAATCCATCTTAAGATTAAAAGCCATTTTATTAAAGACAGTTCATCCTTATTTTCTGTAAAACTTGAGTTTGACTGTGTCTTGACCCATTTTCTGGAATTTGTCATGTTCCATACCCTATACCCTGACCTCCACCCTGATATATGATGTTCTGCCAAGTAATTTTGAATTGTTCTGACAAAGTTCCTATATAACCCAAATCCCTCGAGAACCCCAAAGCCTTTCAGTTTTGGTGCTAATATAAACTACACCTTTTCTTAATGCTATTTTCTTAAACCCCACTTTAAGGAGACAGTCCTGTCTGATAAAGATAAAACACGCATAATCTGACCAAAGAATTTACTCTCATTTAGTGGTATTATCAATATGAAGTTGAAAACTGTCCCTTTAAGTTCTGTAAAGAATTGTGTTGGAATTTTGGTGAGGATTGCATTGAATCTGTAAATTGATTTTGGCAGGATGGCCATTTTCACTATGTTAATCTTACTGATCCACTAGCATGGGAGATCTTTTTGTCTTCTGTTATCTTCAATGTCTTACAGCGATCCACCTGCTTTGGCGTGGATTAAAGGTTAGCACCACCATCTCTTGGCTGATCATGTAATCTTTGTCTTTCAGCTTGTTTATATGGTGAATTACATTTATCAATTTATGTGTGTTGAATCAGCCTAGCATATTTGTGATGATGCCTACTTATGATCCTTTTGATGTGTTTTGGATTGTAAGTTTTTTACTGAGAATTTTTGTATTTATGTTCATAAGGGAAATTGGTCTGTGATTCTCTTCTTTGTTAGGTCTTTACATGATTTAAGTATCATGGTAACTGTGGCACTGTAAAAAGAATTTGGCAATCTTTTTGTTTTTACTTTGTAGAATAAATTGAGGAGTATTGGCATTAATTCTTCTTTGAAGGTCTGGTAAAGTTCTGCTCTACAACCATCTGGCCATGGGTTTTTATGGTTGAGAGACTTTTAGTTACTGCTTCTATTTCACTGGGGGATATGGGAGAGCTGATCTTGATTTATCTTCAGTAGGTGGTATATATCAGGAAAATTATCCATTTCGGTTAGATTCTCAATTTGGTGTAGTTTTTTTTTTTTTTTTTTTAAACGTATGCCCCTTTGATTTTTTGCATTTCCTCGGTGTCTGTAGTGATGTCCCCATCTTCATATCTAATTTTCTTCCTTCCTCCTTAAACAGTTGTTTATTGGCTGGAAGGGATGGCAGATTTAGCATTCACAGACAACACCACACACACGAGGACAGCAAGAGTGATGGGAAAGGGCCTGAAGGCCATTCTTCAATAGTAAGTGGGTAGGCAGGGGCCTGGAGTGCTGATGGAGCAGCCTTAGATCAGCTCTGGTTAGTAGGCATGGTTAGAGATGAAGAGAGATTCACTGGCTGTGGCTCCAGACTGGCCACTTGTGGTATACTTTTCTTGACAAGCGAGGCTGATGGCCAGGGCTCACTTGATGTACTCCTCCTGGGCTGTCTTAGGTTCTCCCCCTTCCCACCCCAGGCCTTTAGAGCAGAGGCCTGCAGGGCTCAGCCAGAGGAGGAAGTCAAGGTTTCAGCAGGGGACTCTGCCCCCCAGACAGGAAAGTGACACTGTGACAGCAGGAGACACTGTGCGATGAAGTGCTGTGACCGTTGCCATGGCAATCTCCTCATTGGAAAATTTCTGGGTGCAAGCATGGCCAAGGGTAACCATGTTGGGCTTCAGCAATGTGCCTTCCAGATAGACATGGTGGTCACTCAGAGCCTTGTAGACAGCCTCCAGGACCTTCTCAGTTACACACTGGCAGCGCTTCAAGTCATGGTCTCCATCAGGGAGAATTTCAGGCTCCACAATGTGTACAATGCCATTCTGCTGGCAGATGCTGGCATAATGGGCCAGAACATTGGGGCGAGGGAGTATGTTCCTCAATCTTTAGCACATAGTGCCACTTGGCAAAGTCAGCTCCACCCTTCTTATACTGGGCACAGTGTTCAGACAGCCCATCCAGCCCTTGGTTAGAGGTCTCGCTATTGGTTCCTGCCAGGGGCACCACACCCTTATCTACCTTAATGCCCACAACACTACCCTTGGATTTGATAACTTGGGGGGAAGGGACGTCTATCATCTGCCTTTTGGTACAGTGTCTCATTGAAGAGGATCACCCTCTTCTTCCTCCCGCCCCCCAAATGCAGGGATTCACAGGGTCGTCAGCAGTCAGCAACAGCTGGCGGTAGAAGGGCCTGCTCTCCTCGGGGGTTCTTGGTGCCAATGGACTTCAGGCGCTTGACAATGCTTCCAGTGGACTCGTCTGCCGCCAGAATGCCCTTGCCTGGAGCCACAATTCGGTGAGCGATGTCAGACAGCTCCTTCTTCTGCTCCGGGGTCAGTGCTGGGTATGGGTAGGGCTTGGTACCGGTGGTAGAACTTTCCTGGCACAGGACAGGGTGGGTCTGCCAGGTACGTCGGTGGTTAGGTGAAATGGCTAAGGAGTGAATGTGGCTAGGGTCACCAGAACCTCATTCTGTGGTGCGTTCCAAGAGAACGCAGCCTATTCAGCTGAGGTGGGGTGGGGGTGGGGAATCTCTAATTTTCTTAACTTGAAACTTCTCCATCCACCTTTCAGTTAATTTTGCTAAGAGTTTGTAAATCTTATTGATTTTCTCAAATAACTAACTCTTTGTTTCTTTCTTTCTTTCTTTCTTTTTTTTTTTTTTTTTCTATTTTATTGATTTCAGCCTTGAGTTTGATTATTTCTTGCCTTTCGGACCTTCTTTCTCCTTTTTGTTCTATAGCTTTTAGGTGTGCCATGAAGTTACTAATAAGAAATGACCCTAATGTATCCCATAAGTTTGGATATCATGTATTTTCATTTAGTTCTGAAACATTTTAAAATATTTCTTGATCCATTTTTTAATCTAGTAGTGTGTTTTTCAGTTTCCACGAGTTGTAAGCTTTCTGTTGTTTCTGTTGATATCTAGCTTTGATCCATGGTGGTCGAATAGGATATTATTTCAATTTTCTTGAATCTGTTTACACTTTTTTTGTGTCCAAGTATGTGGTCAGTTTTGGAGAAAGTTCCATGAGGTATCAAGAAGAAGGTATACGCTTTTGTGTTTGAGTGAAATGTTCTGTGAATATCTGTTGGGTCCATTTGGTTCATGATGTTATTTAGCTCCTGTGTCTCTCTGTTTTTGTCTGGGTGAGCTGTCTATTGGTGGGTATTGAAGTCTCCCACTATCACTGTGTGAAGGTCAGTATATGATTTTGGTTATAGTAGTGTTTCTTTTATAAACCTTGGTGCCCTTGTGTTTGTTAACCAGATGTTTAGACTTGCAATATCCTCTTGGTGGACTTTTCCTTTAATGAGTATACAGTGTCCTCTATCTCTTCTGATTGGTTTTGATTTGAAACAAATCAAATTAAATTAAAGTATGTCCCTTTGATCCTTTGGATTTCCTCAGTGTCAGATATTAAGATGATTTTACTGTCTTGTTTTCTGGCTCTACTCACTTCAAAAACCATTTCCATCCTTTTACCCTGAGATGATGTTCATCCTTGATTTTAAGGTATGTTTGTTTTTGGATGCAGAAAAATGGATGTTGTTTTTTTGTATCAATTAGTCTCTCTCTCTCTCTCTCTCTCTCTCTCTCTCTCTCTCTCTCTCTCTCTCGCTCTTGAAATTGAGACTATTGATGTTGAGACTTACCAATAAAAGGTGTTTGTTAATTCTTACTATTTTGTTGTTGTGGTTGTGAGCCCCGCCACCTCTTAGTCTAGTCTGGGATTATTTATTCCTTGTAAACACAAGTTTTCTTGGGTGTGTGGTTAGCCTCTTCAGGTTCCAATTTTCCTTCTACTGCCTTCTATAAAGCTGGATTCATAGATCGATACTGCTTAAATTTGGTTTTTATTGTGGAATAAAATGCCTTTCTCCATCTATTTTGATTGAAAGTTTTGCTGGGTATAGTAGTCTGAGGTGGCATTTGTGGTCTCTTAGAGTTTGTAGAACATCTATCCAGGCTCCTTTGGCTTTTAGAATCTCCACTGAGAGTAAGATGTTATAACATGTCTATTTTTATATGTTACTTTGTCGTTTTCCCTTGCAGCTTTTAATACTCTTTATTTTATATGTTTAGTGTTTTGATTATTATGTTTCATGGGGAATTTTTTTTTGGTCCAGTCTATTGGATATTCTGTATGCTTCTTGTATTTTTATAGATTCCCCTTCTTTAGATTTGGGAAATATACTTCTACGATTTTGTCGGAAATATTTTCTGTGCCTTTGACCTGGATTTTTTTCTCTTTCACCTATTCCTATTATTCTTAGATTTGGTATTTTTTGTAGTGTCTCAGATTTCCTGGATGTTTGATTATTTAGATTTAAATTTTTCTTTGACCAAGATATCCATTTTTTAAATATTGTCTCTTCAATTCCCGAGATTCTTCCATTTCTTGTATTCTGTTGGTGAGGCTTGCCCCCAAAGTTCCTGTCTGAGTTCCTAGCTTTTTTTATTAATTATTTTATTTATTTACATTTCAAATGTTATCTCCTTTATCAGTACCCCTTCCACGAACTCCCCACCTACCACCCTCCCCTTTGCCTCTAAGAAGGGGCTCCTCCACTCACTCCAACCTCACCCCTCTAGCATCTCCTTTTTCTGGGGTCTCAAGCTTCCCCAGGACCAAGCACATCCCCTCCTACTGAGGCCAGATAAGGCGATCCTCTGCTACGAATGTAGTGGGGGCCACAGACCAGCCCATGTATGCTCTTTGGTTGGTGGGTTAGTCCCTAAGAGCTCTGAGGGGTCTGGTTAGTTGATACTGTTGTTTTTCCTGTGGGTTGCAATCCCCTTCAGCTCCATCAGTCCTTCCCCTAACTCTTCCATAGGGTTCCCTGAGCTCCGTCCAATGGTTGGCTGTAAGTATCTGCATCAGTTTCAGTCAGCTGCTGGTAGATCCTCTCAGAGGACAGCCATGCCCGGCTCCTGTCTGCAAGCACATCATGGCATCAGCAATAGTGTTGGGGCTCGATGCCTGCACATAGAATGAATCCCAAGTTGGGGGAGGGTCTCTGGATGACCTTTTCTTCAGTCTCTGCTCCATTTTTGTCCCTCCATTTCCTTCAGACAGGAGCAATTCTGGGTCAAATATTTTGAGATGGGTGGGTGGCCCCAGACTTCCTAAATTTTTTTATTTTTATTTTTACTTCTGTTTGGGTTTTCTTTATTGATTTTATTTCAACTTTCATATCTTAAACAGTTTTCTCTATTTCCTTCCACTGTTTGTGTTTTATTCAGATCCTCTTCAAAGTTCTTGATTATATTCATAATAGCTATTTTGACATCTGTGCTTTGTGCCTCAGCTATATTTTATTTCTTAGGGTCTACTGTAGTGGGGTTGCTGGGCTCTGGTGGAGACGTATTATCCTGGATGTTATTTCTTGTTTTTTACTGGCATCTAGGTGTCTGGGTTTGCAATGATTGTTAATTCCAGGTCTTGACTTCTGGTCTTGTTTTTGTTGGTTGGGTTTTCCACTCCTTAGTTTCTGTTGTTCTCTCTGGATCTTAGGAGTATGTGGTAGCTGTGGGTTGTGTGTTAGGGAGTGCTTCTGCGTCCCTGCCAGGTGTGACCACTAGGGATCTTGGGTAGAACTTGTTGTTAGGTATTGGGAATTCACGGGCGGGCATGGGGATGGGCTAGAAGGGCAGGGACAGAAGGAGAAGGCCCACAGGAAGGGGAAAAGCTGGGTCTGTTGTGAGGATCTGGTTCTGTATTCATGGGCTTCCTCCTGATGCTATTCATGGGTCTACTGCCTCTGGGATGGTGCTGACCATAATGCTCAAAGTGGATGTTATCACTTCCTTGATCCTGTTGAAGTTTGGTCCCTTGCTATGTATTGTTATGCTAAATACTGACTTCCAAGGCCTGGTTGCTCCAGTGGATGAGAGAATCTGCAGGTATACAAGTGATGCTTTGTAACTTTGCCCCTACACTCCACCCCCACAGGTTATCTCTGATTGTGGAATAATGATACCAACAGCCTATAGCAGACAGAACAGACGAGAGATGGGCGGGGTTTAGGTTTCCCAGGCTTGGAGTCTGGAAAGAAACCATAAGGAGGAGGAGAGAAGGTGGACAGAGGGCAAGACACCATAGGGTAGGTGAATCATGAAAACATGGCCATGGGGGCTGGCCAATTGGAGTTAAGAGCAGACCAGGTGGAACATAGCAAGTTATAACTCGGGGTTATTGATAGGGGAGTAGACAGCATAGAGGGTAGATATCTGCTCAGCTCTAGTGTATTAAAGACTTATTATAAACATAAAAGTTGTGTGTCTTTTATCTGGGAATTGAATGACCAAAGGTGGGGTAGAAACCCCCAGATTGAGATGGGATATTTACTACAACACAACTGAAAACCATTCATGGACACAGCCAGAATGTGGGTCAGTAATTGCTTAGGTGCATCGAATCAAGACTGAACAACACAGCCATTGAAAAGGAAGAACTGTAAGGTTTTAAAAATCACTTCTATTGATTCTTTTTGAGTTTCACATCATGCACCCCAGTCGCACTCATCTCCCCACCCCTTGCAACCTCCCCCATGGCAAAAGAAAACAAACAAAAAACAGAAGTAAGTGAAACAGAAAACATCTTGCGGCAGAAGCTGTAGTGTGTCACAGTGTGTCCCACACTACACCCATTTGTCCATACATCTTTACTTGCAAATGTTCATTGCCATGAATCACTAGTCTGGTTTTAGGCCTCTGGCTTCTGCTACATCATCAATATTGGATCCTCATCAGGGCTCCTCTCAGATAGCCTGTTGTTGCCCTGTGTCATGGAGATCTTGCAGCTTTGGATCAGCAGGGATGGCCCTTTCATGTGTTCCAACAGTTCATAGATAAGGTAGATTTTGGGGTAGGCCAACTCAAAGCCCTTGATCTGGGCCTGGGTAGTAGCTGAGTTACTCAGCCCATCTGCTCTCACACATATACACCACCAGGGGGAGCTCTCCCGCACCGCCCTGGTAGCTCATCCAGTGCATCTACCAGCAGTGGGCAGGGACAGCTCTCTCACTCTCATGCCTTCAGGGGCTGGCTCACCCACACTCACACCGCTACCAGGGCCAGCTCCACTACGCTGCCCAGGAGAGATGCAGGGCTTGCTCTCCCGTCCTCGTGACTTTGTGGCAAGAGTGGGGAAGGCATTTCCTGTGCACCACTTGACCTCATAGCAGACAGTGGCAGGGTCAGCTCTCTCATGCTCATGTGCTCAGGCTGGCTCCATTGTGCTGCCTGGGAGAGAGAGAGAGAGAGAGAGAGAGAGAGAGAGAGAGAGAGAGAGAGAGAGAGAGAGAAGAGAGAAGAGAGAAGAGAGAGATGCAGAGCCGGTTCTCATGAGTGCTGCTGCAGGTGAGGGGCAGGGCCGGTTCTGGACAGTCCCTGGATTATGCTCATGGTCCCAGATGATTGCCTAGACCAAGGACATCTGTATGGTCTATTATGGCAGTATGAACAATGGACATCCACACTGGCCCCTGCTACTGCGTGGCCACAGATCCAGATGTGGCTGTCGGAGATTGGTTTTAATGCTTTGAATCTGTGTGTCCAGACGCTAAAGGTCCTTGGCCCCATTTGGGTTTTGGTCTATCAATAAAGATGCTAAAGGCCAATGGCTGGACATGGGCTTAGAGTTGTGCCGGTCCTGGGGTAGGTAGCCAAGGCACTTTAAAAATAAGCTATTTTTCATCTATGTGTGTGTTTTTCATCCATGGATCCAAAAATAGCTCCTGGGAGGGTACACATGTGTGATCCTCTGGGAGCACAAAGCAAGCAAAGCCAAAACTCAGCGCTACACGTGGCCCTCAGTGGCAGCATGGGCCAGGACTTCACCATGGCCTCAGGTGGCAGGGCTGGCTACTTACAACAGACTATTCCTCTCCACCCTCTTGTCCCCAGTCCTACATCTCTTCATAATGCCCAAACTCTTCTGCTTCTTTTTCTCTCCCATCTGCCCACTATACATTTGCACATTGCAGTGGCTCCCACTGTGGGCAGGCCATGCAGATGGCAGGCCTCTGGGTGGACCTCCTCTGCCTGCCTTGCAGGTGGCAAGCCTGCCATGTGGTGGCTGTGTCTCTGGACCTCCTTCTCTTACTGCACTGCATTAGATGGCAACCCACCCGTACATGCAGCAGCAGCAGCAGCAGCAGCAGCAGCAGCAGCAGCAGCAGGTCTCTGGGTACCTTTCGCAGCCTGGGCTGGGTGGTATGGTGTGGGTGAGTCTCTGGATGTTTTCCTCCTCCTGCGCTGTTGCATTGTGTGGCAGAAGGCTGGTCTTTGGGTGTCCTCCACCTGTCTCTGTGTGGGGCGCTCTGTGTGTCCTCTGCTTGCCTATACCATGTGGTGGCAGACATGTCTCTGGGCATGTTTCCCTGCCTGTGCCACATGGCATAGCAGACGGCAGGTTTCTTAAGACTATTCTTCCATGTCTTCTAGAACTTTGACAACATTCTTCAATGTTCTAGTCTTCCAGTGAGGCTCCTGAAGGTCTCCAGCATCACGTCTTTGTAGAGACTCTTCTGAAGAAGATCCTGATCTTCTGAAGGATCCAGCAAGTTCACATGCACATCGGCATAGCTCACTGCATTCACATCATGACTTTGGAGCTCACCTGAGCTCCTCTCCAGGCCACAGCAACAGTACTCAGAGCGCGTCACATGGAACCATTCAAGCCGGCTCAGCTACAGAGCTAACCTTGCAGCACAGCACCAGAAAGAACCCTTCTCCTCCCCCTCTCCACCTGTTCCCTCTCTTATCTGCGAGACGGGGGTTTCTTCTTGTAGCCTTGGCAGTTCTGGAACTAGATCCGTGGACCAGGCTGGCCTCACACTGTAATCTATATAAAAATGTTCATGGTAGTAGCTATGCAAAAATGGATCCAAATTAGAATGTTGACATTCAGTTTCAGGTTTGGCATGTAAGGAGCTTGGGTGGTATGATTTTTATCCTCACAAGAAAGAAAACAAAACAAACTGAAAATCAACAACTCTTCTTAGACCTATCACCTCCCCTTACCCAACCCCCAGTGGAAATCACTTTAATACTAAGTATCATACTTACTAGAGCCAGAGCCCAGGATGAGAAATCTGCAGACAGAGCCAACATTTGGGTAGGAGAATTTAAGCTATATTAATGAACATGTGGGCAAGGTTGGAAATTAGAAACCAGGCGATGAAGCCTTTTGGGGATCTCCACTCTTAGAAATTTTACCTCTCAGATCTTTGCCAGATACTCAGGTATAGCTCAGAGAAAAAAATATCCCTTTGCTTCAGGCAGGAGGAATAGAAACCCAACCATTTTGAACTGTGCACAGAGCATTCTGTTTTCCTTAAGGCTTCCCCAAAACCATTGTTAAGGGGAACTAAGTTCTAGTGCATAAAGCACTTAGGGCTTTAGTAGATCCTAACTGATATCAAGGAAGAGAGATGCACAGTTGCATCTCCCTTTCTGCATCACTTTGGGGCCAGGGCTGAGAGAGACCAGTGAAGGGTGCAGGTGACATGCGTAGGCTCACAAAGATACTGAGCCCTAAGCATAGGACTACAGAAGGTCTCTGCTTTTCTTTTATGTTGCTTTGCAAAACAAGTTAAGAGAAGTCCCCCAGAAAGGGGTGCTTTAGGTCAGAAGCTTGGGTCTCCTTAAAGGAAGGAAGTGTGATAAAGAAGCAATGGGTAGGCCAGGGGGAGGGCGGCCTGCAGAAGCGACACGGCTTCTGGGAAAGATCCCGTTTCTGGCTCCAGTCATCCAGCACCTTTCCCACCCGAGGAGGGGTGTCTGCCCGGGAGCAGTCTCCAGGCCTGAACCGGTAGGAGGGCCATCTTTGCTCCAGTGCACTGCTGGGGAGAGGGCGGCCAGCAGAAGTGACACAGCTTCTGGGAAAGATCCCATTTCTGGCTCCAGTAATCCGGTGCCTTTCCTGCCTGAGGAGGGAGGTCTGCCTGGGAGGAGTCTCAAGGCCTGAGCTGGCAGGAGAGCCATCTTTGTTCCGGTCCACTTAGGCTCCAGTCTGCGCTAGCAAGAGTGTGGAC